>NC_092460.1:14709488-15012519 GCF_047495875.1 Pithys albifrons albifrons
ATAATCCAAACAAAGTAAGGGAAATAGTTCTACAGAACCACTGAGCAAACACTGCATGACATACAGGGTTTAAATCAACAGTATTGGATACTTTTTCCTCAGTTTCACTTAGACAAGTAGATATGGAAGTTTAATTTTGCCTTTTGTCCAGGCAGCTGCTATAAGTATTTGTATATGTTTGGTAGTCAAGATTATATCAAATTTAAACATATTCAATGAGTACATGTTGAATACCATGATTGCTTTATGCAATATTTTTCTCATACCTTTTTAAAACTGAAAAAAACCCTAGCCCTTCAGTGAAATAAAATGTTAATGAGAGGAGGTGATTATGAAGATTCTTCCTCCTTGGTCTATCAGATCTTTGTGTGTATCTTATGTATTTGCACATCTCAGCAGATGCAGTTTCCCAGGACTCATCTTAGATGAATGGAGGGCACTCACAGCTGTAAGAGAATCATGAGGTTCTTTTCTCCTTTCACATCTCAGATGAATTCTAAGTGCTGATTTTTATAATTCTGACATTTTCTGTCAGAAATAGGCTTCATAGCTTTATTTTCAGAAGTGGATTTAGTTTTAGAGCAGTTAAGAAAACATTAGTGCTCTACTTGGAAAAATGCATTTTGGGCAAGGAGATACATTAGAGGAGCATAAAAATTATATTTACCAAGCTGCTTTTTAATTAAGGTCTTCACAACACAAGCCGATACATTTTTCAATGTATCTGGATTTCAGATCTGAGTAAATACTTTTATTTTTTTTTCATATTCCCAGAGAGGCAGAGTGGGATTATGTATCAAAGGCTTGAAGTGTAACTGTCTGCAGCTCCTTCCCACAGAGTTGAAATTCATTGGACCAAAGTTGATTTAACTTCTGTTTACTCAGTACTGGGGACTCTCAAATTATCCAAGATGTGGACTAACTTTTTTGTAAGAAGTGGGTTATGCGCATCTATTTCCCTCTTCCTATTTGTGTGAATTGCCTCTCAGTCTTGGTCACAGAATATGTCTGTGGGTTCAGCAGTAATTGCTAACATGGAAAAAGCTGTATTAGAGCAGGATTTATGTACTTAAAGTGTTTAGTGGGAGCAAATATCCAGACCAGTGGGGAAAAGCCAACATCATCCTGTGGCCTGGGCAGTGCTCAGTGCTCTAAACCATAAAGCAGAAAGGAACCTTTCAGGCTGTGGCTTGGGGTGACACCAGCAGAGCTCCTGGTAGTGTTTGGGTGCTGGGCTGTGTGGGCAGAGGGCACAGGAAAGGCGTTTCTGACACACAAAATCCCTAATGGGTAATTATAATTAACCATCTGCAGAGTAAACAGCGTGAAAGCCTCTTGGCATTCAGTGAGGGAAAGAATGGAGGCAGTGTGGATAGCACTGATACACAGAGGAAAGATTTGGAGGCAGGATGGGCAGACCATTAAGGGTAGATCTACTCAAACTAGTTCCACCATGTGGAAAGAGAATTTCCCACTCGGCTGCCTGGGGTCATGCAGTCTTTCCATGCTGAGAGCTAAGATCTTCTGTAATTGCAAGTGGGAACATTTGCATTTGGAACTACTAAAGAATTTTGGTTCCTGTGGGCTTCACTCCATCACTTGCCTCTTTAAAACTGGGATTGCCCTGGAAAGATTGGGAAGAGCTTTGTGCCCATGGTGTGTGCTATTGCCTTAGATGAATTGGAGTGTCCAGCTGGTTGGTTTCCTCTTGAGTTGTTCTGTGCCAGTAGCAGCCATACACCATCCTTTTAATCTGAATGGTCTAACAGATATGACATGTCCTAATGCTGTGCTTCCCAGTCAGGACAGGATACTGGAGGTGACAGCAGCTTGTGATCATGAAAATACTGCTGTAAAAATTATTGTAAAAAAGCACTTCTATGGCAAAAGAAATGTGCAGCAGAAAAGTCAGAAATAACTGGAAGGTGCAGGGAAAATTACCAAGATTTTAACTCATTTATCCATTTAGTGATGGAGAAAGTGATAGGCCATAATGAGTCAGGAAAGCTTGTCTGTAGGAAAGTCATTGAATACTCTGTTGCTTCCGTGGATTAACTGGCACAAAAGAGTACAATTGTAATCAAAGAGTTTATCTTTGCTTTTTGGGTAATCTATAGGTACCTTGGGAAGTTTGTTGCTTAAGTTTTCCTGGAAGTATTTTAGGACAAGTAACGAGATTATATCTTGTTTATCAGTGTTTTCATGAAATGACCCAACAAAGTAACAAAACAGATGCTGACTTGCAGCGTTGCAAAGTGAAGTTCTTGAGTGTGTGGTTTATATTACTCTGTGTGTGGTGCTTTGCATATAAAAACCAAATGTCTCATTTTTAAATGATTCTTCAGTTTTTCATAGGATGCGCACTGGAGTGGAAGCTGCAAAAAAGCCATGGCAGACAATACAGATTTATTAATTTGATCTGCACTCATACTCCAGAAGTGTGAGCCCTTCGAGTAGTAGGAATTGCATTTCTGGAAGGTGGCCAGAGGCTGTTTTTGGCAGCACCCAATCCACAGCACTTCTTACAATGTCAAAACCTAAACCCTCACAGTAAACAATTTCTTCCGCATATCCAACCTAAATTTCCCCTTTCAGTTTGAATCCATTACTCTCTGTCCTGTCACAGCCCATGACAGTCCCTCTCCAACTTCCCTTCATAGCCTGGAAGGTGCTGTGAGGTCTCCACACAGCCTTCCCTTCTCCAGGCTGTGCAGCCCCAGCTGTCCCAGCCTGAGATGTCTGACTGAAATGACTGGGTATGTTTGTGGTCCTGAGGGACAAAGAGCATCTCAAACCCCCCAACCAAACAGCCCCAGTAATTCCAGGTGCAGTCAGAAGGGTGACCAGATCTGTTCCTCCAACTCAATGCACGGTTAATGTGCAAAAGTTTTGGTTCACAACTCATGTCCTTTTAGTTTAAAAGTCTTGATCAAACGCACATACCCATGGACTGAGCTGTGTTCCCTCTGATGAGGTTATCTGAGCAGCAGATTTCCAGCATGTATGAATGATGATATAGTTCTCTCAGCTAATGAGTATTCTAGTTTTCCAGATACTTGGAGGATTAGGTCATAGTGCTGGCAGTAGGATAAATTTCTGGCTTGGAGGCTTGTGCTCTCTGAGAGGTACTTAGACTGCATAGTCTGCTAATGTTTTCAAAAGTGCAAAATAAAATTGTTTTCTTATTGGAATGTTTTAGAAGGCATTTTTATATTTCTGTTGAATGTCTAGTTTCTCTATTTCCATTTTTTGCCTCTTCATGATGCATATAGAGACATTAACCCAGTACATTTAAAATAAGACACATTGCAAATCTTTTTTTTCTTAAGCTGTGATTAGCATACTGTCTTTATGGTATTTAGCTTTTTGGGCATGAAGGAAATTCAGTGGAAAATAAAAAAAAAAAAAAGAAAAAAAAACGAACACAAAACCCCTCCAGTGTTTTGAAGAAAAAGGCAGTGTTTTCTGTTTGGTTTGAAAATATGTTGTTGGCATTTTATATTATTCTTTCTGAGAAATATTCCCAGTTTCTGGGAAGCTTATAATTGAGAAGAAAATTGTGGAATTCTAGACGAGTTTGCATTGAAAGGGACCTTAAAGATAATCCAGTTCCAACCCCATTGCCCCATGGGCTGGGACACCTTCCACTAGACCAGGTTGCTCAGAGTTTCATCCAGCCTGGCCTTGGACACTTCCAGAGTTGGATCATCCACAGCTTCTCGGGGCAACCTGTTCAGTGGCTCCCCACCCTCACAGTATCCCATCTAACCCTGCCCTCTGTCAGTGGGAAGCCATTCCTCCTTGTCCTGTCTCCCCAAACCCTTGTCCAAGTCCCTCTCCTGCTCGCTTAAAGCTCCTTGAGGTACTGAAAGGCTGGAAAATGCTATAATGAATCCTAAATAAAAGTACTCATCAAGAGTGAGGTGGAGGATGAGCTTGCTGTGTAACTCCTCTGTTAAAGGATGCTACTGGAATATGCCTGAAGGTGGATCCCTGTCTGCTTGATTATGGTGGTACCTAAACAGTTACTGTACCAAATATTGGATTTTCTTTGGCTATTTTCCTTTGGTTTGGCGCTTCTGACAGTTGTGAATAGCTCAGCGTTCCTAGTGTACTAATTATTACAAAAAAGTCTGAAGCCTTTTGCAGAATGGCTGCTTCCTTTGGAAAACTTGTATTCACATGATAAACTTGATGTATAGTTTTGTAATTTAGTCATGCTGACTAAATACTGACAAATTTCTTGACCATTATTGGGGAAGTGGGAGCTGAGAGCTCGTCAGGGACTCCAACTCGAGAAATCTCCAGTGCTCTCTTTAGTGACACACAGCCAGACCTGGCACAGAGCTTGGCTACAAGGTGTGTTATCACAGGGGAAAAGAGGTGTAACTTCATCCCTTTCACCTCATAGGTTTTTTCCTCCTCATTCAGGAGGGATTGTGTTATTTAATTAAAGAAAAAACCTTTTAAACTCTACTTACTCCCCATGTCAAAGAAAAAACACCCCCTGCATACTAATTAGGCCTAAATCATGCATGGATGATGATGAGAGAAAAACCATGGCTTGCCTTCTATCTAAATATTTTGGACATGCTCCCATTTCACAGTGTGATTTGATATTAATGAAATTTTCACTCACCTAGAGTTTCATGAGGATCTGGCCAGCCAGCCCTGTTGTATTAATCCTTCCATGTTGTTGCAGCTGCTGCTTAATGAATGTTATCAGCTTGTGCTATCAGAAATAATGAACAAAGTCTTTGAGCTTCAGACAGTGCTGCTTCTCTGGCATGTTTTTAATGTCTAAAGTTAACAAAGAGGATTCATTTGCACTTTTGTTTCAAGCTTGGTTTTGGCAATGGTGACAAACAGTGGCCTTGTAGTATTTTCATGTTTAGTCTTGTGTGTTCACAGAGGAAGGAGAACTTGAGACTTAAAAAAAAAAAAATTAAATGACAATTTCTTATGCACTTCTAAGGAAGAAACAGCTGACAGTACTTCCCTCTTCTTCCCACCAAGTAGTGGTTGTGGAATATTGGAAAAGCCAACTTTGTTTCTCCAAATGTTCTTTTTTCCTTGGCAAAAAAAGGACATTGAGTGTAAAATGCTGGTTTTATCTTGCAGCAAGTGCTGTGTGACAGCCTGTGCTGCTGCCTCTTTCAGTGTCAAGAATTTCCCCAACTTACTGATTTTAGTGTAAAACCCACATTTGTCTTCCTCAGCATACTGGAAACCATTTCAAGAACAGTCAAGTGTTGTTACTGAGCTACTTGTATGTTGTTATATGGTCAAATAAATTGGGCTGCACATCTTCCAAAAACCTCCACAACATCAGGTCTGCTTGAGCTCTCTCTTGCCTGCACTTTGCCATCCCCTTGGGCTTCCCAGGAGTTTGCACTGCCAGGATTGAAAGAATTGGCCTGTTCAGATAAAGGTTTCTGGAGCTCACATTTAGAGGAGTTTGTCGTCATAATGATAAGGGAAAGTATCAGTCTTTTTTTTTTTTGCCTTGAGGGTATTGGGGAAATTTAGACAATTTAGACAGCAGCCACAAATTTGGGCAGTTTGGGGACTGCTGAGAATGCAGAAAAGGTAGGGAAACTTGGAATTGTCTGTGCTTCTGGCCAAGTGGGCTGAAACCAAGGAACATCCATTGCTACATGGCTTATCTAGATGGATTCTTCTCCAGACTGTTGCAACACAGTGACAGATTTTATTATGTAATTGTTTCTGTTTCTGGCCTTGGCCTAACCCAACAAAAGCAGAAGTATTTGAAAGAAAATACTTGGGGGAGGAAGGGAAGGAAATGGTAACTACATTTTTTCCAAACTAGGCATAGGACCCTATGAGCCACTCTACTTTGTCTTTTTTTTTTATTTTAGATAGTACAAATAAACCCCCAAACTTGCATAATTTACACTAGAATTTAGTGTAGAGAATTGTCATTCTGAAATTATGAACCAGAAAAAAAATTCATGGGCAGTAAGTTTAATGGCAAGTAAACTGAATTGTGGTGTTAAATTTTTTGTCATCCTTTTTCACTTTTCATAGTCCTGTTGTGTAATTGTTTAGAAATATCTACGAAAATAAGCTGTTTGGAAGTATTGCTGCAGAAATTGTAGTTGATTGGATTGTTCATAACAGCAAATATAATGAGTTTCTTTTCAAAGGACTTCATTTTTAGATTGACTTCTACCTGCAGAGCATCAAATAGAGGCCAGGGCATGCAACAGAACCTGCTGAAAGCCTTGCAGGCTTTTCTTGTATTATTGCCATGCAAGTAGCATAATCCCCTTTGTAGGCTGTACTCAAAGAGGAAGGAGGATCCTGTTCACATGTTTGGAAGTGCTGTGGGGCTAGAAAGTTGGGCAGTAATTTGCTGCTGTCTTTCTTGAACACTTGTCCACTGTCAGAACAGTGGACAGGAGACCCTTATTGAGGTGCTGGAGCAGGGCCAGAGAAGAGCAATGAGGCTGGAGAAGGGACTGGAGCACAAGTGCTGTGGGGAGAGGCTGAGGGAGCTGGGGGTGTTTAGCCTGGAGAAGAGGAGGCTCAGAGGTGACCTCAGCACTGTCTGGAACTCCCTGAAGGGAAGTTCTGGCCAGGTGGGGGTTGGTCTCTTCTCCCAGGCACTCAACAATAAGACAAGGGGGCACGGGCTCAAGCTCTGCCAGGGGAAATTGAAGTTGGAGAGCAGAAAAAAATTCTTTGCAGAGAGAGTGCTCAGGCATTGGAATGGGCTGCCCAGAGAGGGGGTGGATTCCCCATCCCTGGAGGTTTTTAAACTGAGATTGGAGATGACCCCGAGTCCCATGATCTGGTAAAGGGAGTGGAATTGGACCAAGGGTTGGACTTGATGATCTCAGAGGTCTTTTCCAACACAATCGATTCTATGTTTCTATGAAAAAAAGATACCTGCAAGTCAGAAACTCTATTTTCGCATCTTAAAAAAGTTACTGCTGCATCTTTTCAGGGAAGAACACCAATTGGTCAGCTATGAGAGGTGCTGCCTACCAGTGTTGGTGCTTCTCAAAGCCTTCCTGTGGCCTTGGGAGCAGCCCCAGCAGGGAGCCAAGCAGGAATTCAGCATTTCATGCCACCCAGAGCAGGTCCAGGAGACAGAATGGAAAAGCCATGATGTGTCTATCATACTGAGATTTCTTCTATGATCACAGAATCACAGACTGTTCTGAGTTGGAAGGGACCCACAAGGATCATCGAGTCCAACTCTTAAATCAGTAGCCTGTACAGGGGATTGGACCCATGACCTTGGCATTATTACAACCAAGTTTTGTGCAGCTTTACATCCATTTGCAAAATGTTTTACAGACCACTACAAAGAAATCAGAGGCACAAATCAGCAGGGGAGTTTTCTCAGTTGTATTTTTCTTGGTTATATGTTCCATATCAACGATGGAACAGTCTGTGCTCTGTTTGGGCCCATTAGGTTTCTTTCTCTTCAGTGCTCTGTTGTCAACCAGTGTCAGCACTTCCTCCACATGATCCACTGCTTTTCCTCCAGATGATGCACTGCTTTGAGTAAAAGTTCCAACCGTGTCTTTGTTTCTGGTTTGTGATAGAGCTGGTTTCCCCTCACTGTTTATAAGAAGGCAGAATTACAGCAATAACTGAACTCTGGCAAGTGCTGCCTTGAGTTGCAGAGCGAGTCCCTAATTGCTGTTGGCACCTTTGGAAGGAGAGAAACTACAGAATTTACCTTTTGTCCCTTTAGTCTGCATGGAGATTTTTAATCTAATGTGAATTTTGCACTGGCAAATCTTGATAAAATTCTCCTTGGAATATTTAGAATTTTAATTTGCTTTGAAGATTTCTTTAAAACTGTGTATTACATCCATGTGAAAACAGAGCATTTGTTCATCCAACAGGTGTTGACATCAATGATGTGAAGATGTTTCCATTTTCTCCTCTCATTCTGTAGTTGATACTAACACTGTTGATTTTCTTTCCACATTAAAATAGGCAAAAGCTCTCAATTTTAAAGCTGCACAGAAAATTCTGTGGATCTTGCAGAATCTATCCCAGAATGAGGGTTTAGCTGGCAATAGAGCAGATCAGGAAACCTTGACAAAATGAACATTATGCTGGACAGCCTCTGATGGTGAGCTCCAAAAGAATGTGGCCATCACCATGTACTTGATATAGAATAATGTTGTTGGAAGATTTTTCCCATAGGTTTTTTCAGATATCACATAGCTTTGGAGCTGCTTGAGACATTGAACCTGTCATTTAGAACAGCAATACTCCTGGAGCTCTGGTCTCTGTTTTTCCACCATTTGGTTTGGATAAAATCTTGCCCTTCAGGGAAAACAGTTTGTCTTAAATACTTCATAGCTGCAGTGCAGATTGTATGAGTAGATTGAAAAATACCTCTTGATTCATAGCTGGTATTTTATAGCAATTTCAGTTCTTGGCAAATACAGCTCTTAAAGCAAGAGTCAGTGCTTGTGCTGTCACTTCTGTGCTAGTTGTGGAGACTGGAGGGGGACTCTTGTCTGAAGTGCAACCAGCAAAGCCTGTGTATTGCTTTGTGTTTCTGCTTTTCAAATGACAGTGAGAACACTTTTGGATGAGGGTATTCAGCAGGGATTTTGAGAAACTTTGTTGAATTAAAATCAATCTCTTTCACCGAGTTTCTCTGCCAAAAACAGTTTTAGTGGGGTATGTTTTTGTTTACAGCAACACAACTGATACTTGTCAGCTCTCTCGCTGAGTATCTTAGGAAGACAAGGGTTGGAAAATAATCTGAGGAGCAAATTCAAACCCTCCTTTCTCACTTCACCTCCCTGTGTCACAGTATAGTCTCTGACATATAATGAGAGTTTTCATGCAGACATTTAAGATCTCTACCTCTGTGAAAAAAGCATAATGTGTAAGTGTAGAAAAACATGGCAAGAACAGGTAGCTGTTGAGTTTGTTGTGGGTTTATTATTGTTATTATTCCTAAGCTGTTGTTAAATGTAAAAGCAAAGTTATCTTCTGGTTTTCACTATGCCCTTGGACTTTGAACATTGTCAGAAACTCTGGGATACTGATGTTTTTCATAACTGCTGAATTGCTTGTGTGTGGCATTCCTGAGAGACATGAGCAGTTGAGATGCACTGAAGCCAATTACAGTGAAACCAGAACAAATAACTATATTCAAATCTATGAAGCAGAGTTGGAAATGTGGCCTTCATGTGTATTTGGCCATCAGAAATGAGAAAGATCGTGGGATTATTCAAATTGCATATGCCTTGTACCTGTTTCTCTTGTATCTGTTCATCTGGAGTTAAAGAACTAAATTGCAAAGCCTTTTGTTCTGTTTCAGGACTAGCACTGGCTTGAGTCAGATGGGCTGAGTGAAATCAGTGCAATTCTTAGTTTAGCTTTGTCAGTGTTTTCCAATTTTTTGTTAGTATAGTCTCAGGCTTACTGGAAATTGTGACTTCCAGCTGGGCTGTTCCTTCCAGCCAGAGTTATCCTGCAATCCTATGATTCTGTCACATAAACTTTCCAGTGGGAGCTACACACTGACCTACCCAGCTTGTTTCTACCTATGGCTTAACCGAGTCTTAGAGCTGCTTCCCAGAGGTGAACAAGGATGAAATCTGGTTTCTTTTACATCCATGTTGAGTAGTAATGATGCATGATCTGATATTGGCAAGTTCTGTAGCTGATCTCTTGGGAGTAGCTCTGAACACAGCGAGCCCCTTGGACAGCTAAAATATGTTCCTCATTAAAACTCTTAATGAGCATTGTGCCTACGTTGCATTTGTGAAAGTGAGCTATCAAATGGTAGTTGTTCATTTTTACAAAAGCTGTCAGTTTTTCTTTCTTTGTTAGGTCATCTCAATCTCCAGTCTCAGCAAATGGTCCCCCAAGCTGCCAGAACCAGTGGATTAGTGTGGGAGGACTGTTGCTTTATTGTGAGTCTGGGTGACCGTCTGGGTGAATGTGAATTACAGTCGTGGCTTTCAGTTCTTCAGTGGGATGAGCAGCAGTGCCAAGTAATCCTAATCTGTTTTCTGACTCTGTCTTACTCTACAGAAAAGAAGGTGGGGAAGCAGTCAGTTAATAAAAGCTAGCTCAGTAAATGTTGGTCATAAAATGTTTCCATTTATTGTAAATGGTTCCTCCTGAGGAGAGTGTGTGATGTGCAAATGCTGGTTTGCTGTGAAGAGTCTTCATTTCAGTCTTTTATCTCAATGACTGCATATACAGGCCTTAAGAGATAGAAGAGGAATGTTAATTGTTTCTCAGGTCGATGTGTGTGCATTAAAAAAATGCTGGCACATGCAGGATTGCTTGCAGTGTTCTTCCTAGTGCTGCCTGCCCAAGCTGGTTAACAATCTACAGTCAAAAGGCCAGCTCAGCCCAGTTTCAATCTTTATTTTTTTTCCATCATCTCTTCCTGTTACCTTGTTAACTCCTTTCTCCTAATCACTCCTTCCCTTGCACCGTCATTCTCTGATGGCACTAGCACTGCCTTGCTATCAGATGGCTCTTTTCTCTTACCCTTTGAATAAGAAATTTTTGCTTCACACAACAGTATTGACATACAAGCTAACTCTGTTGCTGAAGGTGCTGTGAGTTGTAAACTGAAATTGCTGTAAGTTCAGAGGCTCTTAAGAATGAGGGGAAACTGCAGAGAAACACCTTTTTGCTGACTTAAAGGTTGCAGGTGTTTGAATTGTTTTGATTTGTGACAGTTTAAAACAGGTGACAAAGTAGTGCTGGAGATTTTTCTCTCTCTCCCTCTTCTCTTTGCCTGGTTTGCCAACAGGTTGCATCTCTAGCTGTGGAGGCTTCCTAGGATGAGTTCACTGCCACCTGAAAGCAGTGCTGGAATAGAAGCCCTGTGATTGGAGCTTCAGCAGAAGCTCTGGTGGATGCTGAGCAATGTGTGTCCCTTTCCCACAAGTCTCACAACAGGTCTTTCATTCTATGGCATTTATTTCTTTCTTTCCACTTAGGTTGTGTGTTGCTGTGAGCAATGGCCCCCTTTTTACGGATATCTTTCAACTCCTTTGAGCTGGGACCTGTGCAGAATCAAGGAGAGCTACAGCCTTTCTGTGCTATCAAGATGAAGGAAGCATTGACTACAGGTGAGCTTACAAATGGGAATGCTTTCCTGAATATGAATAAGATTTTGGGAAACACTCTGATCCTTCTTACTCTGTGAATGGTAGTGAGTGTCATGCCAAGCACTTAAACATGAACTTTTTTTTCAGAATAGGAGAAATAACAATGGCTGTTTTCTTTACCTTCACTTTAAAACAAGGCTTTTTTATTAATGCTTTCTTGTCCTGCAGCCAGATTGCTCAGCACTTGGTAGGGTAATGTCTAAGAGTTCTAATTTCTTACTTCAACATCAACATACAACTATTCACCATATAAGTGGGGAAGCAGGTGAAAAGTCACTTTGGCATGGGTTAGGGTGAGTTGTGAATTTTGCATGACCAAGATTTGCAAATGTTAAATAAAGCAATGTCCTCTCCAGCTCTGCAAGTGCCAAACTTAACTGAGGCTTTGACAGAATTGTTTGCTTGAAGTGACTTGCACCAAAGGTCTTTTTAACACCTCCCTCTTCCCCAGCCTTCAAAGACCTCATCTTTACAGAAACTGGTCCAAAGATTTATAATATTTTGTGACATTTGGCTGGAATACCACTTTAGCCAAACAGGACAAAAGGGAATTGCTGTCCTGGGTTAGACTGCAGCAGTTTAATCCTGCAGTATGGCTCTAGGGCTTCACAAAACATCAAAGAATGCAGGAAAGGGTGAATTTTCTTCTTCCTCACAATGTGATTGGTCTTTCCCCTTATTGCTGGCAGTAAAAGCTGCATTTAAATTCTAAATACAAGGCATGGTGCCCTTTCCAGAAAGTGTTGTCATCAGGCAAATGCATTAAGCTCCAAAGAAGCAGTTTCCTTATCTGTTGGGAGAACCTCTGAAGAAATGGTGTTGAAGGTGTTGTAGTTGCCAGAATGTATAGAGAAATGAAAGTGATCTAAATAAACCCACCTTTTTCTTTTATTTTTCCCAGCTTTTGAAAAGCAGAATTGTCCAACATTTCCCCTCTCTGTTTGCATGTGTTTTAGAGGTACTAAAAAAATGGGGGACACGAGTACAGTGAACCTTGGAGCACTAACTAGTGGGGTAATCAGGAAAACAATCTGATGCTTCTGTTGTCAGTGTGACAAGATCTGGAGTAGCTTTTTGTTGGATTTGCCTGCTGAAACATGATCAAGGAAAAGCTTATTGTATAGGAAGAAGGAAATCGTATTGCCTAATGATTAGGCACTAAGCCAGTTTGCAAACATGTGACATGTTTTGGAGCCAGGAGCTTTAGCAGAGAAGCAAAGGAGGCCTGAACGCAGGAGGGGTAGGAACAGTGTTCTTACAGGCTGTTGTTTGCTGAACACTTAACTGTTCATTTGCAGGCAGGCAGTGTGATCCATGACAAATCTGGATTAGTAGGATTTTAATTGCTAAAGCAGCATGGCAAGGCTGGAAGTTGTTGCCAGTAATTCAGACGCCTTCTTTGTTTTATGTAGGGTAAAGATTTAGACAGTGACTGATCAAAGCAGATCTTAACTGGGACATGGGAATAGAGAGTCCTGTGAATGGACTGAAATAGTTTTCTATCCACCTAAGAATCTTACAAAGAGTATCACCAACTCTTCTACAAACTGCTGCTATTTCTGCAAAACCTGAACTATTGTTAAAGGTTCTGCAAATAGGCGCAGTTTCTCCTGTTCCCAGGGTTGCCTCCTGAAATGTGCCTTTTGGATGAAGGGGTCTGGCCTTAGCAATCCAAAAAGTAGGCGAGTGTAAAAGCCTTGCTGTGCAGAGCCTGCCTTTAATCCCCCCTTGCCTTGATTGTCCATCCTGATATTGTCTAAATTCTGCCTTGTGTATTCCCACCATAAACAGGAAAGTGATTGTCCCCCTGCACTGGGCACTGGTAAGGCTGCACCTTGAATCCTGCCTTCAGTTTTGGATCCCTCACAACAACGAGGACATTGAGGGGCTGGAGCATGTCCAGAGAAGGGCAGTGGAGCTGGGGAAGGGTCTGGAGCACAAGTCTGATGAGGAGCAGCTGAGGGAGCTGGGAGGGCTCAGCCTGGAGAGAGGGAGGCTCAGGGGGGACCTTCTTCTTCTCTGCAAATCCCTGAAAGAAGGTTGTGGTCAGATGAGGCACTTGTTACTTCTCCCAAGTAACAAGTGACAGGCCGAGAAGAAATGGCCTCAAGTTGTGCCATGGGAGGTTTATATTGGATACTGGGGCAAATGTCTCAGTGGAAGGGTTGTCAAGCAGTGGAACAGGCTGTCCAGGGAAGCAGTGGGGTCCCCATCCCTGGGGAGATTTAAAAAGATGTGTACCTGTGGCACCTGGGGACATGGTTTAGTGGTGGCCTTGGCAGTGCTGGGTTAATGTTTGGGCTTAATGATCTTAATGCTCTTTTCCAATCTAAACAATTCTGTGATTCTGTGTTAATATTTTCAAATGTTTCTATAGTATGGGGCTCTGGAATTTGTTTTGCACTGTGAAGGATTTGAGGTTTTTCTGTCTGCTTTTTTTCCCCAAATTCAAGAGAAAACTTTTGACTGAGTAGAGGAAAAATTTTGCTCGAGTTTGCTTTGCAATGGAGCTGATCCTCAGGTGGCCATTTCTGAGCATTTGGGAATGTCCTTTGGCAGACAGCTCAGCTCTGCTGGCCAAGCTGTGATTTGCAGTGCTGCTGTTGGCAGGAATTCCCTAATAAAGCAGTACAAGGACACAATTCCTACACTTGTTTGCAGAGCTCAGCACAACTGAGTGGAGTCATCCTGCAAGCTGTTAATGAATGAACACTGACTTTGCCTTGAGTTTCCAGGAAGATTTTAAAATACTAAGGATCTAACAGATCACGCTGCAGCTTCCTGGGGAAGGGACCAACTATTTAATCTGCTTTTCTACTGCCTTGCTATCATAACAACAAATGGATCATTCAGAGCTGGAAAAGCACTTAGAAAGCACTTCTATTGCAACAAATGATCTTGATAAATAGCAGAAATAGTGCAGAATATAGTAAATATTCATTTACTACCACACAAATGGAGAATAACTGGCTTGGCAGCAAATCACAGAGGAAAACTGAGAGGTGGAATTTGTGTGCCAGAGTCACAGTGAAGAACTGGACGTGGTTCCTTGGGAGGCAACATCATTTTGAATGTGTTGATGGGACTAAGCTTGATCTAGATATATGCTAAAGTTTGTTACAGATTGTGCAGTCACTGGCTGTTTTCTCTGCCTGAAGTAAGGAGAGGGAGAAATTGGCTTAACAGGTAGCAAGGGAGGCTGAAGCTGTGCATTAGAAGCACAGAATACAGATTTGAAAGGGATTTCAAGGGTCATCCAGTCAAACCTTTATTGGCAAAAAGGAAAAAAATTCATCTAATAAGAACAGTGAAGTACTGGAAAGCTCCTAACAAACCAATCTGCTGAGATGTTCCTATGGAGACTGGGTAAATGTGACAAAAAAAAAGACTACTTTTTTGAGGTTGTTGCAGCTTTTTTCTTATTCCTTAATGGCACAAGGTCTGCATGTGCTACAGAGGGCAGATAAGGCCCTGAAATATCCTTTAAAAAGTACAGGCAGAGTACAATGTCAAGGAGAGTGACATCCCAACATTTCACTTGTATTCAATAACTTGGAAATAAATTAATGAAATGTGAAGCCTTTCATCTCTCAGACACTGGTTTCAATTTAAACTGGGTCAGTGTAAGATGTATCTTAATTTTTCTTAAAGCAGTAGGTATTCACTATGATTTATACCAGAATGGAGCCATGAAAATATTCCCTCTCCAGTTGTGACTGACTAAACCGGCTTCTGAAATTCCATAGTGGGATTTGTCCCTCCTGGTCTCTGCTTGCTTGTTAACACCTTCACTGCCTTTGCATGGGGGAGATTTGCCTTCCAAGTCATGAACATTTGAACTGAATGTTTAAACTTTGTCCCATTCACAGTAAAAGAAGTCGTAAGTTTGCTTTAGTGTCAGTACAAATATTTTCTCTTTTGTTTTGTTGAGTTTAAGTACTAGGTATACATTATGTGATTTTACAATTTTTGTCCTTTTTGTTTTTGTGGCTTTCAGAGAGAGGAAAAACTCTGGTTCAGAGGAAACCTACCATGTATCCAGAATGGAAATCGACTTTCGATGCCCACATTTACGAGGGCCGGGTGATCCAGATCGTGCTGATGAAGGCGGCAGAAGAGCCTCTGTCGGAGGTGACTGTGGGTGTGTCGGTGCTGGCAGAGAGGTGCAAGAAAGGCAATGGCAAAGCAGAATTCTGGGTAAGAGAAAAGATTCATTCTCCAAATGTCTTTCAAGCTGAGTGAATGCCATATACTGTTTAAACTTGAAAGGGCTTATGGATTTTCCTAGGTCAGTAGGATCTCATTGGTTTGGATTCACCTGTTACACTTGGATTTTTTCCACACCTTACTTTGAATTCTGAGACAAAAATAATTATTCAGAAGAGTAAAAAAATAATAGTGATCAGTTTTAGCCAATTCGGTGGCCTGAAATCCTCTGCTTATTATCCATATAACAGGTACTACATAGACATAGAATCATAGAATCGATTGGGTTGAAAAAGACCTCCAAGATCATCAAGTCCAACCCTTGGTCCAACTCCAGTCCCTTTACCAGATCATGGCACTCAGTGCCACGGCCAATCTCAGTTTAAAAACCTCCAGGGATGGGGAATCCACCCCCTCTCTGGGCAGCCCATTCCAATGCCTGAGCACTCTCTCTGCAAAGAATTTTTTTCTGCTCTCCAACTTCAATTTCCCCTGGCAGAGCTTGAGCCCGTGCCCCCTTGTCCTATTGCTGAGTGCCTGGGAGAAGAGACCAACCCCCACCTGGCCAGAACTTCCCTTCAGGTAGTTCTAGACAGTGCTGAGGTCACCTCTGAGCCTCCTCTTCTCCAGGCTAAACACCCCCAGCTCCCTCAGCCTCTCCCCACAGCACTTGTGCTCCAGTCCCTTCTCCAGCCTCGTTGCTCTTCTCTGGCCCCGCTCCAGCCCCTCAATCTCTTTCCTGAACTGAGGGGCCCAGAACTGGACACAACACTCAAGGTGTGGCCTCCCCAAGGCAGAGTGCAGGGGCAGGGTCACTGCCCTGGGCCTGCTGGCCACGCTAGTTTGGATCCAGGACACATCAGTATTAAACTTTCTCTGTACAACCTGTCATGACTTGGACAGACCATCAAGGCCAGCAAAGAGATGTGAGTTCACTTAGCACAGCCTATAAGGTTATTTTTGTGTATGGAGACACAGCCCAGCAGTGGTAGCTGTAACTGAGGTCTTTGCCTTCTGTAAACTTTATTGGGCAGGTGTTCCAAGTGTGAGAAATTGCCTTAAAATGAAAACTTAGTCATTATCCCAGTAGGATGATGGGGGTTTGTGGGGATATGTTCATGGGTGTATCTGATGTAACTGTGGTTTGGGTTTTATTTGGGGATTGGGGTATTTTTTCCTCCAAAGTTGTATTTAGTGTGACCTGAGGATACTTTGCTCTGTGCTGAAGTGAAGATTGAATCACTCTTTCATATTTAAGGGTTTCTTATCTTTTATAAAGGCAGCATTTTAAGAATTAGAGGCTATTTTCTGAGCACAGGAACTGACCTCAGCTACTGGCTTAAAAGACACCTTTTTTTTTTGCTGATCTGTAGGATTTGCTACAGAAATGACATGTAATGGTTTGAGGGGGAAAGGAAAATAATTTTGATGATACTACTTTTTTTTCATTATGGACAACAGCATTTGATATCACCATCATTTGTACTCTCTATAAAGTTACACAGGATTATATAGACTTTTTCTTTTAAAACTGGGTTCCTGTGCAAACTGAGTTTACTAATTGTAAAAACAGGAGCCAACAAACTTTGCAGAAACGAGAAGGGCCATGCACAAACAATGTGAACTCTGACTGTGCTGTGCTCTTGGGTAGACATCAAAGCAGTGCAGCACACCAGTAAAGGCAGGAGAATGAAAGCCCCTGACTCAGCTGCAGCAGTGAGATATGGAAGAGGACTGGAATCAAACAGTTACTGACTAGTCTACTTGGAGTCCCTAGAAAGAGCTGTTTCAATTCCTGAGAGATTGAGTCAACCACACACTTCACTGTTGGTATCTTTCTTTCCACAGCTTGACCTACAACCTCAGGGGAAGGTGCTGATGGCTGTGCAGTATTTTTTGGAAGATGCAGGTAATGTCAACTGTTTATTTTCAGTCAGTTATGTGAAAAAAGGTTTAATTTTTATAATCCTTTGCAGAATGTAGTATGTAGCTCACACAAAAATATCACCTGGTGTGCTGAGTAGAATTTTCTGATGTCATCAATTTGCCTTTTAGGTTTTTTTGTTATGTGAATTCATGGTTGATATTATTAATTTCTAAATGCCTTTGTGCCTCTAAATGTCGTTGCATTTAGACACTTTTGTGTCTGTGATATGTTTCTCTTCATGTTTTGATGTGATAAAAAAGATAGCAAGATGGCATCCTTTTAGATGCAAAGAAGTTAAATCTCTTGTTCTAGCTTATGTAGAAAACTTTTTTGTGGATTGGAGAAGTGGGTCTGGGTTTCCTGGGATTCAGACATCGTATTCACTATTCATGAGAACTGGTTGTAGCAATGAATAAATGGTTTAGTGTCAAAATGCAAATCTAGTCAATGTTCTGTCATACATAGTTAAAAAGTGAACACATTGTCTGGGTCAGAAATACACACACTGTTTGGGAAGAAACCAGGAGGGAAGCTTCAATTACAATAATAAAAACAAGTATTTTAGTGTGGATTCTGTATCTGTGGAATCCTTTACTAAAGCAAATGCTGTAAACCTCACAACTTGGTTAGCTAGTGGTTACAACTTTCCCATACTGGAAGTCAAGAAACCATTATTTCTTAGGAATATTATTATAACTATCATAAAACTGCTCTGCCATGTTAGTCTGTCAGTCTTACAAGGTTTATTACTATGTGTTTGTAAATAGCAAGTGGAGAGAATAAGCAGGAAGTTTTGAAGCATTGGTGTTTTTTTCCCCCCACAGATTCAGTTTTGTTCTCATAGAACAAGATAGTTGTGAAGGTACTATAAGTTTTTGTACTATGTGTGTAATCTGTGTAGCAGGTACTAGAAAAGGTACTCGGGATAGAATGTGATGTACAGTAGAGGACATTTCAGGGTTGATATTGTATCTTTGTGATGGCAAAAACCCCCAGCCTATATGCTTTTTATTTTGTCTCTGAAAAGTTGACTCTTTAAAGCAAAATAAAAAAAAAAAAGTTTCAAGAGTCAATAGGTGTTTCTCTGAAGATCCCAAGCTCTCTGTTTATGCTCCAGTTAACACTTTGATTTCCATTCAATCTGTTGTGAGCCATTGAATTAAAACACCTTCACATTGGTCTTTGTCCTGGTTTCCTGTGCAAGGCTGTTTCAGAGGGCAGTGGTATTATAAGAATATTATTTAATGAGACTTAAACAAATCCATTTCTCCTGGAAACATGAAAGTTTTCAACCAAACCTGTACAAGCCCAATTTCTATATTCTCAATTGCTTATTTGGTGAGGCTGGAGCTTATTTCCTCCTCTCCGCACAGACATGAGAAAAAGTAGAGATGGCACAAGTGAAAGCCTTCCATAATTTATTATTGCCTCCTAGCAGGAAAGTAATATACTTCTGTATTGTAAGTACTAAAGTAATTGTACTTAGTAATCTAAATAATTTATAAATAGATACAATGTTCTTGCAATTCTTCTCATTGCCTTTATTAGGGCTTGCAGGTGGTAGTGAATGAAGCCTGAACACCAAACAGATCGTTAATTCATGCAATCATACTTTAGTTGGCAAGTTAAGATTCAGCTGTTAAAGCACTTTTTGGATTTTCCACTTTTCAATGACTTCTGATTTACCTTCTGCTTTATCTAAAATGAGTCACTGATACCTTTTTGGTAACTAAACCACAGAGGTGGTGGAAACTGCCTTTCAAGGCATTTCAGTACATTTATCCATCTACATTTTGTGAAGAAAAGTCACTCAGTCTGATACTTGATGTGAACACAGCAAATATCAATACATTTTAACATACTGCTCTTCCTCAAAATGATAAACCTCCCTCAAGTCAATATGTCAATACTGCTTAATAAGCAATCACTGAATGATTTTTGGCTCATCACTGCACTGCTGTAAACATTTTCCCTAGTTAAATTTGCAGTTACCAGTATTGGAGCAGAGAGGTTTGTTAGTGTGTTACCAGGATGTTTGTATTAACCTCCATTCTTGACATTGCTAAAACCCTTAGTTAACAGCTGAAAGCTCAGAGACAGTTCACATTCCTTCCCATACAGATACCATTTTGTTCTCTCTCTGACCTGCCTTTCCATACAGAACTCTGTGGTTGCTGTGTTTCTAAAATACCAAAAAAAGGCTTGTTCTTAAACGGCTATTTCAGTTGTTCTCTAGTTTATTCAAAGGTATTGCTACCATTAATATCTTTGAGTTACGGGTGTTACCTTTTGTTTGAAAATCTCCAAGCACTTTGCAAAAGTCACTAATTCTTTCTTTGGCTTATTTTGCAAACTAAAGCTGCTGGTTTTCAAACCTCCCTCCTGAAAAGCAAACATTCTGCCATCTTTAGAGAGAACTGCTTTCCTCTGATTCAGAGGGACAGAGTCATAGTGAGAAATGAGCATGCTATTGCTCCATTAGCAGGTATATTATTAAAGAAAAAAAATCACTGAATCAACTGGTATTAAAATTCCCTCCATGGTAGGCTACACTGAGACTTTTCATTTCTATCTTTGCATACTGGGGCCTGGCCAGTTAATTTAAGGCTATGTGTGAAAAGTCTTTCCTAGAGGGCTTTTTGCTTTCTAAACCTTGTAAAATGGGGACTGCAGAGCCCTGACTTAGAGCTCTCAAAGACGTGTTTTGTCTCCTGCCCTGTAATTTGAATATAAGTTTGTGCTGGAAATGTAAAAGTTTTTTCTCCTGGTGTGTGAAACATGAGAACAGGGTGTTGACCTCAATTTTTATTTCAGAATATTGTTTTCCTTCTGCCCCTCCTTCACCAGTTGTAGTATTGAGACTGGATTATAATTCTGTAAAGCAGCTTTAGTTTTAATAGGTGGGAGTTGCAATACGTTTAATGCTTTGCTTGATCTTTGTTTATTCAAATGTAGTTAATGACCTTATCCAGTAAGAAAACCCAGGACCTCACTCTGCTGAGTGTCTTGTGGAGTTAGCAGCCTTGGAAGTGCTTGTGTCTTGGGTTTGATTTCTGAATTGCTGGTTTCAGCTTCCTGCAGAAAGGGTTAGTGAGCTCTTCCCTTAAAATGCCTTTAGAAGTACCAGAAGGTGAGTAATTTGCATGTGAACTTTTAATATTTCAAGTGTCTGACTTTGGAGAGAGGAACATGAACCAGAGAGCTGCATAGATTTTGAGTATGTTTTTCTCTGTGTGCCAAGATGAGTGTTGGGGAAGCATGAGACTTCAGAATTTTTCTGAGTTACCTATGAAAAATAATAGGGTAAATAATAGGTTTGCTATCACAGTCTGCATATTGTGTGGGTCTAAATTGAGATTTGAAGAAAGGATCTCTATGGATGAGGTGTGTTGTGGAAGGATTATCACATTATTAGTATAGAATTGTGACAAGGACTGAAAAGCCAGAACTGGACCTTATAACTGTACACAGGGATATTGGTATGATTTAATTATTTGACAGAGAAAATAGTACTTACAGGAATTTGGCAGATGTGGAGGTTATTCAGTGAGGCCAGCATCTGCTTCAGCCTGCACCTACAAGTGTGATTGCATGAATTCTATAAGAACACCTACTGGCTTTATTTTTTTTATTTTCTTTAAGAAAATCAGACATTTGTAGATGTAGTTATTTCATAAGCATTAAGTTGATGGTCTTTATAGGTGGTAAGGTAGATAATGAGCTGTGTGGAGCAGCAAAAATTTGATATAGTTCATATCTTCAGTAGAAATTTGACTTGGATGCTATATGTCTAAAGGTTAGTTTTACTCTGCCTTTGTAATTTGAAAAAGAAAAAAGAGCACTTATTTTCCAGTTTATTCCCTGTTTTACCACAACAAATGAGGTATCAGGTACCTCTGCAGAAGGGTTATATAAAGCCCTTACTGAAGTGTAAAATAAGTGCTCTGTCCGCCGTGTTTGCACAGCAGCTCTGAGCTGGTGTGAACCCTACAAAGGCTGCAGGGTGGGGGTTTTTATTCCTGGATTGAAAAGCAGGGCTTGTTAAAACTCTGGTGTTTTGTTTTAGCACTTTTCTAATAGGCCTTTGGCATCATTAATGCCTGTGAAGGGCTGGTTCAGTAGAGGTGCTGCAGTAGCTGCAGAGCAGCCCCTGGCTCAGGGGCCAAGGCAGGACTTCATTCATTTGATTGTCCAAGGCCAGGCTGGACAGGGCTTTGAGCAACCTGCTCCAGGGGAAAGTGTCCCTGCCTGTGGCAGGGCAGTGGAACTAGAGGGTCTAGATTGTCCCTTCTGACCGAAACCATCCTCTTTGGAGGGTAGGCAAGGAGTCCATGGCCCAGGGAACTCTGCAGAGCAGAGTGGAACATACTTGTAAGTGTATCTTACAGTAGAAATGTGCCCACTATCACATGCAGCACACACACCTTTTCATAATGTGCTACTAAGAGTTTGTAGCACTGGTTTTAACCACTTGCTCTGAAGTTTATTGTATAACTGCTTGGGGCCAGGATAGGTCATTTGAGATTATGTGCCAGCCTTGAGAGCAAATGGTATTGGCCTCTCGAATAGCAAATCACTGGTATTTCTACTTAAATGCCAGCAGTGTAAAATCCACAAGTACTGAGAATGAACAGGAAAGTTTTGGGGGTTCTTGTTTGTTTTAAAAAGGAGAGAAATACAAAGCCATATCAATATTCTGACTGTAAATGAAATGTTGTGATGATCACAGAGACCAAAATGATTTAACGTAGCAAGTTCATGTCACAGAATTGTAGGCTTTTGGGAAACTTCTATTTCTGTAAATGGTTTGTTGAGGAATTTTTTGGGTTCGGTTTGGTTGAGGCTTTTTTACAGATGATTTTTAAAGCAATCCTTTCCAAGACCAGGTTAAAGAACAGTTTTTCTCTGAGACAGTTCATGTTAGGAAAGTCTCCTTTGTGAGGAACAAGCTTTCCTTTTTAATGATTGCTCTATGAGATTAATGTTTTTCTTGACCTGAAGATGCACTTTACTTTCAAACAAAGCCAAATGCAAGGCTGTAGGACAGCAGAAGGAAGCAGACACTGAACAGAGTGGTAGATGTTTTGCAGTTTATCATCCAGTTTTAGGCAAATCTCAACCTGAGCCATCAGTTAGCTCATAGAAAGCTTTGCCTGTCCGTGTTTGAAGGGAAGTCCAAGTTCCCAGTCTCTGGCAGTAGCTCTGTTATCTTTCCTCTGTTCACAAACAGCACCGTGAAATGAGCAGGTTAAAATGAAAAATGAACTCCAAAGATAGTAAATATTTTTTCAATTTTTTCTTTTTAAAAAACTACTGAGGTTATTCTGAGATTGTTTTCTTTTGTCCTTGGACTTTTGAGGTTCAGTTGAGACAGTTTGACATCTCACCTTGAGATTATTACAGTTCAGCAGAGCCCCAGCAGTGTTTCTTTAGTAAATGTTTTCCAGGCGAGGGACTGGGTGTTTTTTAGTGGCTGCAAGGGCTGTGAAATGTTCAGAAGTTCTGCTGCTGCAGTTAAATAGTGAATACAGTGGTGTGTTTACAGCAGGTCTGGAGAGCTGCACTGTCAGTTCACAGTCATGCTTAATGGTTTCTTAATCTATACACAGCATGAAGATGATCTGGGTGCTTTTGTCAGATCAGCTGCAAGTTTTGAGAAGGGACCTTGAAATACATGAACATGTCAGTGATAAATATTAACCACAGTTCTCAATGGAGGAAATACATTATGTTTAATGGTGTGTGCTGACTCCAAAATGATTAATTTCAAGTCCAGGTCATAGAGGTCACCTGGATTCTAGTTGCTGATTCAGCTGTTTTGTACATGACTCTTTCTGACCATGTGCTGGTTCATAACAAGCGTTTCATCTATGGGAATCCTGACTTGCTTGGAGGGGGAAGCAAAGTTTTTCCCTTTGTGTTTCTCCCTCTCCCAACCTGCCATCTCCGTTCTACATCAGTACAGCTGTGAAATTTGCTTCCCTGCAATTGTTAATTGTCTCTGCATCTTTGAAATTAAGCCTTTATTCCCTAGTTGAGTCCATGGTTGGCCGAACTGCTCAAAACTTTTCTGGAAACATAGGCATTAAAGGTAATTTACACTTTGAAAATAACTTGTTAAACACGTCCGTAGTAAATTGGAATTAGCTACACTATCATTTCAGAACCACCTTCAGGTGCACTTGACTTACAGCTGCTCTCCAAAACTCTCAGCTGCTTTTGAACCAAAATACAAAAATATTTTCAGCTGTACTTCGATATATTGGTTGGTTTTGGCAAAGATATTTAATAAGGCAGCTGGTTGTGAAGTCTGGGTGTTCTCACATGCAGATTTGGAAGTTTTGCTGTGCTTAAGGGTTCTTTGCTTTTAAAGTATGTGTAAGGAAAACATACAAAGAGGGGAAAAAAGGAGGAAAACCCCAAAATGATTGGTTCATTAATTGCCCTCTCAAAAAAAAAAAAAAGCCAGTCTCACATATTTCTCTTAACTTTGATATCAGTGTTCCAGACAGGAAGGAAACACAACTGTTTCTCCTATCTTGATCAAGTTTTGTCAGAGATTTCTGCTCACAGTATTGACAATGCTAAACTGCTCCAAGCATTTTAGCATGAGGAGCAGGCATGTCCTGTTAACCTGTTAGTTCCTCACTAAACACTTGGTTTACTTGTGTCATGGACTTTAGGGAGGCTTTTGTCCAGTGATCTGCTCCATCACAGGTGATCTCTGAATAGGTGCCACAAAGCAAAACGCCTTTCTCTGCTTTGTTCCTGTCACTGATGAAATCTCCCTTAAAAAAAACATCCTTTCCTTGCAGCAAACAATATAAAGCATTGCTGATTCTCAAGCACCTTGTTTTCCTTGCACCACCCTCCGGTGTGTGGTTTCCCTGAAGCATTTGAGGAGCAGTGGGCGAGGTCTGTGTGTTTGCTGGGCAGGATTAAACAGAGATAGTGCTGTTTGCAGCCTTGACAAGCTGAAGTGTAGCAGCTGATGGGAACCTTTGTTGGGTGAGCTCAGCAGCCTGTTTGAACAACCAAAATGAATCCTGTTCCTGCGGGGGCAGAGGGAACTCGGGGGCACACAAAGTGCGAGGGTGTCACAGGGCACACCGTGGGCTCCTCTCAGGGGGTGACAGGATGGGTTTCTCTCTGAACCACGTCGCCAGTTTCTCAGAAAAGTGCATTAATACCTTGGAGCAAAGCTCAGGGGCCTTTTCTGAACTTTCCCTTCGCTAATATGCCTAATCTTGCCTTAATCTCTGAGCTGATGTTGTCCTTTCTTTTCCAAGACAGAACATGCTGCTGCTGTCTGGCTGCTGGTGGCCGAGACAGATAAATTGGTTTAGGACACTTGGAATGGTGTCAAATGATGGATTGGGTTCCAGGTTCAGAGGGCTGTTGAAATAGCAGTGGTGGCAGGCAGGTTATAAAATTACAAGAACCAAGTGCAGGTGGCAACCAGAAAACCAGAGCTCCTGGGTGGCTTTGTCGTAAGCTCAGGCATTGCAGTGAGTGTGACTTGGCAAAGGAAACAAATCTGCTTCTGTTAGTACAAAAAGCAAGGCTCCCACTGATTTTGGTAACAGGCAGCAATGCAATGGAGCAAATTAAAACCCATTGTGTTGACAATGGGAAAAATGCTCTTCTGGCTTTTTCCTTGTTCCATTGCTGTGGAAATTCCCTGCCTGCAATGACAAGATCCTGTTGCCCCAAGTTTGCAGCACTTTTAGCCTGTGAACTGTGTCCACACTTCTTCCAGACTGGGACCCATGAGTTGCTGGCCAGAGCTGATGGAGTTAGTGGTTCATCAACTGCTTTTTGCCAGTTCAAGCCTTTATCTTTTCCTGCTGGATAGGATTGACCCTCAACAGCCCTTTCTATTGATCAGAAATGTGTCCTAGGGTTAAATCACCAGTTACTCAGTCTCTCTTGATACATCCTCAAAGGATTACCTTTGTTACAAGCTCCTATTAATTTAAAAATATACAAGTAAGACTATAGTCTGAGTGTGTCTCAATCTTACAGTCACAAATAATCATTTTTGTAAAGAAACATAAAAGTGTCCTTGGAAATAAGTGGAAATAACTATAACATGTAATGAAGGACTTACATGAGTCAGCAGGACTTGGAGCCTGAGAATTTCTTTGTTGTTTTATTTCTTGGCTTAATACTACAGGTAATTTCTATGTGATACAGTATTAGATGCTACAGTAGATTGGAGCAGGTAGTATTATTGCTATAGTATTCTAGAGTACTATGTGCTCTGACTCCATGGGGAGAGGAATGGAACTGAGACACTGACAGATCATCAACATTGTGAGACAGCAAAATGGAAGTGTCTGACTGAAAATCTCATTTGTTCTCACTGATCCTGGAGGCTGGAATAAAGGCATCTTCCAGTAGTGTGATCTGGTGGTGACTCAGAAGGCCCTGCAGCACTTCACCTGAATTTCTGCTGTAGTCCTGGTTCAGGAGAGCATGTGGAGCAGCAGCATGGAAAGGCTTCTGCTGGCCTTGCTGCTTCGAATAAAACATCTTAAACATAAACCATGTAACATATAGGAACTTAGATTATTTTGAAGAAACAACTGTAGTTGCCATTTCTCTAGCAAAACTGTGCTCCTGCTTTTTCCTCTCAGCTCATCAGCTGAAGGCTTTTTCCGATAGGCAGGAGCTGGGAAGTGCTTTGCAAACAGGGACATGGAGACACCTCAGGAAGGAGTGTGTGCATGTGTCCCACCCTTATTGGACTGACAGTGCAGAATGCAGGTGTAAAATAAAAAGAAACACAGTTCTGAAACAGAAAAAGAAGCAATGTTTGGTAGCAGCAAATATTAATCTTTGTAATGCCTTTAAGTATTAAGTATGTTGTCTTGTCCTCCCCCTTAGACTGCAAACAGTCATTGAAGGAAGAGGAGGGGACTGTAACTATCAACAGGAGAGGAGCCATCAAACAAGCCAAAATCCACTACATCAAAAATCATGAGTTTATTGCCACCTTCTTTGGACAACCTACATTTTGCTCTGTCTGCAAAGAATTTGTATGGTAAGAAGGAGAATCTAAGTTTCCCCCATCCCCAAATAACTTCAACATTCTCTTCACATGACATGTAAATTCATATGGGTTTGGAAGTTGATATTATATACCAATTACTATATGTATTTATTAAGAGTGTTTTTATACCTAAGAACTATAGTTGTCTCTTTCACATTAAAAAATAAAACTTGAATATTTTTGCCACTGAAATAATTGACAAAAATCCCATTTATTTCTATTTTCTCACCTGATTTGCTGGTCTATCAGAATGTCGTACTTTATCTTCTAAACCTTGGTTTCCTAAGATAGAGGATTCTGATTAGCAGAATTTAGACCAGTTTATTAATAGGAACAAATATTCCCATAGACCAAGGATTAATTAGTTGATACTGTAAAAATAATAGTCATTTAAAAACCCCAACCTATCTTTTATTGCAGTAAATGTATGTTATTTATTTTCTCCTTTACCATTTGTTTGTCAGGGGACTCAACAAACAGGGATACAAATGTAGACGTAAGTTGATTTGTTTGTTTGTTTGTTTGTTTTGTTGGGGGTTTTTTACTTTTTTCTTGTACTGCTTTCCACATGATTCTGAAGATCAAATAGTTACTGTTGGAAAAAGTTTTCTGTAAATATGCATAGCACAGTGCATCATCACCACAGGTGGTAGCAGAAGATGCTAAATATCAGTTTTGCACAATAACCAAAGGAATATAATTGAGATTCCTACCTGGGTTTAAGTATCAGGATTTAGGCTTAGCTATTTTTCTCAGAAGTGTGTGAGGCTGTTAAAAAGTCGCAGTCATTTATGACAGAAGTTTTTGTGAAACCTTTTCTAAAATTAATTACAATTGTTAAGGGTTTTTATGGCTGAATTGAAAAGCACTTTTGTCTTAACGTAGATCTCTGTGCATTGCCCCAACCAGGGAGGAGATACCAAAGGGTGAAACTCCAAAGCATAATATTGTCCTTCTGTTATCAAATACTGATGGCATTGCCTTATGGAGGCTGATTAAGTTTAGAAACAAAATTTATTACAAAAAAAGGAGGGGGTGGGGGAATCAGCTTAAAAAACATTGTAATCTTGATAGAAAAGAAGTTTTTGGTGGATGTGGTATGATGGAAAGGAGGGTGTTTTTCACATTATGCTATGAAATGTACACACCTCATCCCATGTATTTATTACCTGAATAAATTTTTTTTTCTTGTGCATGTCTTGTAGAATGCAATGCTGCTATTCATAAGAAATGTATTGATAAAATCATTGGGAGGTGTACTGGTACTGCAGCCAACAGCAGGGACACAATGGTAAGAACTGGAATGATATATTTGTACTGTAATTATGTAATTAAACACTCCTGAACTAACAAAACCTTGTACATAAACTGCCAACTCCAGCTGGGAGATGCTTGGCTGTACAACCCAATGTACTGTCTTTGCTTGAAGTGGACAAAGTTTTCAAGTATGAATAATAGTTAAAAGCCATGGTGGGTGGTGTTTGATGGGCAGATCCTTTCCCTGCTAGATGGGGGATGGAAGACTAATATAGAGTTGTTGTAGCCTTGTGATATGCCAGCAGTTGCCTGTCAGAATCTGGTCCTGCCCTGGGCTGTGCCTCACTCCACTCTCCCTGTGCTCAGTTTCAGAAGGAAAGGTTCAACATTGACATGCCCCATCGCTTCAGGGTCTACAACTACATGAGCCCGACGTTCTGTGACCACTGTGGCAGCCTGCTCTGGGGGCTGGTCAAGCAGGGACTCAAATGTGAAGGTACAGAGCAGGAGGGAGGGCAGCTGGGACCTCTCCGTGCTTTTCCAGTCCTCCACCCCCACTGGAGATTGGCTACACACTGTGCCTTTCTGGGTGTGTTGTGTAGGATGGGATTCATCTCAGCCATGCAGGCTGAAAAGGCTTCTGTAGTAGAGAGAGACAAAGAGACACTTGGCTCATGTGACAGCTCAGCCAAGGTGAGCTGCTAATGGAGTCAGGAAACACACTGTGGAGGTGTAATCTTGAGTATAATCAAAATTACTGCTTTGGGAATAGCTGAAATTTGGTGGTTCTGACTCAAGGTAACACCTAAAAGTGTATTGAAAGCATTTACTGTAAATACTGCTTTTATAATTCTCCATCAAAAAAGCAGGATGATCCTTAATGTAACAGACTTTGAGAATAAAATAATGATGATAGGAGGTTTTTGACTTGTGAACAATTTTTGCAGCCTTCATTGCATTAAAGATAAAAACTGTAATTTTGTTAACAATGACAGGCCCATGCCCAGCCTGGTCTCATAACAAGGTTTCTGAACTGCACAGACAAACAGCCCTTTTTGTTGTAATGTCAGACAGTATTTTCCTGATGCTTGTATAACCATCCTTACATTTCTTTTAGAATGTGGGATGAATGTGCACCACAAATGCCAGAAGAAGGTGGCAAACCTATGTGGAATAAACCAGAAGTTGCTAGCTGAAGCTTTAAATCAAGTTAGCCAGGTATGCTTTGTGCCATTTGAGGTAATTACTTATTTTCAGAGCATCTTGGCGTTTTCACATCATCTTTTCTGTATCACTTCTATGGGGAACTGAGTTTGGAATGGAGGAAATGCAAACAGCTTTGTCTTTTTTAATTTGATATATGTAGAGACTAACAAAGATATCAATAGCCTAAAATGGGAATGGGAAGGAGGAGGATCCCACTTAAAGATTTTTTTAAAGGTGTGTAGTTTCCTGAAGCCCCTATTCTGTGGTGTCAAGGTTATTCTCACCCTTTCTGTTTAACTGATCAAGCAGTAGCATCATAATACTGTAGTCCGTTTTCACATGCTTCAACTTTAAAATTCCACTTGAATGATAAATTAAATGAATAAGGAGAAATACACCAGATATTCTGAATTTTTATTAAACTTTTATTTATATATATACACACAGAAAACTCCTCTGGAATTAACAATGGCCCCATAGCTTACATTGTTCAGCCTGACTGTCTTTTGTGGTTGACTTCTGACATGCAAATAAAATTCAGACACAAGCCCTGAAATAAAACAGGAAAATGTATTACAAAAGCCAACAGTGCTTCCTCTGAGCTGTGTGTTCCTAAGCTTTCACAGGATATTTACTTTGAAAACAGTGAGAGCTGTTGGGCCAGCTCTTTCATGATCCAGAAAAACTCAGTCTTTTCCTTATTAAAATTTGATCTTAGGGATCTTTCACACAGAAAATATATTTCCATGTGCTAAGGATGGTTGTCACACACAACTTCAGCATGTCCAGTATGGCAGTGACTCCCATCTCTTCATTCAAATGAACATACATCCAAGGGACATTTTTCCACAGTTCTTCCCACTGTGGATTCAAACCACTGTACCTTTATTAATTTTGCAAGGTACAATACAACATAAACTGTTCAGGAATTTCAGTAACTTATTTTCTTGCAGTGAAGGAGGTAAAGCAGTTGGCTGATCTGAAGCTGTAAAGAAGGTGACTAAGGAGTTTATGACCCAGACTTCTTGAGAAAAGATATATATATATAGATATATATATATATAGAGATAGATAGATAGATATATATATATATATATACTGATAGTTAACAATTAAAAAGCAAATTCCATACTGCCATCATGTTACATTTACAGCTACTTCTGTATTTCTAAAGTAATAGTGCTAATATAATTTCAAATGTTCCCCTTCTCCTCAGAAATCTACACGAAGGTCTGATTCTGGGTCTGTAGAAAGTGTTGGTATTTATCAAGATTTTGATAAGAAACATAAAACTCCAGGAGGAGACACCACAGGTAAGAAAATCAACAGTGTTTCAATATAGCCATTTACCTACCAGACAATTTAAGTAGTTACTCATTCTTGCCTTGTATCAGACAAGTTCTTTTTAATAAGCCCTGTTAAAAAGAAAGACATGTATTTTCTTTTACCATCTCCTGGCCACACAAAATGCTTGTATAACCTCTGACAAATGCCTGGAATCCCATCTTTACAGGTTCAGAGTAAGGTTTTGTTGGATGTTTGGGTTTTTTTCCTGTTGCTGAAGACTTCAAGCATTGTATAAGGTTATTTTCATTACTGCTAACCTATGATAATTTATGCAAAATCAAATGCAACAGCAGAAGTAATGTTTTACCAGATGGAAATGACCAGACTCAGGAAGAGATAATGGGTGGATTTGGAATGCACAGGATTTTAATGTTCATCCATACACTGAATTAATTCAGTTCAAATGGCCAGTAAAAAAAATACTTTTATATTATTTAGCATACTTTTTTGTTTTGCTAGAACAGAGGGAAAAAATCCCCAAAACCTCTTGCAAGTACTACATCAGGGTGCAGCCTTGTGATTCCTGCCTGGGATGTCCCAGGTGCTGGGCACTTACAGGGCATACATGGGATTATCTTGTGATTAACATCAGTGTCTTGCTAGTGACCCAGCAGCATGATGCAACAGAGGGAAAAAACCCCACCCCAGTTATTAATTTCAGGATATAATCAGGATTAAACTCTATTGATTGTGCTTTATAGCCACTATTAGACACAGATCTTTTTATGGCCTCTTCACTTAGGCTGAGAGACAATCCTGTTCTTTTGAAGCAATATGAAGTTTGTTTACAAGCAGTCCTTGTAAAGCATCTTTTTCTCCAAATTATGTTCTATGTCTCAGTCACAGGGGAAAGTTATAGGGTTTTGATTTTTGTAATGCCCAAGTACTGCTTAGTTCCAGCATCAGAAACAGTCACAGGTTCCATTCAAATCCAAATCAAGTACGTTGGAGCAGTTGAAACTTTGTTATAAACTTTGTTATAAACCCTGAGGTTGAGGTTCACTGGTATTCCAGCAGCAGATGCATTGAAATAGAATGTCAGTACCTCATTCCTGTGCCAGGCTCTGAGTAATGCGGTGTCTCTGCACACACTGAACTTCGCCCTCCCTGTTCCGCCCAGCAGATAACAGCGAGTACGATAAGCTCTGGGAGGGGAGCACGGCCAAGACAGTGCCACGAGCTGCAAGGAGGAAATTCAACATAGACAGCTTTGTCTTCCATAAAGTACTGGGCAAAGGAAGCTTTGGAAAGGTATGCAACAAACTGAGAGCGCTCAAGGTGTCTGCCTCTCTTGATCTCTGTGATGGGGTATCTCATTTACCAGAAAGGTCTTACAGCTCATTGGGTTGATAATCTTTTAACAGAATTGTATTTAGAAATCTTTGTCAGAGACACTGGAAATTTATCACCTGTAACTCATCTAAAGTGATTCATAATGCACAGCATTTTATTGGTCATTTAGTATCAAGGCAGAGGAATTACCCTTTATGCACCACAGTGCAAATGGATATTTTAGGTTCATACTCTCCGTACAGAAACAGCCTCATAATGCCCCAGTGCAGGGGCAGGGGGACATTTGGGAGAGCAGTGTGACCTCCACAGGCTCTGTCTGCTTCTCTCTGTGGAACTACAGCTCTAGGGAAGGAACAGGCTTTAGCTGGCTGCTGTTTATACGCTCACAAGACATTGCTAGAAAAACTGCTGTGCCTGTGTCTCCTCATCTTTATGTCTAACAGCTTTACCTTCCCAAATCCCCCTCACTTTTCCCATTTAAAGGTGCTTTATGAATTGTCATTGCACCTGCTGTGAACACCTTTGACTTCCCCTTACTGATAACCATCAGCAACAGTCTTTCCTTGCTATAATCTCATCCTCTGTTTTTTGTAGGTTCTGCTTGCTGAGCTGAAAGGGAAGAATGAATTCTTTGCTATCAAAGCCCTGAAAAAAGACGTGGTGCTAATTGATGATGATGTGGAATGTACCATGGTGGAAAAGCGGGTCCTTGCCCTTGCATGGGAGAATCCATTTCTCACACATCTTTACTGCACGTTTCAGACAAAGGTAAGAAAAAGTCCAATGGTGACAGCAACACAAGAGATTGAGCCTCTTAATGACTGCTGGTATCTGCAGTCAAATTAAAGTAACTTAGTGGGGTGAACTAAGTTTTCTTTTCCTGTGCTCTATGCAATACTTCACAGGCCTTGTGGAAAGTAAATATGAGTATGACCAAACATGTTGATGAGGACAGAATAAGATCAGGAAAGTATCTATACAGTCTGGAATAAGAGGCAGTTTAATTTAAATCCTTGATCCAGACTTTCCCCAAAGGAGGGGAAAAAAGATGGCTGTCACGGGTACAAGTCAGTAAGTCTATTTAAATGTGGGGGTTTTTTAGGGCTAGAAACCTACAGAATAAAAGATTTGTTCTTTATCTTTACAAGACCAGGCCACTCAACTTTTAGCTGCTTCCCAGATTCTTGGGGGTGCATGAAACAGAGAAATCCTTCAGCAGAGGAGGGAAGTGGCTGCCTGGTCCCCCACAGGTACATTGCAACTTTCATCTGTGGTTGGAACAGCATCAGTAATTGTTCCATTCCCTCTCATTTGCAAACAGGATCATCTGTTCTTCGTTATGGAGTTCCTGAATGGGGGGGACCTGATGTTCCACATACAAGACAAGGGGCGTTTTGATCTCTACAGAGCAACGTAAGTCCACACCACTTGATTCCCCATCTCCGTAAGGGATTTGAGTCTCTGGGTTTACTGCTTCTCTGTGTTCCTTATTTGCCCTGGGGTTTCAGTGGCTGATGACCTAAAAGGTATTTCTAGGCACTGGTTTAATGCAATGAAGAAGTCCACTTAATGATGTGTGGAGTTAGGCCTTCTTAATTTACACAGCAGTGAGATGTTTTACTTTATGGGATGCAACATGAGCCAGCAGTGAAAAGAAAAAGTTACAATTTGTGTCCTTTAGGACAGTATTTTGATGGGAAACTTGGAAAACAGCATGATGGGGAAAAGTTCAACACTTATTTATTACTGTTTCTACATTGACACAGTAGTGCAGGAAAACCTGTACACTCCATGAGATATTAATAAAATGGTTAAGTGCTTTGTTTAGCAAATGCAATTGGGTCAGTTACCTGTGGTTTAAGTTTTCAGTTTCAGTGATCTTTAAAGGATGCAAAAGTATTTTATTATTGTTACTTTATCATTTTTAGTTTGAGCTCAGTTTCTACTCTCTCACCAAAAACCTATGAGGGTTTTAATTGTAATATTGAATGTGTTCATGCAAGACCTAAAAAGTAACAGCGCAGGGTAGTGGACATATCTGTAAGCATCAGCAAAATTACTTATGTAACTGGGCACTGTCCTGAGGAATGTCATCTGGATGGGATCAGATCAAGGAGTTTGTCATGAACAGCAGCCAGCTGGGTAGGTCAGGGCAAACTCCCTTTCCAGCTTACCTGCATTCCAGCAAGTGTCTGTGCATCTGGCAGCCTCTCCTGGTATCCTCTGTACCTGTTTGTGAAGCTTTGTGCCAACATTCATCTACTGTAACAATTAGTTTTGTATTTTTTTCAATTTAAAAAAACCTTTTAATACTTTTTGAGGTGGAGGGAAGCATTCTTGTAGCATTTTCCTACACGTCCTCTGGATTATCACCTCGGTTTTCAAGAATGCCCCTGAAGTGATGCTGTTTTTCAGTCTGGATGCTGGATACTGGTTCCAGTTGGAATTGGCAGGTGCAGAGGGAGAGAGGTGAAACCATTTCTAACCTCTCCATTAGTGCCCAGTGCCTCCTAAAGCAAACCTTGAGGACTGAGCTCCCAGCAGCTGTTTTTCAAAAGGCACATGGGAATCACTAAAACCACACAAAGACTGTTACTAGAGAGGAGAAGAGGGACAGTGTTCCCTGAAGGGAGTGTAATGGAGCGTTAGGACAAGTTGTTGTCATGTCCCCATTGCTGTTTGGTATTGGACACTGCCGATGTGTGGTGAAGGGATTAACTGCAGCTTTCAGCATCTGGCTACACAAAGACAGGCATATTCGGGTTCCAAGATGTGTACAGCTCTTCTCAATCCACAGAGAGATACCTACAGCACTATTTTGGCCACCTGCACTGACTGTGCTTTAGCTGAGCAAGACAGATTAAAAGATGTTTTGATCTTTTCAGGTTTTACGGAGCTGAAATTCTGTGTGGGCTCCAGTTCCTTCACAGCAAAGGCATTATTTATAGGTGAGTACCAGCAGCTCCAGGGTGGGACATGGGGTTTCTCATAGTGCTTTGTGCATCTTTAAATTCCTGATTGATGTAGCAAGAACAAGCTGTCAGTGATCTGATGTAGTTGCAAGGCTATTAACATGCCTGAGATGAATCTCCATTTGTGTGGGTTTTTATCTTGGCAACTGGAGGCATGGAATGATATTTGTATTACACAAAAGCAGTTTTATTTCAGTTATTTTTAAACACTGCATTCAAATCATGAGTCTGTTTAGTTTGGAGGTGAGGGAGAGGGTCCATGAGGCTTATCAATTCCCACCAGCCTTGTGCAAACCACTGGGGTGAAAGTTGCTTGGGTTTGCCTTCTGGGGAAACCACAATATCAAAGCTTCTGCCTCACCAGGTTGAAGCATCAGAGGCCAGACCCTGATCCACTGCTCCTGACTGTAAATATCCACACTACAAGACATCAGAAGTTTATTTTAATGTAGTTTTCCTCTCACATACAACCCTTTCACTCCACCCCCAACCTGAAAGTACCATTTGGTAACTACTTCCTCAGACACCTCTTACCTGTGTAACAAACAGGTACAAAGAATGATGTCTGTGGGCTTCAGAACCTTGTATGAGGCCTTAGGTAAACATGTCCCACATCTGGTGTTGTCCATTATAGATAGAGCATCCATCCTTTGGAGCAATTTTCTAAAGTTAGAGTCTAGTTAAAAAGCATTTGTAAAGGAGAGGAACTTTATGGGAATTCTTGAAGAAAGACAATTCTTAGAAACCTTTTATCTGCCTCTCAGAGAAGACAGTTGTAATCCAGGAAAGTACATAACATTCCCAGCTCTATTCCCACAGCTTCCTGCAGGTTTTTATACAGGGAAAGATCAAACTCCAGGGTATGTTGTCAGCAGCATGAAATCCTTCCATCCCAAATTTTTTAGAGCCTTTTTAGTCTTGCTGCTAAATTTCCCTGTCTTGAATTAGACTGTTCCTGGAGGAAATTTCATAGTATGAAATAATTCCCAAGAAACAGTACCATTTTCAACAAGATACCAGCAAACCAGAGGATGTTCACCAGTACAACCCCAGAACCTGATGCAGAGCAGTTTTTGGAAGGTGTTGCACATAAGGGCACATCCTACAAAAGATATTAGGACTTGTTGTGGCCAGGTCAGAGCAGTGCCCTAAGTTACTGTGAGTATTGGCCATCTCCAGTATACTCAATTTGCTCAGGTGAGCAGCAGCTGTGTCCAAACAGGGGAGGATTTCTGATGTGTTCCATTAGATCAGGAACTCTTGGTTCGAGCTGTAGTTCATGCTCTGGGCAGTGTAAGTAGCTCATCCTGGCAACTTCAGCTACCCAGGAGAAAAGACTGCCCTGTTCTTATGTCAAATTATCTGCTCTATTTCAGTCTTCCTTGGTAAGCAGAGGGCTGTTCAGTTTTCTCTCCAGCCTGCCCTCCTTGGTATGTGCATTTGCAGCCAGATGGACAAAAAATGCATCACAGTCAAAGGGAGGGAATGTAGTTTTTGGAAACTGCTGGGAAAAAGCTCTTACTTGATTGAATAGTGTTATTCTGAAAAAAGGCATGAATAGGACACTTCACAGGCTGAGGCCACAACACATGAGCTTGTGCTTTAACCAGGAACAGGTCACAGGTAGTGTTAAAAGCTGGGCAGGCTTCAAACAATCACATCCTGCCAAAGGCTCTCTGAGTCCAACACAATCCTCCTTTTGAGCTCCAGAGCTGGTGCAGCACTGCTGTGTCAGCTGCTGGGGCATTAACTCACAGCACCTTCCAGAAGCAACAGAAGCACTGGCTGTGCTTTTAGATCTGAAAGCAAATGTGCAGGATTATAAGGTTACACTCTATATATGCACCTCAGCCTCTTATTTTCCCTGACAGGAGAATTCTTCCCTTCGCCCTCCTGCCTCCAAAGCACAAAAGTACTATGTTGTATGGATTGTGTTGATGGATGGTTATTTCCTTGAAAAGCTTCTGTTAAGCTGTAGGGAGGTGTTTATCAGTGAAGAAACTGAGTGCATCTGAATTCAAAAATGGCTCACTTAAAATACAACTCTTTTTAAACACTTTTGCAGAGACCTAAAACTGGACAACGTGATGCTTGATAAAGAAGGCCACATCAAAATAGCTGATTTTGGAATGTGCAAAGAAAATGTTGTTGGTGAGAACAAGGCAAGCACTTTCTGTGGCACCCCAGACTACATCGCTCCTGAGGTCAGTATGGCACAGCCACACCCCACTGGGATGGATTTAATGCACTGGTGCTAGAAATGGCTCCTGTGATTAATCATCTCTTTGTGGACTAATAGTTTAGAAAAGTCAAAGTATAATTAGCACAGAGAAAACAATTATATGTGTTCTCTATAGAAGGTACTTGGGTTTTTAAATATTCTACAGATGCAGCTTTAAAAAATGGGGTTTTAAAAAGTTTAAATGCTCAGTTTTTTGGAGCTGGAGGTTTTTTTGTAGCCAGCACATACCTGGGGTTCCCACAGCACTGAATCTACATGCAGGGCAGGTGGAGAACAGACTTGTGCCCATGCAAAACAAAGATTCTGAGGGGAATCTCAGTTAAATTCCTCATGTTGTGGTTATTTGTTTTCTAAATCTCAATTGCAAAGGAGCCCAACTAAGATATTTAGCTTTTAAAGCTATAAATTATTTCAAAGCCTGTCTAGTAGTAATCTACTTTTCATTGCTACTTGCTTCTCCCTTCATCTTGTAAAGTCACTAGAGATGTTTTCCAAGTATATGGATATTTAAAGTTAATGGAGAAAACTCCAGAATGAGAGCAAAGCCCCGTCCACAGAGCTGGCCATGTTCCTTCAAGCAGCAGCCAAGGACAAAACTGCAGATATGCATCGGTGTCCACAGTTTCTCAGAGAGATGGATTACTTTTCTTTACCTAAATGTCCTAGTTATTGAATATTCTCTCTTAAAAATATCTATCCTGTTTTTTGGTATAAATTGCTTCCTTTTCCTAATTATTGTATTTCCTCCTCTGTGGAACAAGATCCTGCAAGGTTTGCGCTACACGTTCTCCGTGGACTGGTGGTCATTTGGGGTCTTGCTGTATGAGATGCTGATTGGCCAGTCCCCCTTCCATGGGGATGATGAGGATGAACTGTTTGAGTCCATCCGAGTGGACACCCCTCACTACCCACGCTGGATTACCAAGGAATCAAAGGATTTACTAGAAAAGGTAGGACTGAGGAGCAGTGTGGGGGGTCCTGGTGCTGTCTCAATCCAAATCTAGGCTTTGGAAAGGAGCTGTTTATCAGCAAGCAAATTGCCCTTACAAAGGGAAAGCCAGGTCTGATTAATTACGAATGTTCTGATTACTGTCAGCAGCCTCAGTTCTTTTAGCAGCATATCTGTTGCTCTTCCACTGCCACATACCTTTTGAGGAGATGTAAGGCTTTACCAGGTGTCTTCTCTTGCAGCTCTTTGAAAGGGAGCCATCAAAGCGACTTGGGGTCACTGGGAATATCAGGGACCATCCTTTCTTCAAAACAATCAACTGGACAGCACTAGAGAAGAGGGAGGTGGACCCTCCTTTCAAGCCAAAAGTGGTACGTGAGTTGTTCTTCATTCTGTAGCAAACAGGACCCTGAGGGTAAGGGGGGATTTCTGTAGCCTCCTCAAAGTATCCCACTGCCATTTTCTCCTCACATTTTACAAGGGAGAAGGTTGTGTATCTGTAACCCCATTGTTCTTGCCTGGTTCACTTATAAAAAAAGGTGCACTGTATTCCTTTGACTGCCCAGAAATCTTCCTAGTAAGACCATCTTCCTATGCACACTTAAGGAGCTTCTTTACGAATTAAGTTTTCATGAAAACCAAGGGATAGTCCTGATTCCCCTTCTCCTCAGTGTTAGAAATGTTCATAGTTCCTTGTGGTTTTCTTGTCTGCAATGCCACATGGGAGAAGCACCAGTATCTTGAGGCTGCTCATCTGGTACCTGCCTGCAGGCATTCTGTGCAAGTGTTACATCTCTGCTGCTTCAAACCAGTTCCAGAGTCTCCAAGGAGCCAACAAGATGCATTCCCTATACTACTGAATTTAGAATCAATGTACATGCCTGATGTTACCTGAAAAAAACATCTAAAGAACAGACTGTGTGTAACTCATAGTCTGTATCACCATGGGCTGCTGCTGCTTTATCTCACCTGCTAAAAATCCAAACCAGTGTTCCTCCCCTCTGTTACTGGAACAGGTGAAATGATATGGAATTAGCAGTCTCCTTAAAATGTACATATGTACTCGAGGGAGGAGAACTGGCCCCTTCAAGAACACAAGGTTTCCCATAGAAGTGGGAACTCTGGAAACAAGGATCTGCAAACAGTAACATTTGGAGGCTCACAGTGTAAAACAGCCTTTAGTAATGTGAATTTTTATGAAGCACAAATGTTTTACCCAGACACAAAGCAGCTGCTCTAGGACATTGCTTTTCTCTAAACAAGTACAGACCATAAAATGCTCTCAGGAATTTAAATGTTTAGGTTAATGGCAAGAAATGTTGGGATTATATGTAACTAAATGCTGCATTGCTTTTGTCAGTAGATAATCTTTGGGTAATTATGCAGCATTATCACAAATCCATGTTGTTGTTCTGCAAAACAACCTGGTGCTATTTGGTTTTTTTGTTTTCATCTAATAATAAGCAATAGCCCAGTTAGTCTTGTTAAAATAGGCTAACATGAGATTTTTTTTTTCTTCTAAAGCAGAGGAAGGAGGGAGGGAGCTCAAGGACTAAGTTCCCAAGCTTTTGTATTTAAGTAATTTATTTTGGAAGAAATTGCCAAGTTTGTCTCAAACTGTCTTCCCCTTCTAACACAGAAATCAGCAAGTGACTACACCAACTTTGACAGAGAATTTCTGAGTGAGAAGCCAAAATTGTCCTACAGCGACAAAAACCTGATTGAGTCCATGGATCAGTCTGCATTTGATGGATTTTCTTTTATTAACCCTAAATTTGAACAGATCTTGAACAAGTAAGTCTCTGAGCAGTCGGACTTTAAAGCAGAGTAAACATTACAAACCCACACTCCCAAGTGTTAATGCATTCCAACAACGTTGTCGATACTTCAGAATAATACACAGTAGTGTGATGAATTATGTCCAATTCCTGATTTATTGGCAGTGTTTCTGTGCATGGTTGGGTTTAAGGTATGTGAATCGTGCATTATTTTCTCTGTTTGGGAAAATGTAAATTCTGTTTGGTACTTGAATGTAGTTATGTTATATATATATATATATGTATGTGCTGTATATTTTGCTCGAGAGAAGACATTGGGAAACAGATGATGTCTTTTTAAAATGTGTTTGAGCCCTTGGTTCTTTTATTTGTTTTCAATTAAAAGGAAGTTTAATGTAACTTTCATTCGTGGCTGTATGATTTTTAACAACACACCAATTCCAGTTGTCTTTAAAGTACAGTGGAAAAAAAATAATACTTTGTAAGCCCTGTCTGTTTTCCTAAAATATTTGTGTTGTTTTTCTGAATTAACCAATTCAGCACTGAGCAGGTGGAAAAAATGTCTGGGTGTAAATTCAGCAGAGAGTTACACAACACTACAGAGCTCTTAGGAGCACCCTGGAGCTTCTGGGTAGTTTCAGACTTAATCCTGCTGAAAGAGCAGGAGAAAGCTGTAATACTTTGTAAAGATTCCAAAGAATACAGTGCTGCCTTTGTTCTTCCCCTAAAGAACAGCTCTGGCTTATTGTTGTAACTCAAGTAATGCCAGCAGGACTGGGATGCCATCAGAGCTTGAGGCTGGAAGGGGCCAGAGCACAGCTGGGGTGACCACCACACTCACACAAACCCCTGTCCCAGGGGGGACAACCAGTGAGTTCCTGCAGGGAGACCAGAAACCTACTGAGTCATTTCTAGTTTGTGTTTTCTCCACCAGAAAGTGATTTTGCTTTCAAAAGTGAGCACCGGGCACCTGCTCCTGAGCAGAAATGCTTTAGGTAAGAACTTACAACTGTGAGTGGCAGCAGCATTGAGTATTTGGATGGGAAGAAGCTGTAATGAATTACAAGCACTGGTAAGTGTTGTTTGTGGGAACACTTACTCCCTGCACTTACCTGCTTTGCTTTGGAGGAAAAAGTGCCAGGCAGGCTCACGATGGACCATGGGCTTCACTTTCAGCTGGTGTTTGACTGACTTACCAGGAACATCTCCTACTGCCACAGCTGTGCCTTCTGTCAGCCCCACTGCACTCTCAGTGTGTTCACTCACCCAGCAGGTCTGGATCATCCTCATACTACAGGAAGATGGAGGTATTAAAGAATTTTGTCCTGAAAGCAGCCTAAAAGCTCTAAAACAAACAAACAAAATTACATCCCCCCAACAGAAATACATAGTGGAGTTAAAAATTATGAAAGCACTCCTCCCACTTAGATCTATTGGTAACCACCCTGGGGGCATACAGCCATCAACAAGACATGATAATCTGAGTACATAATTCTAAACCACAAAGCAGAAATTAATTTTGTCTTTAGCCTTCAGAATGGCAAGTACCCCTGCAACTGTAATGCACTCCATCTGATCTCTGCATGCAACCTTGTTCTGACAGGCAGCATTTGGTTGTTGGTTTTCAGCTTTCTCAAAACAGCAGCAGCAGCTGGAAGACAATGTAAGAATAGCAGAGCTCTGAGAGCCTGGATCAGATCTTAGTTAGTTTTACCTGGTTACTGGCATTAAGTCTTACCTTTCTCTTCTGCTGCATGCCCACCTTGGCTTGTGTTTATTTAATCAGTTCTTCTAAGTTCTTCCTTGATTATTGATTTCGTTACTTAAATTATAATTATTTACAGCATAAAGCAACTAGTGGGGTCAATTAACTTAATTCTTAAGTTTATGTATAAACTCTCTTAACCCAGCTGCAATTCCTGCACCAGAGGCAACCTGCTGAGATCCAGGAACTCTCCCCTTGCACTTCAGCCCCTGGAAACGGCCATGGAAAGAAACACACCCGAGTGCACATTGTAACATTTGATCTTTATTACTTGGATCAAAGGTCAAATGATTACATTTGTCTGAAAGATCACAACAAAGGCCAACAATGTAAGAAAGACAGTTTAATCCCATTCAAGAGGCTGCATCTGAGCCAGGCAAGTGCAGTAGCAGTCAGAGGCAGTAAAATAAATGGGTACAAACACAGACAAGTGTTTTCCCCTCTCCTGTCAGTGACCATTCTGTCAGGAGGGGGGGGGGGACATACACATTTAGTAAGTGACAATAATCTGCATTTCTTAACTGTGCCTTCCCACAAAGACAGTGATGGTTACACCCTGAGAGAACCCATCACTCACTCCAAAACTACATTCACCTCAAATCTACATTCAAATACAAACACAAATCTACACCTGCTCTTGCCACACAGGGTCAGATGCAGTCATTGATTTAACACAGTCTTTCCTAACACAGAACAGACAAGTTCATGTTTGTTTTTTTTTCTCTTCAAGTATCAGCACAACAGTTTATTTACACGTGTATACAATTCTTTTTACTGAACACCCATTGTAGTAAAACACTCATCACAGTATATTTGAAAGCAGGCTATAAAAATACCTACTGTACATAGAACATTAAGCCTCCAGGATGTTAACAGCACCTCCAACGGTTCAGAGAGGTAAAACAAAGGGAGAGAGGAGACACTTCAAGCAAAGAGAAGCAGCCCCTGGGCTCAGCTCTCACTGGGGGAAAATTTTCGTGCCACCACATTTCTTCAGCCAGGTCTGAGCAAAAGAAGTACCACGATCTGCTGGTAAAATCTCACTTTTTTAATGCAGCCTCCTGCAACTTGCCCTCTGCAGCTACAAATAAACCTGACATTCTCAATACAAAAACTGTTTAACCCCTCCTGTCATAGCTGACAGTGGAGGAGCAAGGCTTTCCCACACCAAACTGGGGGTGGGGGTGAAATTACTCCTGCAGTTCTGCCACAAAGGTGGCCTTGTTAAGCACACATCAGTAAATGCTCCTCTGAGCAGCACTGTGCAAGCTGTCTCCTCACCCCAGAACTACAGACACAGCTGAATTAATAAAGGTCTGAAATGGCATTACCAAATGCAGGGATCACGCACACAAAGCTTTACACAGCAGCGCTTGAAGCAAGTCTTTCTGGTCAGTCTGTGCCCTACACATTCCTCTTCTGAAAAAGAACCCAGCAATGCTCTATGGCTTACTTCCAGAGCTGAATATATTGCTGAATTTAGCTTATTAAAAAAATTAATCACAACAGCAGCACATTATTTTATAAACCCTGCACAAACAAAAGACAATTTAGCCCTTGCCTGCAAAACTGTTATGAGGGCCTGGTATTTCACACAGGAATTGAGGAAAGAACAAGAACAAAACAACAAAACAACCCAAACAACTTACATGGTACAAGCTCAATTAATTGAAGAGAATCCTTGAAAAAAAACACAGTCCAACTACCAAAGAATAGTTCTCCTCGTTTCAGAGCTAGAGCCAGCAGCAGTGCTGGCAGCTCACTTCAGTTGTCTGGTAACACACATCAAAAATACACCTTGCTTTAGTACAGTTAAAGGGTTGTGGCCTCAACAGACACAGACAATTCCATTTTTAGCACTGGAGTTTCACTAGGCATAAAAGAGCAGTGAAGAACTGGGATGATGGAAGGTGCTTAAAAACAACACAAAAAACCCCAATGCAGGGGTGCCACATTAAAATTATTTCAGAATTTACCTGGTGTTTTTCTTGCATGAGCTGTTAGAATGGTTAAACTCACCTAACCTTTCTGTACTGTTTCCTGATGTACGTATTAAATGTGGCTATAAAAGAGAAACATATACTTTTATGTTGAAATTCATTCCAAAAATTGCTAAAGAAAAAAAAAGTCATCACAATACTAACAAGACAAGCAGCTTCTCCAGACCCTGAAGCCTGAATCCTTTTCCCCTCCCTTCCAGAGTCAGAAAAGCTGCTCATCCCCTCCTGTAACTGCAGGAGACAGGACATGACTGTCTCTCTCCCAATCCATTCCCCAGGCTGCCAGCTGTACTCTCACTTATGTCTCCCACTGCCCTCCAAAACACAGCTGGCCTCTGGAAAACAGAATCTTTCAGGTAGCAAATCTAACTTTAATGCTTTGACTTTCCAAAGGGAAGATCTCCCTCAGAAATTTCAGATAAATTTGAAGTCGTGGTTGGCAAACCACAACTAAATTTAAAACACAGAACAGCTGTTAGAGCTGATGGGCTTCTCCATTTAAAACAGCTTTGCAACATGAAGCCTCCAATGCTCAAAATGTAAAAGTTTACCCATGTTCAATACACCATCAAAAAATCTTCAGGTAATTCTAGGCAATCACAGTAAAAATAAGAGGAACTCTTAGAAAAACACTTAAAAAAGAAAGTGAAATCTAGTTAAAATCTGACAGTAAAATCAACATGGGCAATTTTCCATCTTCCACAGATGAACAGTAAAAACCCACCGTAACTACACAAATTTACATATGAAAAAAATCCAAACCCAACTCCACTCTGCTTCCCACTTTCTTTTTACTGATACCTTTCAGTGCTGGGCGTTATCCACAACTACAGGTGTTCTCCAAAGGAGCAGAATCACATTGGAAATGTCTCCAAGTGGAGGGGAGGCATGTGGGTCCCACCTGGCTGCGGCTCCTTCTCCCTCTGTGGGCCCCGAGCTGTGCTGCAGAAGGGCTGGTGCTATAGGTGGGTGGGGACTGTCCTCAAAGCCTCTTCTCTGGACCGATCCACACCTACATTCTGCAAATTTAAAAATAAAAAAAAAGATTGTAAAGCAAAAGGTCTCGCAGCCAGGCGTAGTTTGGCTGAACACAAAGTTATTACACAATGCAAAGGATAAGGAAGTTTTAATGCTTATTTCCTCAAAACGTTTTGTAGAACATGTAGAATGGTCCCAGTCCCTGAGCAGGAGTCAGAACCAGGCTTGGACTTTGTTCCAGCACCAGGGAGTTCACAGAGTCCCTCAGATACCCAAAAGCAGGATCTCTGCTGCCAGTGAAAAGCACCTCTCAGACACCACGTCTGGTAGGACAGTCAATCTCTGTACACCATATGCAGGTCAAAATGTTACGGGTTTTAAGACTTTTTTATCCTTTAACCATTTTAAACCACATTTTTCTAATGTAATGTCTCTCTTGGTCTTTATGCATGTAGTATAAGGAAAAACAGAACCCTGCAAAGGTCATAAACCACATAAGCACCAATAAAATCTGCAGGGAGGGATGCCCACCTCTCCTTGTTCAGAACACACTCCAGGAAATGACTCCTTAACACCAACAGCCATAAAGCTCATTCTGATCCTGTCTGTGAGCAGCCAAGTCACTGGAAGAACGCTGAATAACTCCCTGAAGAGCTGGTAACATGAAGTGTTCCCTACAGAGCTGGTAACATAAAGTTTAAATGCACTTCAGGGTACACAGGCACGTTGGCAGATGTCACACTGACATCAGGGTATGTTTCAGTGGTTTTATAACCACATTCATTAGAGTTTACTTTCAAAACAAGTCTCTCCAGTCCAACTCCAGGGAAGGAGAGCCCCTCAAGCACACAGCAAGGGGCACTCTCACTACACACAGACACACAACCCCATTAGTCAAAACACATCAACTTAAAAAGCAACTCGATTACTTCCCCAACCCCAGTTTCTAGATTTTAAGCTATTTGTTATGAAAGCAGGATATAAAGAAGCAACACTAGATCTTCTTTGGGGGTTGAAGTGTGCCAACATCACTTTTGCCCTTACCAGCTTCTCCTACATGCTAGCCCTTTCTTTACCCACCAGCTTTCAAGTCCTGAGGTAAATCCCCTTGTTTTCCATCATAAACACAACACCACACCAAGGTTTCTGAAAACACACTCACAGATGCTGCTGGACAGAGTCATCCAAGTCCTGAAAACCCCTGCACCCACCAGCACATGGCCTGACCCACTCTGACTTCTCTCTTTGAAGGAAAGCAAAACAACAACCCTATTTCAGAAAGAAGCTTCTACAGAAGCATCTCTTCAGCAGCAAGGGACACACAGAAAGCATCAGCATCTGTCTAAGAACAGGAGGAGTTGGCAAAACAAGTCACATTCTGCATGACTATGGGGAAAAAAACAACCATCAACCAACCAAACATGCTGGCATTTGGTGCGTTTCCGTTTTTCTTAGCAATTTATGCCACATACCCAGAAATTCCTTGAGAGTGTGGAAATGTCTCCACAGGCACTCCAAGAATATTGGCTGAAATCTTTTAAGCTGATCATCTGATGTTAATTCAAAGAAAATTAAATGGAGCATGAAATGGAGCATCAGTATGCAGGAACCCAGAGGTACTGGAAATTAGTCCACAAGCAGCCAGGACTAGACAGCTCTAACATGAAACTAAAAGCAAACAAACAAGGTGAGTAAGGCAAGACAGAAAATACAGCTTATTTCAGTCAATGAGAGGTATCAGATGAAAGCAGCATCTTAGCAATTGAGACAGACCCAGAGGGAATACTGATAGGCAGGCAAGGAAGTTGAAGGCCAAAAGGGGTTGGATTTGAGTAAACGCAAATAGGCTGTGGAAGGGAAGCACTGAACTGTCAGAGTGAAGGAAGAAAACTGGGATAAACCAATAAACACCCCCAAGGGCTTCTTAGACAAACACAAAAGATAACAGTGAGACCAGATGTACAGAGGCTTAGAAAGGGACCCGTATCCTCATTAACAGTAAATGGATTCCTACCCATAGGAATCCCATTAGATGAGATGATGGCAGCTGGGACTGGATCCACTTCCAGAACAGTCAAGGGCATCGAGAGGAAAAAGCTGTGCAACAAGGACGGTGTTGCTGCTTAGAAAGGTGGCTGAGGTTACTGCCTTACTTTTGGGATCAAAAGGTGTCCCTGCAACTGCTCAGCCAAAGCACACCTGGCCAAACTACAATCCTGGGAACAGCACTGTCGCACACCAGCAGCAACACAGGAAACACAGGAGTGGGAGTAAAACCCACGCACACCTTTTCTAAATCCTATTTCTGTCAAGACATATGGACTGTCCCTCAGTCAGCCCAGGCAGGTGTTCACTGATTCCACAGCCCACTCCTGGAGGCAGGAGCAGTGTCACTCTGCCTTACACAAAGGTCAATCTCAGCCAGTCCTCCCTGGAAAGACTCAAAACATGCAGATTAACTAAAATATGTTCCTATACCTCCACTGTTGTCCTCCTCATTATATTCTTCCCTTTGTACATTTTTTTTCTACAGAAGAGAGCCTTCCCCAGCAAAGTGCTGCAAGTCTCTGAACAGGACAGGCCCAGCCTTTTCAGCTCTACTTTGATTTAGCTACATGTGATCTGAACAGCAGAACAGGAAAATGTTACAGAAAGGCTCTAGGAGCCTCTAGGGACAAGACCCAGCACAGGCATAAACACAGCAACAAACAACACGATATAAACATTCCAGCCCTCTCTCAGCCAGCTTTCCCTCGGCAAGCTGTGCCACAAACCATCACTGCCACTTCCCACCCAGCACCAGACCTTTCTTTTCCTGAGGAAGTAAGCCAGAGAGGGCTGTTGAGCAATCCTGCTGTAAGAGGAGATCCCTTAGAGCATTTTGCTTTTCAATATCTGTTGCACTCTGTTGCACACATCAGCACAATGATTGCTGTGCTCAGCAGAGAACAACACGCAGCCACAGCCCCAGGAAATCAGGCTGGCAGCAGCTGGCAGGGGTGGAGGGTCCTTGGTGCTTCTGCTGCTTCCCCCTTACTTGCCAACCTCTGCCAGCCACAGAGAGCAGGCAGGCTCAGCTTTCCCCTCCAGTCAAGTTCCTGCCCCTTCCATCCTCCCTGTTCATTTTCTCCAACAGCCCAAGCCTTCCTTTCTCAAGTAGCAAAACTCAGTTTTTCCACAGCAGACGCCTGCACAGATTTTGGTTCCATCAAAAACGCAATACATTTAGTTTAGTTTGGCTAATATGTCCTTGCTTGTGGCCTCCAGAGGTGACAGCACTCCAAGCTGCTTCCATGCAGCTCCTCAGTACCTGATTCTGGCCAGATCCCTGCAATGCCTCGGGAATGTCACCTCAATGGTCAGGTAAGACAAACTGACACACTAACTGGTGTGTGCAAGAGGGTATGGCAGGTCAGGTCTCCTCCTCCAGAGCATCTTTCACAGCAAAGCTCATGCCCAGAGGTTGGAGCAATTAAACATGGAAAAGTGACCAAACACTCCTATGTCATGGTCACAACAGCAACAGGAAAATGATCCATGTTCCCCCATTCCCAGCCCATCTTGGGATACTGGTTCAGCTGAGCACCAAGCAATACAGCAGGAGATGCTCTGGCCAAGAGGTTTTTTGTTATGGCAGACGTTCCCAATTGCTCTAAGTTTCTGAAAACTTTGCTATAATTTTAGAAGTGCAGATATGTAACACATTTTTTCCAAAATCCTGGTTTTGGAGAGACGTACCACCTCAGAAATCTAACACATAAAAGCTTTCCACAACCTACACTCTAGCTTACTTTCAGGACTAAAAGACCCTCTTAGATAACAGTGCCAGGATTTGATGATTTTCTGCCTTTCCCAGCCTCAATGGCACAGGTGATTCCCATGGCCTCATGTTGTCCATCCCAGGGAAAGGCATCAAGGCACCACATCCCCAGCAACCTGCACGAGGTTTCACTGTCATCCAGCTTGGGATTCATGCCCTGCTGGTTTGAGATCCTCTGTCTGCTGCAGTCACAACCCAGCCAAAATCCTCTAACTCTGCTTTCCTGTTCTGAAACAGTCAATTGCTGCTTATTGGAGTACAGATAAAATCTGGGTACAAAACTAGAGCGGAACTGTAAACGCTTGATCCCTCATGTCCATACAGGAAACAAGAAAACAAGGAATTTAAAACCGCTTCTGCTGACAGGCAAACCCTAAAGCCGAGTTAATGCAGAACAGCTGTTAACAAAAGTTCTACATTCAAAACATTAATACACATTCCTGTTCTTTGAATAATTGTCCTGGAACTGAGTGAAGACTTGCTACCCTCTTCCACCAGCACATCATTAATTAGCACATGTAGAGCACTAGTGCTGTGGACCAGCAGGATTAGGGGTTTTCAGTAACTGTGGGTTCCTATTTTACACTACATAGCAGTCCAATCACTCCCAATGGCACGGAAACTGATAGTGCTGGTGCCTAGAAGGCTTTCTTATCTCACACAGGATGTTGTGTTTCATGGTTTTTATAAATACACTGCAACTAACACTAAATGACTACTGGCTGTACAATAAAACTTAATGCTGCAGGATATTTAAATTACAGCAATTTGCAAAACCAGCATTCCAGCAAGAGCTGATCAATATGTGATAACCCATCCACAATAAATTAGTCAGTGCAATACTTTTATTGGGATTTGGTAATTTTTTCAAGTCATATGCTGTACAAACATTTGGTTTGGGTTATGAGTTGCGTTTGGGTGGGGCTTTTTTATTTCAAAGTGATTAAAATTATTAGTTTTTCAATTTATTTTGAAGTAGTAGGATGAAAACAGCACCCCCAAGTTGGAGAGTTGACCAGCACACAGGAGTCACTGATGAGCAGGGACTGTTACAAGAGCGTCCTCGGGAGGTCTGGAAATGTCTACATTCTGTATAATAATAAAAATACAGAAAATATTTATCATGCAGCAGTAAGAGCAACAAAAACCCCAATCAGATTCCTGCACAAGTACACAGCTGCATTGATTCAGAAGCAGAGATTTTCTAAGCTCCCACACCCTGAGAGTGCAGCAGACACAGCCAGTCACTGGCCCAGAGCGAGACAGCAGGAAAATGTATTTACAGTCATCACTCATCCCACACTGACACCATTACCAACAGCTCAAGCTATTCACATTTAGGAAGAAATCTTTTACAGGCCCAAGCAGGAATCTACTTAATCATGTGCTTCAGCACATACACATCTATCCCTTGAGCAACTTTCAGTGTTTTGCTGAACTATGCCACATACTTCTGTCCCAAGGGAAGGCTTTTAACATCTGTTTGTATTACAGGCAACATACTAACCCTGATAAAATAAAAAATACACTCTCAGATATGTTAATCCTTCAAGGCTGATCACATCAACTAGATCTCATTTTGCAGAGGCTTCAGAAAAAAACAAATGACCTTCAATGCAGCATTCAATTATTTCAAAACCAAATGAAACAGCCCAGCACAGCCAAATGCTCATGCTGGGAAGCCCAGCTGAGTGCAGCCACATGGAACCAGCTCAGGAACCACACCTGCCTTGGGACCACCTCATGCAAGTCCCAAAGACCCTGCAATCTGTATTCTCCCTTCCACCAAGGGAGCAGAAAATGGTAAACTGTTCTCAAGTTTTCTACATGATGCATTTCTGGCCAAATCACTGCCAGTTCTTCAAGCTTCATGCTGACAGGCTGCATGAGTTGTTTCACACAGTGGTAAGCTACCTCACCTTTCACCAGCATCTCCCTCTCCCCTTCCCTCCCCAAACTCAAAAAGGAGATCTGAGTTTCTTGCTAGGTGCAATCTCCCTGTCAGTCATTCACAGACTAAGCCAGAGATGCAAAGCAGACATTTATTTTACCCCAGTGCTTCTTTTCTGGCCCCAAGAGGGGACCCAGCTAAAGAAGCTCCTCTGAATTATTTTCAGTAAAAGACTATAGACTCCTTCACTGGAAAAGGTCAGAACTTGAGCCACTATAATGCTGACAAACACAAGGCTTCAATCTGCTGCAAACAAATGGTACAATGAAGTTCACACATACTATAAACAATCCAGAGCTTTGCCTGCATTTCTGCTGTGTGAAAATAGATGCTTTCAGCTGAGCCCAAAAGGAGGGCACTGTTCTGCAGCACAGACTACAAGTGACTGGTGGGGGCACAGAACAGCCCACAGGGCAATTCTCAATCCAACGGTTTCATTGTTTAACAATGTTGTTATGTGATGCCGCATTTAATTAAGTGCTTTCCCTTCAATAGACTACTTGAAAACTTATTTTTACAGAAGTAATTAATATTTTTGTAGGTGATGAAAATGAGAGCTGTTGAAACTTTCACAGTCCTCTGAGAAGCATTCAAATGCAGACAGGACCAACTTAGGCCTTCAATCAGACCTACAAAATGAACAGTGTATCACCATGCACAGTCACCAGGCTGGGTTTGCTTCAGATAAGAGAGAGAAGAGAACTTGAGGGGGTTTAATAACAAGCCTCAGCAGCTTTTTTCCTTAAAATTCATTAACCACTTTACTTCTTCTCAAATTAGTCTGTGTCTTTGTTTCCACTGCAATGCAACTGTTTGCATGATCCTCTACATGTCCCTGGAATGCAGCCACCCCACACCAGCCTCCCCCATCACCTGCCAGACATGTTGAGTCACTTGTTGATTCAGATAGAGCTTTGCCCCTCAAAATAAACCTCTTCGGTTAGAGGAGTGGTATTTTCAACAACATTAGCAAGTTGTAAACTCAGCACCCGTATTTTAATCAGCCAAACTAAAGATTCCATTCATCTACAGTACTTAACATGGATAACCTACTGCTCTAAGGCATCCTCATTTATTTTCATTATGCTTCTCCAACTTCAGGCACTGTGAAAACAGAATGAATTTCCTAAACTTGACAAACCAAACTAAGATACAAAAGTGGTAAAGTAGAACGACAGAGCAGAAAGGGGAGTAGATAGGAAATAAGCAAAGCAATTGTCTAACAGAAAATATCTTGACTACAAAGGACCAAAAGTCAGTATTTTCAGAATTCAGAATGCCTACATCATTAAAACAAAACTTCTTTGCAGAGCCCTCCAGCATTAATTCTTTACCTTCAGGTAAGGAAGGCATTTTGTATCACATGCCCTATTGAACACACACATAAAACCTCATTTCTCACTCTACTCCTTTTCACCATAAACCACTAAACACATGTTCTCAAACTGACTTTTGGCTCACCAGTAGGCACTGCTCATAACCTCAGCATGGAATCAGTGCCATACCTGGTGGCATTACATGAGGAGCTGCAAGGGAACCAGAGATTTTTAATCATGGCACATTTCACATAACTTTCATAACACAGCAATGGGAGAGCTTTGCACAAGCAGCAGAATCAACCTAAGCTCAGGTCAACACTGAGGAGCAGAGACACGTGTGCCTGGCACAGCGAGAACATGAAGCTGCTGTGGTCTGACATCTCATCTCCACTTACATTTTACCAACAGGCTCAACTTCCTTGCCCCGCTGTCCTGCTGGAGCCCGAGCTCTAATCTTCCTCTCCAGCTTTGGCTTAAAACACAGGTGACATCATCAATTCCTCTTTTTCATACAACAGTGATGGCAGTGATGAAAAAGCTGGTGCTCTCTCTCTCTCTCCAAAACAAGTGTGGCATTCATAACATACTTTTTGACTACACTCTACTTCTGCTGAAGGACAAAGCCTGGCAGAACTTTATAGGGTTTTCAGTCTGATACATCTTCAACTTCCCACTCCTTTTCTGAAGATAAACTATTCCAGCTAGAACTCTCTATATAAAGATATATTTGCTCAATAAAAAGGATTCTTTCCCCCCAACAGTAAACCAGTAGTAAAGCTTGATACATAAAATTAAATACACTCAGTTGAGTTATCAAATCATTTCCAACCACAAGGACAATGAAAATCAGCTCAGGCAGTACATTACATCAAGTTCTCCAATGGGAAAGATATTCTTACCTCGGGTTTATCTCTGTGTGTGTTTACAGCTTCAACATTCAGAAATATAGATTCTACTTTACATCCTGTTGATAGAAAACACATTTTTTAGCTATGTCTGCTTTTAAAATGAAGTTATAGCAAAGATGCAATCTAATTTTGAGTTGGTGAAGGTTAACCACTTTCCCCTTCTGATTTATATCAGAATTTCCTGAATTATGAAGAGCTAAAGCTACTGAAATGAATCTATTCCACCTGAATATTATTCTCAATCTGATAATACATCCTCACCTTAGCTTTATCATTATTTTCCTTGAAACAAATTCTTTTTTAAATATACATGAATATTCAGTAAAAAAGTTCTTTCTTGTAAATTTTTCTGGTTTTAAACATCCTAGATTTCTTAGAATTTCATTGCAATACAGAAGATAAACGCTGCTCTCATTTTTAAACACAATGACAAGAAGGTACAGGGTGTTGTAATTCCCATTCCTCTTCACATGCAAAACAGTTAAACTTCAAAGTTGATTCCTGAAAAGGAACTTCTGCTTTACATTCAAAAATTCAAAACTTCAATGAACCAAGAAAAATTAAACAGTCAGAAGAAACAACTATTTCCCACCTAGTATAAACTTAGGAAATGACATAATTTACTCAATACACCACAGGATCAGCATTTTAAGCAGTATCTGATTGCCAAACACTGCTTTATCTCACATGAACATGACTTTTATAAGCTACTACTACTCTACACAACATTCAATAATAGTCAGTTCCTCTGCCCTACCACAGAGACCATCTTCTATCCCAAAGAGGTTTGCAGATTTTTCTCCTCATTTATTTCCTAAAGTCATAACATACTCCATAAAATTGGTACATGACAGAAAAAAAATGACTTCTTAGAAAGCCACTGCACTTTAAAAAAAAATAGTAAGGCAAGTATTTCCCTTCCCTTAGGGAAGCCTATCATGAGAAACCCACTTGACATGAACACTGTGAGCAAACACTGCAGGAGAGCCAGCTCAGAAACAGTCAACCATAAAACAGGTTTCTAGGAGGAAAAGTACATATCTCCCACTGGAACAGGACCCTTAGTCATCCTTCCGCTCACAGATCCACTGTGACCCTTGAGACCAAGCCAGAACAAGCTCTGGGCCCTGCTGCTGGCCATTACTAAGGACTGATTACGCAGCAGACACTTCCAGAGACCTCTCAGTCCTTACCAAGAGCTGAATTTAAGATCTGAAAAAAACATTGTATGGAAAGCTCTAAACGTAAACTAAAGGGACATGAGTTACTCCACAGCAACCACATACCCCCAGCGCATTTTTAATTACTGATGACCAAGTTCAAACCTACAGCAAGCTGCAGTTTCTCTTTCCTGTGTACTCCCACACAGACCACCACGACACTGGATTGCTGGGTAAAGGTCTCATTTATCCTCATCCAACTGTCAGGCTCTAACAGATGTTCTCCTACTGCAGATCAGACACTCGAGGCAGGAATGATGCTGCTTCCAACGGCAGGATAAGGAAACACCCAGGGGAGGCCTTTCCCCAGAACAGGATTAGCTGGAAGGTATTAAACACACCAGGTCTGATCCTGCATCCTGCCTCGCTGGAGCCAAGCAATACATCAGCTGGAAATAATGCCACAGATCTGTACTGTGGAAATGATTTACACCTGTGCCTTCAGAGGGTGGAATTCCAAAGAGTAGCTCGACTGAAATGTGCTAATCAGACACACATATACTTTAAAAAAGGACAAAGCTCTTCTTTCACTGAAGTCAAAAGGGCAAGGACAGCACTACACCATTCTGCTTCCTTCCTCATTTAGTGTGTGAGCAAACACTCCAAACATCCAGGTCTTCTTAAAATTTATGAATGGTCACCCAACTTATCACAAAAAAGAAAACAACCAATCAAACAAACACACACACACAACAAAAAAGTCACCAGAAAACCTCCACAAAACCAAAGACAGCCCCAAACAAAAACCTCTGGTGGAAATAGGCAGAGATTAGTGAGCAAAGACAATCTAGTTTATTAACTGTTCTAAATCTGTTTTCAAAACTCCAGGTTGTCATGCAAGGCTGGGAACACCAGATGTCACCACAGTATAGGCAGTTGTTACTGTAGGACAACACAGCAATTAAATGACAAAAATCTCTTCAGGCAGATTTCCCAGCCTGACAGATCCTTTGTTTCATAATGTACTTTGTTTCAACTTTTTTTTGAAGCTTAACAAAAAGTACAGGTCTCAACCACTATTTCTCAAAGCTGATAATCAAAAACAGCTTTGCACTTCCAATTAATGACTGGACTGGCATTTTTGGGCAAACCATTTCCTGGTAAGATGTGCAGATATCTCTGTCTATAGATGATCTTCTGAGGTGTGATATCAGAAGATACAACTCGGACATCACTTAAATAACGGCAGGTACACGTTAAAACTGAGGTTGAAACACACACAAACCTTCATTAGCAATCACCCTATAACCCAAGCAGGGGCTGTTACAACCCACAGCCCACACTGCCCAAGCTGGTAGAGGAGCCCAGTGAAAGCCCCTTCACAGCTGCTGAGAAACGATGCCAACATCAACAAACAAGGACAGTTATGTGACACTGTGAAGGTCCATGAAAAAAAATACTACAGAAAAAGAGAACAAAGATGTTTAAGACTAAGGGAACACCCCTTGTAAGATGATAAACCTGTATAAATGTAAATTTGCCTTTCTTCTATAAAGCAATACCCTTCAATACACCAATGAAAACTGAGACCTTGCTCTAGCAGATGTGTAAATGCATGGGTTTGCCAGAAGAACTAGTGAAATAGCATAGGAATTGAGCACAAAACTGTCCTCTAGCAGTTACAGCCACTCACTGGTGTTTTCAGGCCCTCCTCAGCACATCTGTATTTCCTGGCATAAGGCAAAACAAATGTAAACCAAAGGATTCACTGATTCTAACAAAGCTGTGCAGGCATACATGCAACGTCAAATCCACCCCTCTAATTCCATTTTGAAGTAAAATAAATTTAAAATTAGTTTTGATTTAAATGCTTCAACCTTTCCTGATGACAAAGACAGTATAGTTAAACTTACATTTAATTCCACTTACCATAAGCCACCGGGGTTAGCTTTAAGACAGTATGCAGTGGGCACTTCAGGTAAGGCAGTTGTTCTGAGAAATCAAACCAGAGTCACATATGAAATACTGGTTACAAGTAACTTCTCTCTATTCAACCACTTAAATGAGCTTTTATCTGCCAGTGTATCTGTTTTCTTCCCTAGCATGCAACAGAGATGCTAATCAAACAGAGCAAAAAACAAACATCACTATTTCAGGTGAGGAGCAGCTTAATAACATCAACTACCAAGTTTCATATGTGGATCAAATATACAAAAATTACCTGCCTAACACAGCCAACCCCTGATGATACAGGATTGCTGGAATTTACTGTCTGGAACCTTAATCAGTAAATTTTCAAAAAACAGACCATCTGCAAGGTACCAAGGAAGACTCACCTGCGGGCTTGTCAAGAAAATAGGCGAGCAAACAGCGCATGACAGCCTGGTGACATATGACAAGCACATTTTCCTGCCTTTCAAGTTCCATAATTACAGGCTCCAGTCTCTGAACAAGATCTTCATAGGACTGGGTGGGGAGGAGAAATACACAGCACATTAAAAAGGGAAAACTCTTTGAACAGTGTATGTATATACAGGGGATCTTACTTTCATATTAGTCAACTTCTATATATTAGTGAACAGACAAATACTGCAATAATAATTTTCTTTAAATTAAGAACACAGTTCAGGTCTTCCAGACTACCAAAGAACAGATACATAACAAAATAAATCTCCCTCATGGAAAAGCTTTATTAAATTAGACACTTTGATCAAGAATGTCCACCAAATCCCTAGAATTTAATTCACAGCATCTGCAAATATACAGGTTAAGTCTTGCACGCCATTTTCCATACCTCATCTTCAAAAGCGTTTCTCTTCCAAGCAAGAATCTGGGAAGCCCAGCCTACAGAAAGCATATAAAGACTTCACAAAGCCCGACTTGTTCAGGCTGCCCTTTGAAAACAAACCACAGGCTTGTTGGTCTGGTGACAGCAGCCACCACCCCACCAAAAGTCACAGAGCCAGGAGAATGGTTGCTCCTGCAAGGGCAGGGGGATCTGCTGCAAGAATGCTGCAGCACCAACACAGCAGGGTTTCTGCATGTGCGCGATGAAGTTGATTTTCATGTCCACAGTAAAGGCAATACTTCCAAAATACATCATGAAGAGAACTCAGCACATCCCTCAGCGGGGCAGGGACTGACCACAGAAACTGCCTCGGCCCTGGTCCCAGCACAGGATAGAAAGTGGCTCTGCTGATGGAGCCCTGGGCAAGAGAAAGCCCCTGGTCCCCAGCGAGCTGTGCAAACCCTCTTGGACCGTTAACAGAGACACAAAACTGCCTTTGACAAACAACACAAATCTACCTTTGACAAACGGCTGAGCTCAACTAATCACCCCAAGGCATTGAGCTGGTTTGAAATGTTTGTCACTATCCCGGAGGATGGCACCGGTTTGAAAAACAAACACTCCTTGTTCAAATGGATTAGGAGAACTTTGCAGCTTAATGACTGCCTAATTAGTAAGACCGGGGTCACACTCCCAGGAACGCTGCTCTTATCACAGTGATTGCTCTTGACTGCTGAGGAAGAAGATGACAGAGCCCTGGTTCCTCATGACACCAACAGCGAGCAGCCGGTCCAATTACTCCTCCACCCTGCTGCCCAGACTCCTGAGCCTTCAGCACCCACAGACAGGCCCTGTGACCATCTGCTAATTGCTGCACTGTAATGGGGTTGCTTTAGAAAAAGCTGTCAGCAAGCGATTTTCCCAGAGGCAAGGAGTTTAATAAAGTGAAAGACCAACGTGGCTTGAGATTTCCCCAGCACTTCACCCGGAGCTGCCTGCAGAACAGTCACCACCAAGAGCAAGGATGAATAAAAACAGCCCAACTTGGCAGTATTTCTGCATATGCAACAGCTGAAGCCTTGCAATCATTCTTCCTGCTTTATCACTGCAGGACCAGCACAGGAACCATGCCCACAAGATCAAAGCTCTCCATTGTTTTTCTGAATTTATTGTTTTATTTTTCAAGCCCTGAATCGAGCCCTAAATGGTCTGGGCTCAATCGTTGCAAGCTCCTGTGTGCTTTCCCATGGAGAAAGAAGCAACCTTTTCATTAATTTAAAAATTTAATTTTCCTTTCTAAGGCCAGCACGCATGTATTCAAGAAGACAAGGAAGCCCTTCACCTTAAAAATTTTAAAATGGCATACCTCCCCTTTAGGGTATCTGTATCTGTATTTGTCCTGGTCTCTCAGTGCAAATTCAAGCGGGTAATTTTCCTGTATTTCTTCATATGTCATTTCTTCACACACTCCCTGTAGGTTATGAAAATAATTAAAAGCCACATCTTTTCAGCAGTGCAAAAAGCAGATATCACTCAAATAAAAACATATATAAATAACCTTTAACAATTTTGTTACTCTGACACTTAAAACTGTCACATGTGATTAACAGCTGGACTCTTCCGTGTAAGAAGGAATCCATAAATCCTTATATAGGTGAAGTTACATATATGAGCAAGCAAGGTCACATTTTATCTATTGAAGCTGCTTTTATATCGTAGAGGTACAGCTGCAAAGTGCCAACTAGCAGATACACCTACTCTTAATTTCTTTCCAACACCCACCTACCCACAATTTCATACTATTATGGCTTCTACAGGGGAATGTTTTACCTGAAAAGACTAAACAAGAATTAATTAACTATGGCAAAATTTAATAACATGCTTAGCCTTGTTAACAGGAATTAATGACAACTTTTCCAGCCTCTAGAAGCAGCTTCAATGACTTCCACCCATAAAAGGCATATTATTAAAATACTAAATACTTCCTTCATCCCTAGTAATCAAAGCAACTTATTAGACACTTTAAAGAGAACAACTTACTGCATCTATCTCGTTCAAAACCTTCCACTGCTCATAAGGCACTCCCAAGGCTTCAGCAGTCTGAATCGTCCTTTTCATCTGGCTGGTCCAAACTTTCAGATCTTTGATATTTTGCTCGTTAATAAACTGTGCCAAGCTTTTGGCAAACTGAAAGAAAAACCGTGAGACACTGGATGAGGGCTCAGAGCCAACACACTGTGTTCAGTCTGGAATACACAGGCTTTAGCCTCTGTAAACTCATTACAACTTTTCCAAAATACTGTCAAAGTTTTTGCTAAGAAATACAACACACTCTGTTATCCAAGAGCAAGGGGAGAGGAAAGAAAAGTAGTACAAGGAAAATACAAGTTTTCTGCAGTTCCTAACTTCATTTCCAGGAATGTGCCTTTCAGCTTCAACCTGCATACTTTTCCAATTATCCAACTAGTCAGGATTTTACAAATATACAGTTAAAATAAAGCCCTCTTGCCAACTGCTTTGTGCTGCAGCATAAAGAGGAATTTCAGCCAACAGAAAGACAGAGATAAAAGAGTACATACCACATCACAACACACAAAGTGTCCATCCTGTTTCCACTACCCAAATACACGATTAAAAAAGTAATTCTTAAACACATTAAAAGGAAAAGACTGCAGAGGAAGTAAGCTGCAATCACCCAGCACAGACCCACACAAATCCCTGTCACGCCTGCCCAGGAGCTACATACTTCTTTCCCCCTGACAGACAGCCCAGGATCTCCTCCTATTCTCCCTTTCAGATTGAGTTCACTCTCTCCATGTCGACAGAGGTAGATTGACCGAGGAGTCACATGGATATTCATGAGGTAGTAGACAATCCGGCTCTGGATGTGATCCATCACTCTGTTCACAAGGTAACTCCTTCCGACATCCATAATTTTAATGTAAGAAAGATCCCTTTCATGAGAAAATTAGGAAAAAAAAAAGAAAAGGAAAAAAAGTAAGATTCCATGTAGTTTCTCTTTTTCTATTAGCACACACCACAGTCTTTCCAGCCTCTCTCTCATTATAAAACAAAGGGGCAACAAGCCATAGAAATGAAAAAATCCTCAATTACCCATGGAATATGCATTAGTCCTAAGAAATAATGCAACACTCCAAAGGTATAGGATGAACTTTATTCCTTTCACATGTGAGCTGCTCATATAACTTTCTTTTCTATTCCCTTTACTTGCACTTCATCCAAATCTAGATTCTACTTCTGGAAAAATACAGCCCTCCCACTGAAAGGAAGATTCAGTGGAGTCACTGAAGTTACCACAGTTGGATAAGATATCCAGCTATTTTACAATACCTGAGACTTTTTTCCAGGTTACAAACACTTTCCCTCAGCAAGTATTTGTCTGATTGCACCCAGAGGGCAAAAGGCACAGGCACTATTTATCCATCTCAGTTAATCCCTCCAGAAAAACTAGGGCATCACAAGGACTGGGGACTAATCTGAAGCAAGACATTTTCTCAACCTCTCCGTCAACAACTATTTATTAACAGTACTCTAATTTACCCCACCTTCTCTCAGCATCAGATATCCAATAATTTCAATTTTCACTGCTTATTCTTTCTCATCTGAGCTATAATTTTAGAGTAGCCTCTAGTTTACAGAAGGAAAAAGGTCTCATAAGCTGAAAATAACCACCACTGGTTTCTAGTGATGCACTTGAGACACCACACCACCATAAAACACAAAAACTTTTAATAAAACCAAATGGAGGTGATGAGAAACAAGCATCATCACCTCATCCCTGCTACTGTTCCAACTTTGGAGTTAATCATTACTATTCTGGCCAGGCACAACCATTAGGTCCATCACAGAAATTACACGCCTGAACTGAGCCGATTGAACCAGCTTCACGCTGCTTACACTCAATTACATTAAAATGCAGCTCAGCCTCCTCTGCAGCTCTGGTCCTGAAACAACCCAGGATCACCTGGTATATGATCCTCAAATCCCACCCTGAAATTCTGGACTGTAGCAAGTGAAACAGGGCACCTCTCTTATGGTTCACCCCTACCTTACTTTCAAGAGTTTGAAGTTAATGAAAAACAGAAGAATGCTTTGGTAAGAGGATAAATAACCCAGCTAAGAGAGTTTCTCACAGCCCTGCATCTGCAGGGTAATTTGCAAGCACAAATAAATACATTTAGAAGTCACATTTTTAAGAGTGATGTGTTCATAATTACTCTTAACCATGCCAACTAATTAAGTTATGCTTATAAATCACTCAAGTCTCGTCTACATACACAAAAAACAAGTACCAACCAACCACTGTAGCAAGCCTGGAATAATTCCCAAATGCTGGTTCTATCCCAGAAGAATCATACCATTCTCCAAATGGGAAAATCAGAAAGAACATTGTCCCAGAGTGGACTTGTTAGCCAATTTTGCTCAAACAAGGAAGTTTCCAGGCTACACCCGTTGAGTCAACTCTCTCTAACTTGCCAAAGGAAAGAGATTTCAAGCCATTAAAAAAACACGACTTGAAAGCCCTAATCCCCACTACAGGATGCTCCAATCCATAAACAAACATTTTAATAACACTGTGATCACTAGTTGTGATCACAGCACTCTTTCATCACTTACTTGTCCAGAGTTTCATCTAACGTCTCATATGAGTTCTTGTAGCACTCTATTCTTTTCATGAAGTCTTCTGTTGCTTCATCATTACTACAATCAACATAGTCAGGACTACCCAGCTTCACTTGCTGTTCATAATAAAATGAGGAGAGTATTACATAAGTTTCTTTTCCTTTTTCATGGAAGTTTAAAGAAATAAGGAGGGGGACAACAGAATACAAGGTATTGTCTGCAAGTTAATTAAAACACACATAAAGCAAGAATAACTATTCGTCAGAGAAATTAAACTTCTGAGTTAGCAACATTCACATGAACAGGAGATTAAATGAAAATCATTCCACTAATGGGAACTAATGTGGGGGTTTTGATATTGAAAGTTCTTATAAAGTACTGCTAAAAATACTGAGCAGTTAAAGCAAACTTTCCTCCACCACAACACTCACCACAATATTTGCAGCAATGACCTCTGGATCCACACACACTGACTCCACAAAAAAAGTCTTCAATCCAAATGGAAGTCATATGAACAGAAGGAAGGAAGAATGTATTAAAATACCTCTGGAGACTCACACACACAAGCAGCATATTGCCCACTTCCGTGCTAAGGTCTTTTTAACAGTGTCATGCATTAAACTTTCCTCCATTTACTCAGACATTTTCTTCAGACCTTCATATCAGAAATCCCTGGCTTACTATTCCATGAAGCATCATGCTTTATACTCTTTTCCCCAACAATTTGAAAAATTTTTCAGTGAGAAAAAAATGTAGGATGGAAGAAGAAATAAATGCAGAAGATGCAAGTTCAGCCTCACAAACAGTAACTAATGCCTCAGAAATAATAGTTTAGAAACCCCTCAGCTAATGGAGTAGCCTCACTTAAAGAGAGGTTTGTGTTTTATTGTGTCAAAGGTTTATGGAGATGTAACATTAGAGGAGGACAGCTAAATGCAAAACAATCCTGGACAGAAGGCGGGAAACCACAGAGAGTTTTTGGTTTGTACAGAATAAACATAGAATTACGTTTGAGTATCTGCAGCAGAAATCTGAACTGCACAAAGAACCACATTTTACATAGCTCCTGCTGACAGTGCACTCAGAACTACAGGTCTGGGATGACAGAATTGAAGCCACAGCACAAAATACCTGAGCTCTAAACAGTACAAACATGAAAGATGAGAAAAATTAGGACTGGGTGACTTTTAATTACAAACAATTTTGGGGAACACAAAATGTATTACTGACTAAACATCTAAGAAGGATGTGCCCTGTGCTGGTGCTCTTAGAGTACAGATAAAGGCAAAACTATCTGCCTTACTTGCCCAGGCATTAGCTCAGAACTGCTTTGCTTCTAACTCACCTTATATCCATTTTCTTCACCAAATTTATAAATAGTTTCCCTACGTTCTCGAGTTGTGTTTGTAGCATCAAAAACCTAGGAATAATTACAGGGAGAGAGAGAAAGGAATTTAAAAAGCATCACAGCCTGTTAGTGACAACAAAAATAAGCGTTCAAAGTCCCTCAATGTGAGGGAAAGCAATGGAAACACTTCCTCTTCCCTCAACTGCACCACCTCAATGTGCTCAAAAGGAAAGCAAAGACATTCCTACTTTACACATATTATTTACTAAATACTAAAAGGAGTAATATTTGGAAAGCACTACTACTACCAGAAGAACACTGGATTTGAAAGGAGCAACCAGAATTTATGCCTAACACACAATACCGAAGAGAATCTTCCTCCTGGCCCATTACCACCAGTAAATACTACTGCATAGGTTTTAACTTACACTACCCAAGAGAAGATGCTACAATCAATCTGCTATTCAAAATGCAAGTGAAAAACTCTTAAAGGGCAGAAGATCTGCAAGAGTTGTTAAATCCTGCCCATGAATTAAACAATCAATGCAGCCATTTTTCTAAGAACATGTTTAGCTCTGAACACACCAGTGTTTTACTTAAGTATGAAGTCTGCCAAAGCATAATTCCAGCAGAACTTACAGTTATAGGTAGTGGTTTTCCCTAATTAGTTAATGAAAACATGAGGGTTGTGTTAGTAGTCTTAATTACACAAATTAATCTGAAACACAATGTCAATAGCTGAGCAGCTGATGTTTTGCACCCCATTATTAAATACTCAGGTATGCACCAATTTATTATGAGTTTCTCCTGCTCTCCTCAGAGATTTCTCATGCCAGTAACACAACTGCCAAAGGAAAACAAAAATCTGATAAACTGAAGAGCTACTGGAATTACTCAGCCTGTGTATTACCCAGCAGACACACACTGTTTAGAACAGAAGCATCTCAAGAATGGGAGTTCAACACGGAACTTACAGCCACGTGCCCGTTTTCTTCACTGAGGTACTGCCGGACGTCGTTCAGCGCTGCTAAGGCACACTGTCTTAAAAATGAGAGAGAGTGGAAGTCAAACAATAGCTACAGTCATTTTATTAATGCATTTGTGCCCTGCAAATGTTAGATAATTTATCACAAAGGCACAGTCCCTCTGCAAGCATGGGAAAAACCAAGAGAGGACAACCAAGCCACATTAAGGAAATACCGCTGTGTCATCTGCTCCTCTGTAACTGATACGACTTTACATCACCACTGAACACCCACCAGCTTTGCTGGCCACGATAAGCTTTCATTGATCTAAAGTGACATCCCTGAATCATCCCTGCAACTGTATTCTTTTCCCAATTTGCTATTCAGGTATTTCCTTCTTAATTTGGTTCTCAAAAAGGGGAAAAATAAGCCAACTTAAGGCTCTTATCTTTTTTATCTCTAAGTTAAAGTGGAGAGAAAACTACTTTACAGCAATCTACTACCTCTCTTTTTAGCTATTGTGTGAAAACTGCTTATGTGAAAAAACCCCAACATGTTAACATGGAGAGAAACTAAGTTAACATCAAGTATTAGGAACTGAGGTGAAAATAACACCCCATTGCAGTCACCAACCCAGTGTAATCAGTGCTGGAAGCAGTTGAGGACACAAACACCTAAAAACACCCCTGCACACTTTACACTTGTGTTAAATCTAAGTAAGAACACATTTGCAACTTCCCTGTGTCCTCAGAATTATTATTATCTTCCAAGTCCATTATGAATCCTAACACATCAATAATGTTGGAGGGCAATGTTATCACTATACAGCATTTACTTGCTCATAGAACAAAGCCCCATTTTTTTCCAGTAAGTGCAGTCTCTTTGCAGTACCAACATAAAAGCCTGGCCATTTCAACAGCCCTTCTAAGCATTACTCCTTGATTTTGACTTCCAGACTGAAATTCATAACTCTTCTATTTACCACATTCTGCATGCACAGCTTTCTCTTAGAAGAGAAATGAAGGCTTTCCAATCCTGACAGTATTTCCACATTAGCACAGTTAATAGATGGCAGGAGCTGAGATTCATCAGTCAGGTCTCCACTGAATAAATATAAACCCTCTTTACTCATTACTAACAAGGCAGATTAGCTCATACAGCCCTTTTCATGTTACATCCCTCACCATTTAGTCTAAGGGGTGACACAGAGGCACGTTAAAAGGTTTAGTTCTACCTGTAAGCAAAAGGAGGTGGCTTGTAAGGCTAATTCACCTCATAGCTACTCTTTAGTCCCAAAGGATTAAGAGGTTCTTATGCAAGTTGTTCTATTTGGCATTAGCAACACTCAGTGCTGCTGAGGGGAAAAGGGAAGGGGGAGAGAGGACAAGGGGAGGGACAGCCACAAAAAGTCCACACATTTCTGATGCCTGAGCTGAAGCTGAACTAAGAACAAACCACTCCATATATTGCAAGTAGCCTAAATGAAAAAGTGTTTCCCCATTCCTCTCAAATTTCTAGTCCTCATTTCATGCTGCACACTCTTAAATGCTTTCCTGACATACTAAAAAGTACAGTGAATGTTGAAGAAAAATCAAGAGACTTTTCATCTACTCTTTATTCTCAAAGTCTGTCTCTATATGAAGGCACAGCCTCTTTCCAGGCAAGAGAGGAGACTCAAATGCTTCATGTGGACACAGATGCTCACACTGGTTCTCTCCTTGCTTTGCACGGCATTAGCAAAACATGGCAATTTCAGCAGCAGTGCATTGGCTGACTGCATGAGGCACCTGCCTGGTGGCCAAACAGACAATTTCAGGAAGAAAATTATAGTGTTTGATTCCTGCTTATTTAAACAGATAACGACAAATGTTCCAAGCGCTCCAGGTGAAACATTCTAGTTTGCAAACCAAAAAGAAAAGCAGTTATGTGGGGTTTTTTTCCTTTTTTATGATCCAAACAAAAGCTTTAAAATGGCATTTTAGGAATTAGGCAGCAGAGTCACATCTATTAGTTGATACCTTAAAAAATGGTAGGAAAAGTAATAACTATTTGCTAAAATTGTTTTGAGTGAAAATACCCTAGAATAGTTACGTAACAGTAGTCATAGGTGAAAAGGAATCAAGAAGCAATCAACAAAAAATCCCAATTTTTAATCAGCCTAAAGAAATCACTTTTCCAGCTTCTCTAGAATTTCCTTTCCTTGTCACTTTATGTTGCAGTCTCCCTAAGGATCTTACTGAGCGTACAAAAGCTCAACTTACAGCCAACTCTAAGAGCAAATTACACAGAGTATCATTTTAACACATTTAGTGACATGTACTAAACACAACCACAACTTACTTCCTGATTTTCAAGCCTTCTTCGTTGTCAGGCAGGAAGAATTCAAAGGATTTATACTTTTTCACCAAATCTCGACGATACTGACCAACATTGAATTCTGCCAAGAAGAAACCAGTATTAGTGGGAACTAACAGCAGTCATGGGAAAAGGACAAAAGTTAGGACAACTTTGAAACCAAAAAACTACCTGCAAGAATAAAATAGCTTAGTATGTATGAAGTTAACATATACCACTTTTTGTGGTTTGAGGGGTTTTAAATACAAAGACAACAATAAATCACAGAAATCACTAAAGAACATTTGGGCTTTGGTGGAATGGCTTGGCCATATTGCACTGCCTCTGCCTGCCAGTCTGCCTGGACAATAAAAAGAAACTCTTTTCCTCCTTTACAGGGGTTACTCAAAGTCTGTGAAGGACTACTAATTATAACATTAACAATAATCAATAATTCTGATTACTAGCTTTTTCTTCCATATATATGCACAGTGAAACAGTATTCTGACAGCACACCCCCAAATTTACAGCTCTTATTTATGCCAGAAAGAGCTCTAAATAGAACTAACCAATCCTGCTTTTGATAAACAAAACTTAGAATTCAACTAGTGGAAACATTCTAAGAACCCCACTCAAATACTTCTATTCCTTAAGGATTACTATATCCTATTTCTCAATCCTTGTTCCTTTTTTAATCTTACATTGTAAAAACAAAAAAAAACCCAAAACATGAAAAAAAATCAGCTTAAGTATGGAACATAACTTCACTGTGATCTTGTAACAGTGGTGAGAGAAAACTATTCCTTATCTGGGCACAGGTCTGTAAAGTTCATGGCCATACACGTGCCACAATATTGGGTATGGGGTGAGAGCAAGACAGTTCTGTTTTGCTACAGACCACACAATGACACTGAACACTAATTAATTTCATTCAATGGCTCTGAAAGTAGGGTTCTGAAATGCAATTAATGTTCAAGTTGTTTCAGACCTATAGCTTTTTTTCTGCTGAACTACAAAGCTTTTTCCTTTTTATTTTAAATGGTAGAAGACACTGAAGTATTCTGTTTGAGAAGCTGCCAAAGTACAACTATTTGGCAGACTTCATTTCTGGAAAGAGAGAAGCAAGCAGTAGATACAGTTGTGGAGTTGCAATTAAGAAAAAAAGATGTAGAATAATAGAGCTCAAGAGGCAGCTGCTGTATAGAGATTGCTGCTGGGATTTGGAGCAGAGGATAAAGATCTAAGTCTTGTTTATTTCTCCAAAAGTCAACTTTTGTTTGAATTCAGCAGTGTTGATGGAATTTTTATGGTCAACTGTACATCACAGATTATAGAACAATGCAGGTTATTCTGTGCTGGTTTTAATGAGCACTGGCCACACTGCCTACATGAAAAGGTGGGTCCTTGTAAGAAAAACAGAAAATGCAAGATCAGATGGTCAGTGTTGTCAGGCAACAAACCTTTAAAAATCAAAAGCAATGAATTTCGCATGAATGAATAGTTACTGGAAGAAGGTCCTGCACAGCAAAAGTGCTATCTAGAGGAACAATCTTCAGCCCTTATCAGTGTCCACCCCTATGGAAAAAGTTTTCCCAAGTTAACTGGTATCACAGCTACCACACAGCCACAACTATTCAAAAAAGTTTCCAAGGTTCAGTATCTAAAAACCACATTGCAACACAATTCTCTTCAGGCATCTAATTGACCTCATTTCCTTCAAAAAGCCCAGACAAAAGTCCTCTGTATTTTTAACCATTTCACATTTAAACAACAGAGGATTTTGGAAGGAAGAAAACACAGAACTGACGGCTGAAATGATTCAACTAACACCAACCCTGGGCTATTTAACTCCACCTTCTGCTCTTGAGCTCTGCAGCTGGCTTAATGTTACATGAAAAGATGGCATTTATCTTTTCCTCTGGTTTGCATAACCTCCTAATTTGAACCATCTGTCTTAGAGAATAAGAACACTCTGTAAATTAAGCACACACTAATTTTAAGACATTAGGAGCGAAAGGGTAACAGATGTTAGGGCTGCTGATACTGATCCTGCACTGATTCAGTCCCATCAACTGGAAGCATCAGGCAATGTGTCATCTATCCCGTCAGTCAGGCACTGGGGGGTTTGATATTGATTTCAACTTCACTACAACTGCATCATTGGTGACACAAACAGGAAGGTTCTGTGGTTTTTCCAAGAAAATCCCAAGTCATCCTTTCCAATAAAGACAAACAATAATCAGTAACCTAGAATGGAAGCTCATATGGTAACTTTATGTGGCACATTTTTGTAAAATTAGGCAGCAACGCTCTAATTTTCACTGAGAACAAGTGAATGTGTTTCCTGATGTGCTGCTCACAGTAGCCCATGGAACTTTTCCTGTAACTGAGGCAAACCACACCTACCAATTTTACTGAATTTGGGATATATTCAACCAGCCAGATGTGGACAATATCTTGTTTGTTGTGCAATACTCGACTTCTGCTTTTCAAAGTTCACACACTGAAGTGCTCTACACGATGACATATATACATAAATTTAAGTTAAATGTGTATCCAACATACAAGCATAATTATATCACATACATTTTATCAGCCTGGATATAGGCTGAACTCGTTAGACTGTTTCTCCATTAAGCTGAAATGGAATAAACTGAACTCTCCAGGTATCTGATATTGCTCATCACAAGGGTTACACTGTGTGAAAACAGTCAAACAACTGATAATCAAAATCCTGTAAACATCCTGTAAATTCTTATACTTAAACAATATATCCTCCATAATGTCTCTCCTGAACAAATCACATCAGACAAGCTTCTAAAAACTTAAGAAAACACCAACTCAAAAAACTGTCCTCTAGAATCAAAAGGCGGAACTCTTCACCTTGACTTCTCAGATCTAGGAAATACATCTCTGACTATCCAACCAAAACCCTCCACTTCAGTATGATCTTATGTGTTTAATGTTATTTCAATGATTAACCAGGCTTAGCTATAAAGCTGCCATTACTGCACTGGACACAGGATCACAGAACAGTAAAACTGTCTTTGTTTACTTGCCAATGTGGGCCCACAAGACACCACAGGAGCCCAGAAACGAGGCAGGACAGGCAGGTCCTTGGCACAGCCACTCTGAGCAGTCATTTCCCGCCCAAAACACAGACATATAAATCCTTCAGAGAGTCATAACAAGTTGCAAGTGGCTGCCTCATTTCCTTGGGCTCTTAATATTTGCACAAAAAACTGTCAGTCATTCCAGAAATGCAGTTAAACAAGGAAGGAGACAGAGAATTACACACGGCACAAAGTTCACAGAGAGAAAAAGATGGAGAAGTCGGAAGTTTAACGTGCTGACTGGTCAACCACTTTTAAACAAGATTCCTTTTCACCCACGTGAAGAATGGGGAAGGAACAGCAGGAAAAAAATAAACAAACCAAAATAAAGGGCAGTGGTAAGGGATAACGAGAAAATAGTTGATTTAGGCACCTGGCAGAACAAGGAGGTAAATAAATAGTCACCAGATTTTGGCTAATTAACACTTAAACAAGACACAGAGCCTGTGCATGTTATTGCTTAAAAATACAAAAGCAGAAGGATATTAAGTAGTCAAAGCTGGCAACAAAATTACTGGAAATCAGGTTTATAAAACACTTAAGCCTGCCCTGTCCTTGTGATGTAAACAAAAATAAACCCATCACCTTTTGTAGGCACTCCAATCCAATTTAAATAGCGTGTCAGCTTCTTGGAGATGTACGTTTTTCCTCTTGCTGGGAGACCCACCATGACAATCAGAGTAGGGCAATTGGTCATACATACTGCAACAGAAACACAGAAAACTGGGATTTACCACCAATATTCCCACAAAGCAAAGGCTCATATTGCAGTGGCAATATTACTGCAATAATTACTCTCTGAGAAGTGACCATCCAAGCAGCTCATGCACTGTGCCTCACTATTTCAGGGGTTTCTATAGTACAGTGGCCCTAACCAGGTTTCTTATGCCGTGTTGAATTTTGGAAGAGTGAGTTGGTGGGAGTGCAATGCTGGGACACAAGTTGTATACAGGCAGACAACAAGGAATCTATGTATTTGCATACAAAACCAATACCAAAATAAGAACACTGATATTTATACCCCTGTGCACCTCAGTCCAGTGCTTGCATTGAAAGGAAACAGCCAGGTGTAGGCAGTTTTTCAATAATTTTTGCATCTCTAAGGCAAGACCTCAACACTGCTCAAATTTGCTTGCTTTTGAGCAAAACAAACATGACAGATGCTCCTTAATACATTATAGTAAGACATGATATTCACTATTTATTATTTCTCCTTTAAATATTACTAGCACTACAATCTCTCTTGAGCAGAGCTCATTTTGGCTGTTATTAGGAATAAAGTACAAGCATTCTACACAATCAGACACAGTAATCTGATATATATATATAAAAATACTCATAATCAAAGTGTTTAATTAAAAAAAACAACAGAGTAGGAAGCTGAAGGAGCTAAATTTATGAACTGAAAACCTTGAGGCATTTCCTTTCAAATGACAAGTTTTTGAACATTTTGACGGCACAAAACTAAGGATACCTTGCATGAATCTATCACAGCTACAAGGAACTGCCTAAAAAGAAAGAAGATATTAAAGTGATGCAAAGAAACCACCAGCTCCCTCCACCCACTATTTTTAAGGGAATTAATTTCTACACAATCTTCATGTGTATCAGTTTCTTCAGTGTCTTGATAGAGGAGACGTTAATTCACTCCAACAGACTAAATCTCAGTGTGTTTATCTCTAAGCTGTTGTAAAAAGCACTGTGACTGCCCAAGATTCCCAAATCTTGGATTGATAAAGTCCCATCTCACAGAGTCACTTGCACAAATCTGGTACAGCTATCCCACATAACAAATTAAAAAACCCAAACAGTTTAGCAAAGGCAGATGTGCTGTCTTAAAATACACATTGAAAAGAAAAAAAAAACTACAAAGCTCAAAATTATTAAAAATACACCACTTTACATGAGACAGAGAGGAGGCAAATGATACCCAACCTCAAACCAATTAAACAATTAACTACTCCATGTAATGAAGGGAAACTAAGTGCAAATCAAAACAGATCCATCAAAACATGTCCAAGTCTCTGGAAGGACACTGATAAAAACCTCAGAGTCAGTTCCTCTGTGCAGAAGCCTATAAACAAGAAAGATAATATTTTCTTGCCCCTTTCCCTCCTTGTCAAAAGTTCAGGCTGTGAACCCCTTCTCCAAGAGGGAGAAGGAAGTCTCTGGGAAAACAAAGTTTATGAAGTGCCAAGAGTACAGTGCTGACTCAGCTTCACAGCTTTGTTTCCAGTCTTAAGGACAGTAAAATAAAATATTGAGATGTGAGAAATCCATGAGCCCCTAGAAATTTTAGGGGAAGGCATTGCTCTTCAAAGGAAGTTTGAAGGGTCCTTCACCTAGTTTGAGTTTTGAACAACTTTTCAATACAAGCAGTGAAATGAGAGCTGCAAAAGGCAAACCAGGATCTGTACAGAAAGGCTCTGTACAGCCTCAGCTCCTCCTGCTCTGCAAGGAACTGTGCTGAAACAGGTTTTTCTACCCATTCCAGGCAGAATTCACCAACTAACACTATATCTAGAACATCTCTTACTTTTCCCTTCTGCTGCCGGGATCAGCCATACAAATTTAACCTTCTCACAGAACACTTGTCTTTGGTAATGTAATGATAAACCTGTACTGGAGCAAAACTAAGGGCTGGGAATCTACCATGAAGAGATCTGCAACCTACTTAAATGGTTGTTTCACAGATTACACCAACAACTACTTTCTACATTAAGTCCTACTGCCTATGTGGGTTTATAACAGACCATCTCACTAAGGAGCAAACCAGACCAACACAACTACAACAAATGTGTTGAGGGACATCTCCTCCCATTGCAGTCCGTGTGCCAGTCTGGCATTACCTGCATTTTTACACAAAGAAAGTACAAAACTAGCATACTTGGCCTTATTAGAGCCCTGTGTGTCCAGTTGTCCCGTTATTCCAATCATTCAGTGCACTGCCTGGTGTGCAGCCATCCAGCAGAAACCAGGGAATCACCTGGGAATCCCAATCACACAAGTGACAATCCTGTTCTGATCAGGTGCCAGGCTAACTGGGAGTGCCTTTCCTCTACAAAGACGGATGCCCTGCACACCAAAAGGATGAAAACCACTGATCCCAACGATCCCAAATACTCTGCTTTTACATAATCCCATACTCCTGTAAGCAACACTACACAGCACATGATGCTACAGCAAATACCACCCCATAGCGTTTGTCTTTAACAAGAGGGTGGAAGTTCATAAATCAAAATTCAGGGCACTAAAATATGTTTGCTGTTCTGGTTTAGGTGGCCACTTAGTGACAAACACACCCATGCACTTGGAAGTAGAAGCCAAAGGCACCTGTGCTGGCCAAAACAGGAGATGTTAACAGATAAATGCAAGGATTAAAAATAAAAGCAACACAGCAGATATTTTGTTTCTCCTGCACCTCAGTGTAGCATCCTCAACAACACACATAAGACTCGGCATAGCAGACACACACTTATTTTCTTCCTTATGATCCTCTGTAATTAACAAGGCTTAATTTTGTTCATAAGCTCAATAAAAAAGTCAAGACCAGAATAAAATGCAAAGTTTTGAGGATGTATCAAATACTCAAAAAAATTAATTCTCTTTCACTTTACTTGACTAAACCACAGCTTTCTCAACACAATTCACCAACACTCACTGCAAGTGGGGAGAAACATTCATTCTAGTGACAGTATTTTAAATGTTTTATGACTTATATTTTCCCTTGAAGAAATGTAGGCAAGTTTGACATTAAGAAGTGGACTGATAAATACACCCTAGCATACCCACAAGTTACATACATGTAACATATATGCTACATATATTGGTTTCCCAATGGCACAATGCTCAATTCCCCTTTTCACACCACTTCACCATCATTCAGTTTATACAAAAAACAATTTACAGCTCAAAAGTAGTTCTAGAGGTGCAAGTTGCAGAGAGCCAAGGCAGACTTCCAAGGGCAGCTTTCTCTCCATTCCTTATTGCTGGATTGTCTGGCTTACCTCCAGAAATATCTCTGCACAATCTCGTCTCCAGAAGACAAACTAATTTTTTAATACTGGCTTCACATACGTAACTCCTCAGGGTTTCCAACAGTCCCAACCTGTGGATGTGTCAATAAACACTAATTATGCCAGAGGAGCATACTCAGAACAGCAAAACAAAACTGAGTTGCATGCCATCATTTGCTAAAGATGCTCTGAGACTTTAGCCATTTTTTTTTAAAATTGATGTTTGTAATACACCCATATAAGATGGCATGTTTGTAAACAGCATCACTAAAAACAAATGCATGTTGTATTCCATCACTTAGTGAGAACACACAAAGAACACATCCAAAATACCAGTCAGTGAGGGAAAACAGCCAAGTGGTGAAGTGCATTAAAATGATGTGTTGCAACTGAAGCAAAACCATGATCCCAGTTTAAAATTCCTTACATACTAGTGAACAACACAGCAAGGTGCAGCCCAAGAGTAAAATTACGACTGCTTACCCTTCTGAAGTTTAGGGCTTAACAGTCAAGGAAAGAAGAAATTACATGCTTATTTCTTGCATCTTAGACTCTATTGTGAAATAATGCAAATGCAAAAGAAGATTGTGAAACCAAACTGGGACATGGAACAATCTGACCAAGCTGTGCAGCATTTCATCAGCCCTCAAAACTCTCATGATCTTGTGAAATCAGAGACCAAAGCTGGTATTTTTCAAGTTCACCTACTACCAAACATATTATCAGGTGTCCCTTCCTTTCACCTACAACTAGAATTTAGATTTTCTTTATCTGGGTTCAGTCTTTAAAGTCAGCTTTTAAGGACAGATGATTTTTGCATCAAGCTGTTACAGTTAGTAATCTAAAGTTCACAAAGGATTCTTGCTGTTCCTACAGCCTTCAATTCAAGGACTGTTCTCCAAAATCCCTACACTATTTAGAGTATCTTTGACTATAAGCCAATACAACCACCCTTCCAAATAAGGTTAGCCCTACATGTTTTTCCCAACACGTACCCAGTTTAATCATTGCTAATCCGTTATATCCTTTTCATCAATGATGACAGTCACCCTTCTTTGCATCCCACAGGGACTGAGCTCCCAATCCTGCAGCTCTTCCTGAACAGCATCTGCTCCTATACCTGAAGTCCTCCATTACCTTCCAGTTTGTCTCTCCTCTTTTTGTCCAAACTACCAGTTTCCAACATCCCCCTGGTGCAAGGGACTCCAAACTCATATCTGCCCTCCAGTCAGCCTCATACCACCAGCTGCTCCTGGGAGCTCTGTCATCCATTTCCTTGGAGCTACCAATTGCTTCCTACAGCTTTGATGCCAAAAGTGACAGTCCCACAACAAATCTTGGTTCTCAGGCTGTGCTGGGTGTTGTCCTTACCTCATTCCCTCCCCATCTTCAGTTCCTAGGTTGGGAGTACAAACACACACAAACAACATGTGCACATGGGTAGAGTTCCTTAGAGCAGATAATAATTCGATACTTTTTTTTGGACTTGATGTACATTCCTACTGCTGTACAAACAGCAAATGACAATTATTAGAATGACCAAACTCCAGCAGTTGTAGGGACTAAAACACATTAACTGTACGGGGGGAATGTTTAGTCACAGGAAATACACTATCTCTCACTATAAACATCCTCTGCTAGCCTCTCAAAACAACTTTCACTACAGCATACTTTCCTATTTATTTTTTATAACCCTAATTGTAGCCCATTGCTTGATTCAGAGCTTGAAGCAGCCTGACATCCAATGCCAGGAACATCTTTAATGCAACCTATTTACAGACAAAACACCACAAAAGACCACAAAAGGCAAGTGGTAGCTATTAATAAAAACATGGACTTCTACTGCCTGCAAGTCTGACTTTGGAAGGTCATTAGAACAGTTACCTTGTTGGACTGGTGTCACCAGCCATAAAAGCTGTTTGCTCAGTAGCTGCACACGGACACAACTCCTCCTCCAAGACCTTGTAATGCACAGACTAAAAGAACTGGCTTCTCAAAGCCTCGTGACAACTAAACCCTGGCACAGCTCACCATATTTCTTCTTCCCCAGACAACTGCAGATGCCACAACTTTTAGAAACTCACACTAAAACCTGCTAAAATTGGTAAGTCCCTTGGAAGATGGATCCGCTGATTCCTCAACTGGAAGTGTGTATGATTCTGCTCATTCACCTTCTAGGAAGAAAAAGCCTAAAGGTAGTGCAGAAAAAGGCCATCAACATGAATTAGAAAATGAAGAAAAAATAAAAAAACCCCAAACCAAATGAGACTGAAAGAGCTCATCTTGTTTAGCAGAGAAACTCGGAAGACAGTGACTAACTCCACTCAAGCTACACTTCAGGACAAGAAATCCACTTCCACCTTGAGCTTCTATTTTTGGAACAGTAACATTTGACACAATTACCTCTAGCAGCAAAGAACTGGAATTGGTCGAACCAACACTTCCCCACATCACCCAGTCTGCACAGTCCATCCTGAGTTGTCACAGCACAGCTAAAGCACCTTCAGCCTCACCAGAACATGGGGCAATGCATGGAAATCTGAGGATAAAGGACTCTGCAACAACTTCGCATGGGGAAAATCACAAAGTGTTCTCAGTTTTCTGAAACAAGATAGATGGTTTTACGTAGGAAGAGTAAATTCTGCTCCTCTCCAGGCTGTTTGTAATTCTTATGTATCACAAATGACTACAGACATGTCATGGGTAGAGCTGCAAGAGCAAATGTGTGCAAGAGGATTAAAAAAACATTCCAAATTCGTTTTTCTAGCAAAAGGGTTTTTAAATTATAATGGGCCTTAAGCATTAAAATTATAGAATGATACAAAAAATACACAGGTATGTGAAATAGCTTTAAGTTATAGTCAAAATAAGCTAAATAATTCTGCCAAGGCAGCTCTTCTACTTCACCAGATTACACATGACCAAAATGCAATTTTGCTCTTAGGATTTACTTTTTTGTAAAACAGTATCTGTACCAAAGCTCTAACAAATGTTCCTGTGTTTGAAAAAGAGCCACCACATTAAGGCTAAAATGAAGTCTTCTCCTTAGCATGTTTACAAAGGCACTTAAACACATTTTCTAACCCTTTTCCTATTTCAGCACTCATTCCCTCTTAACCTACCATGTTTCAGGTGCTGGAATCATTCAGTTCCCACAGAAGCACAAGCCTGCTTGCCTAGCACACAGTAAGAAAGTTTTGGTTTTTTTTTTTTCTTTATTTTAAGCAAGGGCTGGACCAAAGCAAGAGCCAAGAGAGAGCCAAGGCTGCAGCCCATGGACTCCGGCCACACCGGCAGAGCCTCAGCTCTGTCAGCGCAGCCTCTTTGCATGACAAATAAAAACAATTCCACACGACAAAGCCCCTTTTGTCTGCAAAACTGCCTTGTACCAGACCTCAGTTACTTAAGTAAGGGGGGGGAAAAGAAAAAGGAAAAGAAACAACCTGTGAGGCAAAGTTTGTTAATGAACTATGGTTTAGAAACGCCACAGCCAAGGTCTCTGGAGGCTGATGACTTGGTCGGCTGCACCTCAAAATATGGGAAGTCATTAACTCATAGGACAGATGGGCTGATACAGCACTGGCCTTGAAGGAAAAAGAAAAAAAAGAGGCAAAAAAATCAACAAACAAAACAAGAACACAGTGACATTTTTAGGCCTCTCTCCAAGAAGAACACACTCTGAAGAATATAAACGCGAGCGCCTGAAAAAACAAACAAAACAGCAACAAAAGCTACCAGAAAAGATATTCCCTTCCACCCAGCTGAGCTTCCCTTGCCTTCCGCTGGGCACAGACCCAGAGGGTCGACCCTCCACGGGGGACCGCGGGCGGTCACCGACCCCTTCGAGTTCGGGGTCGGGGGGTGGCCGCGGCCTCTTCGCACCGCGACCCCGAGGAGGGGAGGGAAGAGGAGGGAAGAGGAGGGAAGGGGGCGGCGGGTCCCGCTCCCCGCCGCGCCCCCGCCGCGGGGGTCCCGCTCCAGCCGCATCCCCCGGCCCCGCTCACCGCCGCGCTGGGCGCTGTGCCCCGCCGGCAGCCCGTTGTCGTAGGGCTCCCACGTCTTCTGCAGCGGGTTCTGCGTGAGCTCCCGCGCCGGCGATGCCGCCGCCGCCGCCATCCTCGGCCGCTCCCGGCTCCCACTGCAGTGGCGGCGGGCGGGGCGCGCTGGGGCCGCCCCCGGGGCAGGGCCGGGCCGGCCGGGGAAGCCGCAGCCCCGCGATGTCCCCTCGAGGGACGGCCGAGACCCCCCGGCAGAAGGGACGGGGTAAGATGCTGTGCTGGGAGCAGGTGTCTCCGCTCTCTGCTGCTGCACCGCTCTGGGTGCGGAGAGCACCGCGCTGCCTCAGAACAACCTTTTTCCCTCAAAAAAAAAAAAAAAAAATTAAAAATAACACGCCCAGGGAGCATGCAATGTGTCTTAAGTCATGATACGTTTTTCCAATTAAACTCTGTTTGGCTTTGAAGGCTAAATTAATGGCGATGCAGAAAAATATAAATAAACCATAGGCTTCTTACATCCCGTTTAGCTACAAAAAAAAAGCTACAGCCAAATGGCCCTGGGAAGCTCCTGTGCTGCAGTGGGAGCGGTGGTTTGGCTACACACAACACCCAACTGTCGCCTTTCCACATCACCTCTACAGCTTCACAGCTGGGGGAAACCCAGTTCCTTAACTGGGCTAAGCAAAGTCCCAAAAAAGCTCGATATTTCCTTATTACACATATCTCAAGATATTTTACAGCAGACAAATGCAATGCACTGAAATTATGGCAGTGAAGTACAACAGACCTTTTCATTATTAACCACTCCATTATTATGACACTGGCCTAAACAAAAGTGAAGGCCAGTACATACTTTTCTTTTAATACTAACCAGACTCTGAGCACCTGAGGATCATTTTAGTTTTTCTGTTCTATTACAAGCTAAAATATACTTTCGTAAATAACAAAAAAGCAGTTTTCAGAGGCATTTGGCAAGACAGCCCCAGGAGAATCAGCACTGTTTTTCCAAAACCATGTTTGCTTGACCTGCCCTTCCCTCTGTTCAGAGTTTTTCCTTCTCTCTAAGGCTGATTACAGTTTTTTCACTGTAGGTGCCTGGACTATATTTTTACCCGAGATTTTTTTTCCTGATTTTGTTTGGAGTTGACAGCTGAAACAGAGACAGGCAGAGGAGTTAGAGGAGTTACATTACAAGGGTCAGAAAAGTAAGAATAGAGTGAGGGAGTTTTTGAATGCTTAAAACTTCTTGGTTGCTTCTATGTATTTAATTCCAACAGTTGCCAAAGGAGGTGTGAGCAGGAACAGTTCAATCTGTATTCCAGGTTAATCCCAGAAGTCTGTCTCCTGTGCACACAAAGAATGTTGCAACAAACAGATGACAGACTCCAGAGTAGAGTCCAGCACTGGGACATGCCCACCTCACCCTCCTGATCACAGCAAGGCACGTGACACCAGAATCCTCCTGCCTTCCTAACACTGCCTCCAGCAAAGCCAGGCCAGTCCACAACAGATGTAATATTAACAGAAAGAAGAGATGAACAGGAATGCCAGTTTATAAACCACACTTCTTAGGCTTGTTTCACATTAAGTAGAAAACATATGAAATCCTTCCAGTCTCTAGAAACAAAGTTTGTACTTCCTTTCTGCAAATCCACACCCTGCACTAAAACCAAAACTCTGCTCACACACCTGCCTCGAAGCCAAGAACCCTGGCCTGATGTTCATACAAGAATAGCATTTTTCTGAGGTCTGCAGTATGAATGACCACATTTCTAAGTCTCTCCTCAAAGCACTAGGCACACTGTCAGTGAATTCTCTGCTCACTCCAGCAGATTTAAACCAGTGGCATCTGCATAAAACTTCAGTAAGAGTTTGTCCAGGTATCTGCACTGACATTAGAAGTTTGTATGGACACCTGCCAGCCTTTGTCTTTATGAGGTAAATATTTCAGCTTGGTTGATGACAAGCTTATGGGATTCTGCTGTTGATCAAACTTATTCAAGGGTTAGTTGGTTTATGGCTTGTTTTCATAACCTCAGTGCAGTAATGGCCTATTTGACTGAAGACACAGAGAAAGCAAATACAGATATCTTGTGCCACTCCTTAGGTCTTGTTTCAAAACATGGTTTACATTCAATTCCTGGAAAAGACAGAACAAAAGCATTGCTCAGTAGATTCCAAATAAATAGGGATCACCTTCTGCATGATGTCATTGTTATCAGACACTGTCCTAATGCAAAGGCTTGAGGAGTGAAGCAGCTGAAGAGCTGGAGACTCAGCTTTGTTTGCTACAGGAAAAACACGAACAAGCTTTTCCTCCTGGAAAGGTTTTTGCACAAAGCTTCTGCCCCCAGGGCCATGCCAAGCAGGAAGCTTACCTAAGAAACCACCACTCTGAGAGGCAAAAAGTCAAGGGGAAAAGAAGTCTTGGAAAATAAACTGCTGAACAGAAATAACATATTGGAGCCAAGTGGCAGAGTTACACTTCCTCTTTGGACAAAAACAACTGATTGACAAGACAAGAAACTCAGGGTTTAATGCATATAGCAAGTGGCAATTATTTAGAGACAGGGAGAAATAACAGAGACTGAACCGAGGCTTTTGATTGACGCTACAGAAACCCAACTTGCAACTGTAAATACACTACTGTATCATACGGTAGCCATACAATTCAAGTTTCACAATGTGTTGAAGTTACTTCCATGTATCCCATTTCCCTAGTAAAGACATCACTTTATAGTCTGACAGCCCATAAAACACCCACACGACATCTCTGCTTCCCGTATTTCACTCATCTTTCCAGCAGTGCACATTTGCCACTTGGAACAAGGAAAGAAGCCTTTCCAGTCTTCCAGGTGCCCACGCCCCCACCACATGGAGCAGAAAAACCCATTCACAAGCCCTTGTGCAGCGCAGAGGATCCAAGGGAGGGAAATGTGACGGGACTAAGGGACATGTGGGCACAGCCAGAGGTGAGTCAGCATCAGGTGAGTGTTTCTGTGGAACTGGCACGTTCCGGCGGCTCTTCCCCATCTCCGAGCCCTTCCCCGGGTGCCGCTGGAGGCCGCGCTTGGCCTGGGGACACCCCGCGAGAATGCGGGACTACGTGCGCTCCCCGGCGGCGGCCGCGGGAATTGCACCGCTCTCGGTACCGCACCGGGGGACTCGCACACGGAGGGACGGGGCGCACGGGAGAGAGCCCGGGGGGGGAACACACGCACCGGGGAGAGGCGGCGGGGGGGACACTGTGGGGAGAACAGGACACACCGCCAGGAAGAGAAGGGGAGACACACGCACCGGGGAGGGGGGGGACGGACGGACGCAGTGGGGAGGGGAGGACACACGCACGGGGAGTGAGAACTGGCCGAGCAGATGACCCGAACACAGACAGTTCTGGGAAAAAGAGTTCATACTTCAGAAACAAACAGCCAAGTGACACCGGGATCGCTGTGGCAGGAGACAGCAAAGCCCCACGGAAGTAAAATGCATCGGCAATTGGCTTGTAAGTGCCCAAGGTACACAGTCAGAGGTTACAGAAAGTTATAGGGAAGAAAAGTCCATCTACTGATCCTGAGTTATTTTCTCACCCAAATGGGGAAAAAACATGGGGGACGAGTCCACACTCAGTCCTAAATATGCCCATTTCTTTCTAGATATTAATCACCAACAAATTATATTTCATCACTAACCTACTACTTCAATTTCTCTAAAGCAATTCTCCTTCCACTACATCATGAGGTATATTTTTTCATTCCCACATTCTCAGCTGTTTGCTTTGAGAAAACCAATAGCATCTGACCTTTACACACACAACTGGCAATAAACAGCTGGAAAAAAAATAAATTCAAACCCCCTCCATTACAACTGGCAGGTTACTGCTCTAGTTAGAAGTGACAAACAGGAATTAGTTTAAATGATCCCATCTTAAAATTGGTACCTGTATTTTCTACATAGGCAATAGTGAGAGGAGGAGAGTTCAGAACTAGAGTCATTACTCCCCTTTAAGAAGTTACAGTGGTAGGGTGTGTGCCCCCACCAGCTTACAACTGCTCTAAAAGACATTAACCACATGGCACAGCACCAGTTTTGTTCCAGCACAATTTAAGGAGGCACAGAGGAACACAGAACTGCAAAGATCATTCCGTATGACTGTTATTCAAGAAATACAGACACACACCAGCACAGCCTTCAGCCACACACATATCTCACATATCCAGCTTTGATACTCAGCCAACATTCCCCAATTTCACATGGATTAGCTGGCTCTAACCATCTAACTGGCAGCCTACTACACTGCATCACAGTGTGTGTATGAAGCAAACAGGATAATTCCTACAGAGCTTATAATTGAGTTTTTCTTTTAATGCAAAAAAAAAAAAAGTCAAGTATACCTTCAGCAGGCCCGTGGCAGTCCTTCATTGGCCAAAATCTATGCAGCTGGAAGCATCACCCGAGGACAGAGGCAACAGCTATCTAATATATACGAGGCTGTTACAACACTGCAAGCCAATGAGAAGAGTCAGTGACCAAACACACAACTATGCTTCAGCCTTTTTGTTCACAAGCAGAAACACTCCAATGTTTCAAAACTAGGTTTCAGGTGGAACAGGAGAGATTTCTCCCCACACACCTGATGTGGGGCACAGTGCTGATGTTTTTGTTTTGACCAAGTATTTATTCAGGTGCTCTTATGTGGTGAAGAGACTTGCAGCTGCACACAGTTTCTACTACAATGACCAGAACTACTGCAGAGCAGCTGGGATGCTTGGCCTATTCCATCATATGCCTTGTTACACTAATACCTCAGCAGGGGACAGACTGTTCCTTCCCCCAGGTAATTCCCATATTCCTGAAGTACAGATCAAGCCTGGCAGGTTTTTCCTCCCTGTGGAAAAGAAGTCCCTAATAACCTGCCTAAAACACAATGCCCCTCTGCTTGGTATGTAGTGACCTTTTTAAGACAAGTACTAACCCAACCTTGCTCTTCAATTACCAAGGAAACCCAGAGATAAAGGAAGCTGCACCAAAAAAGGTGCCTCTCTCTCCCTGGGCCATTCCCCAGCTCCTGATGATGACACAGACTGTGCCTTGGGAACAGTCAACCTTCAGGAGAGATCCCTCACAAGTTAAAAGCTTCTCACACAGCTTCCCACAGAGAACAAAGTTCCTTCCCATGAAGAGCTTAGCAAGCACAATGAGCAATCCAGGAAGAGACATGATACTGGATTAGCAGAGTGACATACACTGGTTCATACCTTCTCAGTTCAGTTTCTCAGGTCTGTTTGTTACATCAGCTTCTTAAAATAAAGACTTCCCATCTCCTCAAGACTGTCTATGTTTCTCTTCTCAACCAAAGGCACCATTTATTTTGTTTTCCCAGAGTTTAATGTCCCAGGAGTTAAGCCAGCAAAAATGACAAATAGCTAACTAAGTCCCCAAAAATGTCAAGCATCCCACATGACAAGTTCAGCAGGTTCCCCATACCATTTCCACAGGTCCTTCCATTTGGCACTTGATTCCAAACCAGCTGAAATGGCAAGGACCAGGCCTTGTGATACATGGCCTTAGCATTTAGTGCATTTCTTCTGAGCAACAAGCAAGTTTCATTACTGGCACCATCCACTTCAAATCTTATTTCCTATCACTGCCTAAAGGGAAAAGCTCCAGCTGTCCTGAAGTACACTGCTACCTCAAAGACAAGCAAAGCCATCAAGAATTCAGAACTAAAAAAAGAATCTGCCCTCAGCAATACACACCTTTAGAAGTTATTTCACAGGAGTTCATTTTATTACTAGACTTCCTGGCTACAGATCAATCTATCAAAGAGATTGATAAAATCCCCATATGTAATCACACTTTAAATGAGAATGAGCTACTAACTAAGATCAAGAGATCTCTCCAGTGCTAACTGGGGAATAGATTTAAACAACACCCAAGATCCCACACAGACAAAGCTGTATAAATACAAATAATGCATAAATTCCTTAAGCTGAAACAAATTATTCCTTAGCACAGATAAGGAAAATAACTCATCCAAACAGAAATTGTTGGTGTAAGGTAAATCAGCAAGAAAAGAAGCCTCCATCTACTCTAACAATCACCAACACGTATTATAGATCTGCCAGGGTTCAGGCTGTTGGAAGCATCACACCACACTTAGTTGGCTGGAGAGACAGTTAATTCCCACACTAATTTGCATTTATTGTATTTTCTTCATCATCTACTGAAACATCACAATAGTTATTCACTGTGCATGCAAAGCAAGAATGAACACCTCACAGCAGTGTTCATGTGGGGCCCCATTCCAGCACCGTTCTGTGTTCTCCAAACAGGATGACCTAATGATAGGAAACCAGCACTGGCTATACAAAGGTTTTATTGTAAGAATTGTACCAGTAAAGCCTTGGACAGGTTTGTACAGAACCCACACGCTGCACTGCAAGCTTATAAAACCTATCAATCTCAGATTGTTTGGGGAGATACAAGTTATCAGCAGAACATGGATTGCATGAGAATTCCAGAGCAAACACTGAGATTCACAGGCTCAGGAGGTTCAACTGCAGAAAAAAGTACACCCTGCTACACTGTCACTCTGTTCTTTCATTACCTTTACGTGAACCATTCTCGAAAGCATGGCCAATCAGAGAACTTTTACTATTTCTAAGTATATAAACATATTAATTTAGATGTTTTCACAGTTCAGAAGAAATAACTGCTGTATTTTAAATGTGGGATAAACCTAATGTCTGGAGATAAACCCCATCAATGAGATGAGGTTGTTCTGCAAGGAAGTTTCCTGTGTTAAGTGTAGCATGAGGTTGGTCTGCATTAACTGTATTCATCAAATCTGAAGGACAAATCACTAAATCTTTACACCTCCAGTTCAAGCAGTCACCTCCCATCTTTACCTCTGAGAGAACACTTAAATTATTCCCCTGAGAAAAACCCGAGATCCTCAAGTGGTACTTCCAAGTATTGCTTAAAACTATTTCCATCATCAAAAGTTGAGAAACATTTTGAATCTTCCTCTTATGATGCAACATAAAGGGAAGATGGCATCCATTATTCATGTTTTCTGAGTGCAACCCAGTGTTAGAAAGCGTTGTTGTAGATAAACACTCTTACTGTATATGAGGGACTCCAAGCTATTTACATGAGGAGGTCTGTGGTTCTAAGAAGTGCAGAAAGAGGACATCAAAATACATGCCATTTGCATAAAATGCCTATTTGCATTCACAGGTCTAGAGGTTAACTGAAAATACTGAGTTTCCAAGATGGCAAGTCTACTGGGGACACACATTCCTACCCATTGTTCTGGTAGGATCTGACGTTGTTACTACAGCAACAGCACGTACAGCCCTGCACAACCTCTGGCTGGCTGGTGGGTCTCCCCAATCCACTCTCCTCTTCCCTGGAGTGTGATGCAGCAGCAAGTCCACTTCTCCACTTCAGTTACCTGATATCCATGATGTAACCATGGAAAACCAAGCCTTGATAAATCTGTGATACTTGAAAGAGAAGGAAAAGCAAAACCATACCTGCATCCACCAGGATGTCTTTGTGCCCCTTGAGCTGCTTATAAGCAATTTCTTCTGAGCAGTCTGAAAGTGTCTCTCTCACCTCAAAGCTCTCTATTCCTCTTCAATCACATAAAGCATATTAGAAAACCTCCCCAGTTCTAAGTTTGGGTTTGCTGTTATGAGTAGGAGTGTAGTTAAAAGGAGCACAGGGAAAGGACTGACAATGTTAAGTAAAACAGACAACCCATATCCAGGCTGATTGGCTTATGAATTATGCTCAGCTACTTTTATATTAGACATTTTAACATTTATTTATACATATCCTTTCTCCTGTCATTCAGTTAGAATGCCATGAATCCCACTTGCTCATAATAGCTAGATCTGGGCTGCTAAATTATTAAAAAAAAAAAAAGACAAAATAAGGGCAGCTGCCTTCTCAGAATGAAACTAAAACACTTCAGGCCATCTTTGAAACCAAATGTGATGAACTGATTTCAGAAGTACAATTCCTCAAGACAGCTACTTTGAAGAAAAACATCTGTAAAAACTTATTACGTGCATTAGGGAAGTTGTCTGAAGAGATGAAAAAGGAGAAATATATTGACAATAAAGAGCACACAAAATTTGCATGCGATTCAAATGCAAGAAATAAAACCAAATTAATTTTTAAAAAAATCACAAAGGCTCTGGGACAGAGCTACCTATCAGATGGCAGCACTTTAAAAGACATGAGATAAGAGAGCTTAGGAAGCACCACCTGGGGTTTGGGGTGTGAAATATTGAATGATTGATGGAGAAATCAAAGAGGAAAAGGCAGGGAGGAAAACAGCCGCAGGGCTGGGTGACAAACCCTCGGAGGTGTCGAGTGCATCTGTGAGTCATCAGCACATAACAGAGGCTGGAGCCAAGTGAACGCCTGGAAAAGGGCACAGGGAGACAAGGGCAGCACAAGGGCAAGCTGAGGGAGGAGGAGGAAATGCCAGACCGGGAGGGGGGAACATTATCACGGAAGAAAGAACAATTTATTAGAAGCAGCAGTGACTGTGCAGAGGGGTTGAGGAGAACAAGAATAAAAGAGGGGTCTGCAAACATTTCAGTGACATAAACAGCATGTAATAGAGAGAAGCAGCCAAAATGGCCTTGGAACAGGACAGGCTGAGAGGGGGTACAACCTCACGTTGTAAGGGGGACTTGACCTGAGTTAAAACAAAGTGGGACAGGACCTAAAGGTCCAATAGAAGACTACTCCAGCCTACACTACCATATGGCACATGTAGGTCATCCGAAAGCACATGGCAATGGAAGCAAGAGCAGAGTAAGGGGCCCAAAGCCCTCTACAGTTACACTTGGTTTCATGGTGCCCTGTAGACAATGGAGACAGAAAGGCAGGTTTTTTGAAAATAAAGAATAAATCCCTATGGAAAGCCAGCATGGAAAACTGACACTGAGACAAGGAGGAAAAAAACTCACAGCATACGTGATGCCAGCTGTCACTGAAAATATTCTTAAGCTTATGAAAAAGGAGTATATTCATCCAAATAAAAATACAAGCAAACTAGAGCAAAGCTTCTCAAAAGCTACCAATGACAGAATTTACAAAAAAAGCAAAATTAATGTTAATTTGGCAAACTGCAGTGATGTCGGGTAGTCTAAAACATAGCACTGGAGGGGAAAAAAATATAGGCCAGACATACAGAGATCCAAATCACAGGGAATCTCAGTTTTCAGAACCTCCAGGGCAGATTTCTCATTTTCTCTGTATTTTCCAAGTACAGCTAAACGGCTTATCTGCTTCCTGAGACTAACAGGATCAATATGCAAATGAGGAAGATTAATAAGGATAACAAAATTATGACAGCCAAAATAATCAAATTTATGCAGTGCAGACAGGCTAAAAACAGCACAAATGCTACCAACAAAACTCTTGCAAGGGGAAACATTTACCAAGTGAGAGTGGCCAGCATAATGTAAGTAAAGAAACCTTCTATTTAAATTTTAAAAGCCCAAACAAACAAATAAAATCACCTCACCTAAAATATCTTTGTATTTTGAAAAATAACTTTTGTGTTCCTAGAGAAAAAACATTATGAAAAATTCCTCAGGTGCACAGAAGGCCATGCTCCAGCACACACAGTGTAAGGGACAGCCTTTGGCACCAACAGGTGTAAAAACACTCCAAAATTTAAACTGAAAGTGAAATGTATAAGGCATATAAAAATAGCAAACAAAATCAAAGAATCAGAAGCAAACACTGGCCCTCACACTCAGCCCCTCCAGTGAAACAACAGCTGTCCAGGCTGGCTGGCTCTAGCCACCCCACGCTGGGTTGGTCTGTGTCCTCCTCGGGTCTCCCCCTCACCACCAAAGCCCTCTCTGAACTCACTGAACCTTTTTTCACACAGGACAGAGGTCTCAGAAACATCAGTCTCCTCCATTTTAGTGAAAAGTGGCGACCAAGAATGAAGAGGTGCCCTGCCAACAGTCCCAGAACACACAGTGCTTTGACCTGTCCCATCAGACACGAGACTGACACCAGACAAGCACAAATCCTTGCAACCGGCCCAGCCTGGGGAAGAAAAATCAATTACAATCCCAAGACATAAATCTGTGGGAGACATCTCTTCCAGAACTGCTTGGATTTTTAAGCTCCCCTATTCTAATCCCCAAAAGTATCATTTCTCAGGATAAAAAAGAAGCTGCTAGATCAATCTCATACCAAAAATGAGTAATGACTTCAGCTCTAGCAGGGCTGCTTGCTTTGTCCTCAGCAAGGGCTGTTCCCACTCCTCCTTAGCCCCTCCTCACAAGCCATCTGACATTTTTTAATTACAAGAGGTCACGAACCCCTGAAATCTCCTCATTGTTTTGGGGAAACCAGTTTCACATGGGTAGAAGAAAAAACTACAAAGCTTTTTTTATTTTTTTCCCCTCAATGCAGAAGGTAAATGCTGCACAGCTCTATTCTCAAGAATATCCACAGGGTTCCCATGAACAACAAATGTTGCTTGTTGTTAACCAATAGCAAATAGATTTACAAGGAGATATATGACTATAAAAGAAAACTTAAAAGGAAGGAAAAACCAGCCTTAAATCTAAGTATTGTTGTAGCAGCAATCACTAGTCAGAAGCAGTTTCAGATGCATTAAAACAGCTCATGTTTGTTGTGCTTCTTGATTAGGTTATGTCAAAGGGAGTGGAGTGTAGTTGTATAGAAGCTCTTAGCTATAAATAAATCACCAAAAATATTCTCTCCTTTGCATCCTTTGATTTAAACTATGCACTGGCAAGCTGCACCTAACCCAGACACAAGGATTTCTCGCTGCTTAGGGAAGCCTTCCTATTTAGGCACCTAAAACATATGCAGGATCAAACAGCCTCTGCAATGCCAGCACAGGCTGAGCCAACTCCCAGAGTCTGCTGCTGTTTGCACGTGCAGAAATCACTCACTCCACTTCCAAAGATGCAACATCACAAGTGGCTTTTCCCAGCAAGGCAGAAATAGCCAGCCAAAGTCATTTTTCGGTGTCACTGCAGTGACATGTCCCAAGCCCACAACAGCCCCATGGCTGGCTCTTGTTTAGAGGGGAACAGCTGCCAGGCAGCCTGGATCCCACAGCTCCCCTGGCAACTCCTGGGGCCAAGGCACTACATGTGTGAAGCCAGCTCGACACAAAGACAGGACAGTATGCAGAAAGCAGAACATTTGAAAAAACTAACTATTCAGGAATGAGTCAGGTCAACTTCAGAGTCAAAAAGGGAGGCAAGAACCTAAAACCCCTTAATTAACCCTTTTTTTAAAACTTTTCATACCTTTTTCTACTCATGCATGGCCTGTAAACAAGATAGTAACATACTAAATCATCTGGAAACTAATACAATACTGGAATTTAAAATATCCAAACGCTAAAATTATACCAAAACATAGAATTTAGGGCTGTAACAGGCATATTATTTCCACAAGGGCACTCATGACAGATCCATCCCCTTTTATTAATAAAACATTACAAAACATCCTTTTTATCCATCACATGGATGAAAGTCAGTTGCAATTAAGAGACTCATAATTTGTATTCCTGGCAGCTACATGCTTAAGGGCTTCAGGATTAATTCCAGTGCATTACTTCAGATCTTTGGATGTCACAGGCATGAACATCAGAAGAGCCCCCCATCCACCAGCCTCTCAAATGAGGGATAAGTTTGACTTAATCAAAACAGAATCCTAAAGGCACTCACAACTGCACTGTTACCATAGCACAGATAAATTTACACATTTTATGCAAAACCCCCAAGTATTTATTCTCTTTGCATAGACACAAATTGACAGAGCCACAACATTACAGTGACTGTGGAGAAGAGAAGGGTCTGGGAGACATTTTCCACCCTCCAGTGCCTAAAGGGGCTACAAGAGAGGGGGAGAGAGGGACTTTTGACAAGGTCATGGAGCAACAGGACAGGGGGGATGGCTGCAAAGTGACAGAGGGCAGGGTTACATTAGGCACAAGGAAAAAATCCTTCCCTGTGAGGGTGGTGAGGCCCTGGTAGAGGTTGCTCAGAGAAGTTGTGGATGCCCCATCCTTGGAAGTGTTAAAGGCCAGGTTGGATGGGGGTTGGAGCAACCTGAGATAGTGGAAGGTGTCCCTGTCTACGGCAGGGAGTTGGAACAAGAGGATCTTTAAGGTCCCCTCCAACCTAAACCATTCCATAATTCTACTTAATGCAGCACACAGCACCACCCGACAGCTACAAGGTCAGTACTTCACCCAGTAACACATTAAGTGTATCTGGAGATTAGTATTCATGATTAGTATATGATTACAATACCTAGGGCCAGGTTTTGGCAGGCACCCAAGCACAAGCCTGGTTATTACCCACCCTGGCACCATGCGGTGCCCAGTCAGAGCACTCCAGGCCAGTGCTGCCCCAGACACTGCCCCTCTGCATGACCAAATCATGCCCAAAATCAACCCACCATCTCTTGAAATAACCTGTGTGAAAAAGCATGGGACTCTCTCCCATATCCTCTCTTTGAGAACCTGATAAAACTCAAGTAAAACCAGGAATCAACTTAAATTACGTAATTTCAGCCACTGGAGAGCCCAACTAGGCAGACTAGGGAGTTTAGAGTTCATTATTCTCTTTTATTCCCTTATACAATTTAATTACTTACCCTCTTGCGGTCTCAGAGACTGCAAGCCAAGTGCTATGCCTGTGAGAAAAGGTTAACAGACTAATTATTTCACTTAAAATGGGAAAAATGGCTTCTGGGGAAACGCAGAGCAGACACAAGGAACCCTGAACTTCTCAGGTTCATGGCTGGTTCCTTCTCAGTTGTATTTTCAGAATTTATACCCTTTCCACTACATTGGCCTTATGATTCTTCCCAAGAAGCTGCCCCACCCAGGGTGTGGGGACACAGGCTTACACCATAATCAGTAAATTAAACCAAACATGAAAAAGGAACAAACCAAAACATACAGAGTGGAAGGTGGAAATACTTCACTAGGCCAGCACTTCAAGTCTAATACTTTTTATCTCAAAGAAAAATCTGTGCTCATCACACACAGAGGTTAAGCCCCAAGGAAACCATGCAAGTTCAGTGAGCAATTCAGAACACATCCGTAGTGCTTCATCAGCAATTAAATACCATCCACAAGTTGGATTTACCAAATCTCTTACTCATAGGAGTAGAAGGAACATTGACGCAATCAAAATGAGAAAAATACTGGTGTAACCAAGCTGATTTTTTTTAAATCAGCTGGATGATACATTAAAAAAATAGTCTTATAATTACTTAATAACATCCTACTACTGGTAAGGGTTATATTTATGAATCAGTACATTTTCACAACAAAATGTTCTATTTCACAGCAGATCCTTCCTTCAAATGACCTCAAAAAAGTTCAGAAACAAAATCCTCACCAAAATACTCTCAGCTTTGGGTCCTCATCCTGCATAACTATCCCTTCACAAATGCTCTCATTAGATGATGCACCGATTTAAAAGGACTGGCATCTCATGTAAATGGATGTTATTGCTTTTAATTGCAGCCATAATTATGGGAGTGCCTTACAACTGAGTAAGGCCACATTAAGCAAACTTACTGGAAACTTCACAAACTGCCCCACAACACATTGGACGAGCATCAGGAACCTCACAACGGGTATTTATTCAGTCCCATCTTCAGCTCTCTGCAGGGCACTACAAAATCAATTGACCTTACATGAGATCCCTCCAAGCTGTACTTAGTTTAGTATGTTTTGCCTCTTATGAACTAGTTTTTCTTTGACATTAGTCAATATAAAATGTTTAATTCGGAATTAACATCTTTAAAGTTTTAAAGATCTTAGAGAGTCATTAGGTTTTTTCAGTATTAACACCTTGGGTTTTTCCTCCTCACACTCCAAAGAGCCACACAAGCACCATGGGACTTGCTACAGAGCCAACAACAAGCCAGGCTACGAGGTGTTGACAAGGACAAGAGGACAGTATCCATTTCAGTGGCTCACCTGGCACAGCCAACAAATCCCTGCTCACGGGAGATGCCAGTGCAAGCAGAGTGCGAATGACCCAAGGAACTGAAAAGGAGTTTTAGTTCATCCACAGGTAAGCAATGGCCCATCACTGCATTGTGACTGCTGAATCAGAGTTCTCCCTCTTAGTCCAGATGGTTTTTAAACACAGCCTTACTGAAATCCATTTCCATGCCTGGGTTGGAGTCAGGCATGGAGGGAGCAGGCACTGCCTGTTATAAGGCCAGCAGAAGCAAAGTGATGGATGTAAACAAGAGCAATCCTCTGACTCACCATGGCAGGAGCCACGGCCACTCTACACCCGGTGACACCCAGTTTTCTGTGACACCAGGGAGCTCAGGGTGCCAGGCCAAGGCTCCCCAGTCCCGTTAACATATCCGAGTACAACATCCCTCTGCTACCGCCTCCCTATCCTGCCCCATGGCAGCAGGAGTGCCCAGAAAGGTACCAGATTTATCTTCCAGTCTTTGTAATACAATTTTCTTAGAAAGTGTTGAAAAAACACCCAAACATAACCATGATTGAGGCCATGTTCAAAAGTTTAGGTACACTTGCGTCACAGCTGTCATTCCATATTACACAAAGTGCCTTACAAACACACCAGACCTCAATCCCCAGGGAGAGTCAGCCCTTTCCAAGGAAGGCCCCAACGAGCCAGCAGCCAAATCTCACAGAGCAAGATAAAAAAGATGCAGATTACGTGTTTTTATGGTGTTGCCCTTAGGAATAAGGGAAGAAGAACTAACCAGTTGGATCAGTATTTGCCAAAGCACTGGTTTTACACCCTTCCTCAGCCAATGGCAGGCACCAAGGCTTGGAGGAGCTCGATGTAACCCCGCCTTCCCAGAGACAGTTAAAAAAATCCATCACAGCAAAGCGATCTCCAAAAATAACTCGGGAAGCAAACAGCCACTGCTACACTACGATTCCCTCTTTCCACGCCACATCTCCCAAACCTTCCTCTACCTTGGGCTATTCCAGCAAATCCCGTTTCCCACCGCCCGAGCCTCTGAGATGCCGGGCACCCTGACTCCTCGGCGGAGGTGGAAGGGAAAATTCCGACCGGGGGGTCCGAGAAAACACGACCCTCCCCTTCCAGCCTTGCCCTGACGCGCGTGGGTCTCTCGGTGGCTGCCCCATGGGTGGGAAGCCAGGGGGTGGGCAGGGGAGAAGCGCCCAGCGCCGCTCCGAGCAGGGGGTCCCCAGAGGTCCTACCTCGGCAGCGCCGGCCCTGCGGGCAGCGGCCCCGGCGGCGGCAGCCCCACATCTGCGGCTTCGCCTCAGCTCCAGCGGAGGGTGCGGTGGGATGGGATGGGACGGACGGCCCCAGCTCAGGGGAGCCCAGCGGAGGGTCCTGGCGGAGGGTCGTGTCCGCGGCGCCCCGCGGAGCTGCCCGCGGGTGTGCGCGCCCCGCGCGGGGCGGAGCGGAGGGGAGGAACCGGCCCCGGGCAGCCCCCGCCCCGCCCCGCCGCTCCCACTCCTGCCCCTGCCTGTGCCGGCGGGGAGGATGCGGGAGCGGACTCGGAGGGACAGGACTCACGCAGCTCCGCGTGGGGACCGGCTGCAGGAGCGCCCGCACCGCGCCCGCTGCGCGGGGATGGACCGGCGGCTCCCGGTGCGCGGCCCATGGCCGGGAGCGCGGTCGTGCTCTCTGTGCGGGGCTTTGCGTGTGGTTACAGCGAGCCAAATCTAAGTAAACAAACAAACAAACAAATAAATAAATATAAAAATACCGAGTAGACGAGGGAGGTGGAGCAGCTGTAGCCATTTTGCAGACCTGTGTGTGAGCGCAGCCGGTGGGGGAGAAGAGAGGGATCAACAGGGTGTTTGGTGAGCAACGAGCCGTCGGCCACGCTCAGGAGCAGCTGGGCAGCTACTCCACAGAGCCGCAGATGACCCAGAACCCACCGCACCTCAGCAAGGGAAGGAGACAAGGCAGGCTGGGATTCACCTCCCACTGAACCGAAGCGGTCCCAGGTGAAGCCAGTCGGGACAATTAACACATTCCAGGTGCGCTCAGGGCACAGACACCCACTTGCTTTGGGCTAGAGCCTTTCCCTGTCCTTGCCATACAACATCCCTGAGGACAATCTGGCAGCTCGAGCTTGGTGACAACAATCCTCTAGTTGCTTATACCAGCCTTGGGGTGATACTGAAGTATGTTATTTTATTCAGGTTGGGGTGGGGGTTTTTTGTGGTTGCCTTTCCTGATAGCTTTGTGATTTCATTAGGCTGCCCATCTGAAGTAGGCATGAACAAACGGGTGTGCACAGAAGCTTCAGAGATATTACCTTATCATAGTGTAAATATGTCCTGCACTGGGGCAAGGACCTGGGGGGGCAGCACTGTGCTCAGGGGAGAGTTGTTATCTGTCCTTCTGTTCCTTTCACCTGCAGAGATAGGCAAACAAGTTTTGGGACGGGAAAACACCATCAGATGCAGATGAAAGAGAGGCTGAACAGAAAATGAAGGCAGATTAAGGAAGCATCAGTCTAAAGCCACTTTCCTAGTGCAAAATCAGAATAGTTCCCCTTTAAGATGAAAATGGTTGACATAAGCAACTGAGTTGAGATTTTGTTTGATTTTGGTTTTGCTTAAAATTCACATGCAAACTTTCTTTACCTTGGCAGGATGTCTTTTCATCTACCTACACATCTCAGTCCTGCTTCCCAAGGTGTCTCCGAGTGATATCAAGCCTAAGTTTCCTGTCTGGGCAGCTGCTTTCAGGCCCCCACTGGTATCATAAACCTTTTAACTATGCTGGCTCTGCCTGGGTATCACCTGATGCTTTAAAACTTTAGTTAACAAAATATGACTTCTTACTTGCTGACAGAAATTAAGCCCCATGAAAGAAAGGGTGATTTGTTGGTTGTTGGGTTTGGTTGGGGTTTTTTTTAAAACAGGGAGTATTGCATGCTTATCTCCAGATGATGATGCCTCCTGCAATGAGGAAACTGGGTGGCTGAGTTCAGTGTGATGCTCAGTATCGCTTCCTTCAAGTGCATGTCTGGTGACTCAAAGCCAGGGTTGAGTTACATTGGACTGAGAGACCAAGCCCCTACCTCTCCTTCAATCCCAGGCTGCAACAGCCACCCTGGAAATCTGATATTTTAGGAACTAAGGGGAAATATGGGGAAAAAAATGTTTGGCTTGATGCAATGTTCTTTTCTTTGGGGGAACCATCAAAGTAAAACTCAGCTCCTTGTGCAACCCCTAGAGCTCAACAGCTTCTCAAGGTGACATAGTGCAGGTGTTGGGCACTGTAGAGACCAAAGTCATCTGTGTCCACCTTCTGGACAATACTTAATCCCTATTAACGCCTTACAATTTCACCTGAAGTATTAATGCTTCATTTACTTTATCATCTTCTTAAGAAGCTCAAGTGACTTTATGTAACTGAGGCCTTTTCTGCTTTAGCAATCTTTGTTGTCCACTGTTAACAGCATGAAGGAGGAGGAAGATGTGGTGGTGTACAACAGCCACCATGTTCCCGCTCCTATTCTGGAGCAGAGCATTTGTCACTGGCACAGATGGCACAGCTCAGAACTTGATTCAGTTACCTCTGGTTTTGGTCTGACTCCTTCCAGCTTGGAGCCACTGAAGCTGTTTGAGAGTTTCTCTGAAAGAAACAACCTGCGATTCTGAGCCTCGGGTAAGGGAGAGGCCCTCCCCTTGAAACATCTTTTAGTCATGGTTTCTGGGCTTAGCAAAATCTTATCCCTATGTTCTCATTAAAAAAAAAAAAAAAAACACACCAAAACCAAAAACCCGGATTTTTGCAGTTGGTGTGAAGCAGCAGGTAGTGAGGCAGGGCCAGAAATGGAGCTCAAGAGGGCTGGGCACTGCAGCAGTTCACCCTCCTGGCCTTAAAAATTAAGAAAATCCAACAAAACCATCCAGCTTGTTGTTGGTAAAAGGTTCAAAGTGCCCCTCCTCTCTTGCTGGCCACAGAGATGTAGCTCAGTGTCAGCCAGAAACTTCAACTCCTCCTGGCAGAACAAAAGGTCCAACTACCAGTTGTGAGGGCTGCTTGTAACCCAACACAGGCTGGTGAGCATGGCCTTGCTGGGGATCAGACAGGCTTATGTTTTCTTTTGGTGCTTTTTGTCTTCTGCTTAACCATGTTTATCCTCCTCCACAGCTTTTCTGTGTGGGAAGGCACACCTTAGCCTTTCCTTGGCGTGGTGCAGCAGCTGTGCTCCCAGAAGGGCTGTGCTGCAGGATCCTGACTCTGCAGAGGACTTGAGTGTTCTTAGAAGCAAATACCAGTACAGGTATTAATAGCAAGAATTGCCAGAAGTCTTGGGTTTTGCTCAAGCTCTGTGAAGCCAACCACTGATGAGGTTGTTGAGATTTTGTGCAAACTGGGGAGGTCTAGTTAATTTGGCAAGTGGAACTAAGAACAAATTCATGAGGGGGGGAGAAAAAAATCTGATAATTTATTTACATTTAGGAGAACTCAGCAGGAGAGAAGAACATTCAAGGTAAATACTCACAGTTTCTGCCTGGGATGTTTGATCCTGACTTGGGCTCGGGTAGACTGAGCAAGCTGGGTCATCCGTTTGGAAAATGTTTGACTTAGTCCTGTGCCCTTCTCAAAAAAAGTTAAACTGGAAACATTTCCACACTTAGAGACCTTGGAAAATCTTCTGTCTAAATGTGGTTTTGTGGTTTCAAAGAACTGAAGGCCACAGAAATACATCTTGCCTTTGGCTGCTTGGCAAGGAAAAACATCTGATCAAACTTATCAGAACTTGGCTGTGGCAGGCCTGGTATTTTCACAGCTTAATTTATCCTGCTTTAATATGAGCCAATAATTTTTACCTCTGGGTGACAATAACTTAAAGATGAGTGAACCATTAGGATTTTGGTAACTATTTTAGCTAATTTGTGGTCAAGTTCCTCAGCTTCATTGGAAGGTTGGGTCCTTTGTTAAATTCCTTGGAAACTGAATAAAGGCAGGACTGAATTGCGATCAGATGAGCCATATAACACAAGTCTTTTTTAAAGATGTTTTTGCAATCTTTACCCAAATTGTAAGTGTGCAGGAGAAGGATAAAGAGCAGAAACTAACTGGTGAACTGCCAAGCAAAAGTTAATACAATTATTCAAGTAGTCACCTTGGGGTCACTATTCATGCTGTACCTTGTTTCTGCTTTCTCTGAGCTATTTTTTATGTTCACATTATAAGATCTTAAAAAATCAGATGTATCCTTGTCCCAAAGCATAGAAGCCTGTTAAGGTACCCTGAGACTGGATACTTCAGATGTTTGGGAAGCCTTAACTTTTTGAGTGGGAATTCTCATCTCCAGTCTGGTCAGACCCTCAGAGCTTGCCTGGCCTTTCTCAGGCTCTTTGGAAGAGGGGAATCTTGTTGTGTGCATTGCTGGAGTGTTTGTCAGGCTATTTTTATGCTGCTTAGTTTTTGTACGTGCAGCTGTAGTCAAGTGCTGCTTCTTGATCCCAGACAACTGAGATTTTCCATAACCTTTGACTAAGAAAAAAATGTATGTTTAATCACAGCTCCCCTTCACAACAGGCAGCATGTAAGAAGATTATATAAATATTATATTAAGCACATTTTCTGGCAAATTGCTTGCATTGGTGTTGCATTTCTTTCCACTAGTGTCTGCATAGCAGAAGAAATAAGTGGCATGCTTGGACCATAATAGAAATTAATACTCTGATGTGTATTCCTTCTGTCTCACTTGGGGGTTCCTCATCAATTAACTGCCTTGTTATTTTACATCTGACATCGATTTTATCTACCAAGAACCCTGCCCATGGCATTCTGAAGATTAATCCTCTTATTCTTATTGATAGGTATTTCTAGATAAACCTGCACAGGTAGAAATGTTTTGTCTTGCTTAGAAAGCAAAGGTAAGGCTTTTTTGGGTAGTTACCAGTAAATTAGTACTCATACTATGCCTTCTAACCACAACTGAGGCAGGAAAGGTTTTGTGACCTTTCTGACCAACAGCCTGAGGATTAGCTCTGAGTAGATTTTGGTGGCAGTTCTTCCTGGGCTCACCTGGCTGCATACTCTGATGAGGCACTGATGACAACTTTTCAAATTACTTCATTCAATTTGAATGTAAACACTGATTCAACAAATTTTATGGGCAGATGATCAGAGCAAACTGAACAGTCCATGAAATAAAAAGCAACCTAGGTGTTTTTCAGTGTGAATAAATGCAGCATGGATTTTTGTCAGAAAGCTGTTCCATCTAACTCATTTTGATAGGGTGGCAGTGATGCAGAAAGAAAGGGGTGCCTTTGGAAGGCTTTTCTGTTTTAGAACAGTGACTATAAAGAGTCTCTTGTGCCCCAAGAGCTGGTTCATGCAGTCAGGGAGAGCAGACCCACATTCAAGAGTCACCACCTCCACTGTTTTATGAAAGGAGAATAAGATTAAACACAGATCACCCCTTTTCCCAGCTGCCCTGAAGACAAGGAAGCAAATACCTACCTCTGTGTAAATGCTGCTGATGCTTTGCACAACACACATTCCCCAGGGTACACTGGATTCCTCTGTTCAGACATCCACTGTGGTTCTGCATCAGGCACTGGGACAGTATATAATATACCTTGGTAAAAGTCACTCTTCCAACAACACTGCCCTTGCTGTGCTGGATGCTGTGAGGTATCTGTGTCCTCTTATTCTCTTTATACATTTGTTGCTATGGTGAGAAAAGCCAGGCCTTAAATATTGAACTCCCTGTTTTCTCAGCTGCTATCTGCTGTGCACAGGTATCAGTTGCTGTGTATTAAAACAAATAAGATAATAAAGAGTATATACTTTGTACTGAGAGCTGGTTTGGTCTCCAAGTTTTAGGGGGTTTTCCCGCTTCAATTCCAGCTTGGTTTGTTTTTGCTGAAACTAACCTCAAATTTTGCCCAGAGGATTACAGCCATTTATGTCTTAATTGGGAAATAGGACCAGTAACCCATCAAATCAAATTTTTCCTCCTGAGAAGTTATAATCAAATGCAGGGCAGTTCACATAAAATGTTTTGCTATGTTATTTGGTGTTTGCTTTAAGTCTGCACCAGCAGATTAGAGCAGGGGTTGGGGCACTGTGTGGTTTTGTGCTTAGCATGTCACTGGAAGAAAATGAGTTCGCAAGGTGTTTTATACAGCACAAGTGAATGGCTTCACTGAAATCACTCCCAGGGCCTCACTCTGACCCTCCTTGGGCTGTTGATAACACTCCTACTGACGACTTACTAATGCCAGCACAGGACACTGATTAGCCTGTTTTTAAAATCCCAGGCTGGAAAATAACTAGGAGAGGAGTTCTGCCAAATCAGAGCAGGAGAGACGCTGCGAATAGAACGAGTGTTCTGCCTCTGGCGGTCCCAACAGCCAAGTTTGTGTGGAAAACACAAACTGCATATTTCCTGGACAGAGAAGGTGGAAGCCCTTGCACCCCAACAACAGTCCTGCCTCTGGCAGGCCTGGAGCACTCACAACAAAGGAGCTGCTGCTGCTGTGCCCACATTTTTGTGGTGAAAGTCCTGTTCTGGTGCCCAGCCCCAGTGCTGGCAGATTAAAAAATTATGGAGCAAAGTAGGACAAGTTCCCAAACGCATTTTTGTTTATATAACCTAAAGCAAGGTCTGCTGGTTTTGCTGGATGTTTAAACATTTGCTGAGGGCCCACAATCTGTGCTTCAGGACTTACTTTTTTTTTTTCAAGTAACTTCTGAAATTGCAGTCTGTTGAGTCAGAGGAATGAAGGCTGATGTCCCTGCTAGTGCTCAGAAACTGGGAATGCCAAGCCCAGAATAACAGCCCTGAAGAACAATTGAGATCTTTCCTAAATCTGGGTGGGGTTTTATATCTTTCCTAGAAATACCTGAAGAAGGGAAAAGGTAAGGAGTGGGTAATTTTCAAACACAAAACATAAATACAAAGACACTGTGAGAAAGATCCACTTTCAGTTTAGGTAACTGGTAGCTCAAAGGTCTTGTGTTCAAGTCAGTGCTGCTCTGAGTGAGCAAAGGTGACACTGAGGGGGGTTTGGAATACAGAGTCTTGCATTCAAGCTCTGGAATTATTTCTGTAGGAGTTAAATATTTCACTTTTGAAACAGTAATCAGAAAAGAGCTTTGACATTGCACATGGGAAAAAATGGCAAGTTTTAGTTAAAATATAAACAGGGAGCAGTGAAGCCTTGCACACACCCTTAGTACTATTGACGTGCATGGAGGTGTGTGCTTTATTCAAAGCCAATGAAACCTCTGGTGCTCTGGGGAGCACCTCCAGCTGCTCACATGTTCAGGTGTCCTTGGGCGCAGCTTTTTTTGCTGCTGCCTCCTCCTTCTGGTCTCATGTTTCTCTGAGCTGCTATGGCTGGGTGAGCTGTTCACCTGTAAACTTTGGATCCAGCAGAGAGGTGAGTGTTTAGGAGTTAGGTGGGCTTTCTGGAACTGCAGTTAAATAGAGGGACCAAAACCCAGCCCCAGCCTGGCCAAACACCCAGCCCTCCTCTCTCTCCTTAGCTGCCACATGCTTGCACATATATGGAGCAACCTGAGCTCTGAGTGACTAGCACTCGTGTGCCACAAGCTTCCACTGCAATGTGAATGGAATAAAAGGCATTTTAAAGACAGTTACCATGATCTGCTTTTGGAAGGATTTATTTCTTCCAAAAGTGCTTTGTACTCGCACATCAGGAGAAACTCAGCAGCCAGGGATGCAGGAGAAGCAGTCTGGAATGGCCTTCTTCCTCTACTCCTGATTTTGGTTTTATGACTTCTGTTCAAGGCTTTGGATGAAGGCAAGTGCAACAGCAAATGATAACTAGTGGGGTCCTAAAGCAACTCCTGCTTTCTCAAAATAAGGTCACCCCATTGGTCATCTAGCCATAGGTGTGGGCTGTTAATGCAAGACAAAATTGAAAACAGCATCTTATTTTCTGACTAAACCAACTCCCAACAATGTGGGAAATTTTTCTGTCTATACTGATTTTGATGTTTTTAGCAAGAAACAAGGCAGATGAGAAATTTTCTTATTAGCTAATTAATAGGCATCCAGTTTCCAGCTTGTATCTGAAAAGTCTGTGGATTTTTCAGGAGGTCTTTCTTCCATCTGTTTTATGCAAGACTTACAGTACTTTAGCTGAAGGGTGAGTCCTAGTCATATGAAATCGCTTAAAAGCTTTTTACAATGAGCATCTTCATTCCAGATAGTAAGATAATCCTTCAGAGCAATCAGCAGTTCAATTCTCCCTGTTTGTGACAGTAAACTGTGGTAGTACTTTGGATAAATTATTTGTGGAAATACGTGGCTTAAGCAACCTAGAAAAAAAAAATCAGTTGTTGAAATTAAAAACCAGGTAATGTAAGGACAGGTTTTAAATGACAGACTTCCCTTATTGCTTGAAGCGACACATGGAAAAAGCCTAGAAATCAATTTAGTGTGAACCCTGTAACACAGTGGTCAAGTGAGCTCTGTGCACAGCAGGTTTCTCACTCATCCTGAGCACGGAAAACAGGAGCTGCCATGACAGCACCATAAGCATATCCCACCCGAGAGACGGGGAGCAGCCAGAAATATGCAGCACACAAAGCCCTGTGCATTGCTGCTGGCTGCTCTCCAGCACACGCTCCCGCCGAGCGTGGGCATTTGCAGAGCACTGCACGAGGCCAAGGCATTGTGTGCTGCTCAGACCTGCAGAAAAACAACCCAGCAGATGTTCGAAGCTTCTAAGTTGCCTGTTGGCACCGTATGCAGTGTCTTTCTAGTCTCCAGTCCTCAGAGTCTGGAGAAAGACAAGCTAAATTACATAAAATCCAGTGTCTTGGGTGTCTTTAGATATGCTGTAAGAGGCAAGGACAGAGGAATAGCTACAATAAGTAGGATGAATGAAACAAATCCTCTTACACATTTAAAACTATTATTTGAAAGTGACAAACTGCATTCATGCCCAAGCTTGCATTATTTAAACATCAAGGGAAAGAGCTGGCCCAGGTTTCCAGCCTCACATTTTTTAAGGCAAGTCCCAAGCTGAACCTAGAGACAAGGTTTCTGCAAGGCTTCTGTGGCTTTTGACTGTGTCAGACCCTCTGCAACTGCTGAGGAAATGTCTCTTTTCTCATGCCCACCTCAATGCTTAGTTCAGTTAATGGACTGAGATAATACTGTGCCCAGAAGAACCCCAAGTCAGCCCCAAAGTATGCACCAAATTTTCAGTAGCTGAACACTTAGAGCAAATTAAATTACTTGAAGTTACAAGCACACAGCTCCTGTCCCTTCCAGGCATAAAGAGGACTTGAAATTCATGGTAATTTTCTTTGTGTGAATAGCAAGGTGAACTTTGCTTTCAATTTCAGTATCTAATAGAGGGTAGATATCAGATTCCTTGTGACTTGGGAGGAGCATGTTTGAGTGCTCATTAAGTTAAATCACATTCCACATAAAAAAACCACTAAGATAACATTGTTTCCAACATTTACACCCAACATTTACCAAGCTATCTTTGTAAGAATTAGATAAAACAATTAATTCTGGGCCAAAATCCAATTATGACTAATTTTTTCAGGGGCCCTCAGCTTGGCAAAGAGCTTGGTAATAACCCAGTGCATGTTTCTGAAAGCCATGACTGGGGAATCCAAAGGTCTAATTATATCTCCAGTGGTATAATCTCAAATACTCCTCAATGTAATAATAAGTGAAGAAATTGGCTGTAGTAACTGCAGAAATCAAGTATTGTTCATCACTGTCAGGGTCTGTGTGAGTGCGGGGGGTGCTCACAACCCAAGTTCTTCTACAGAGGACATTGATGTTAGTAGCTGATTTTTGAAAGAAATTTGTGCCCTGCATGGAGCATCTTGAAAACAGATGTTTGGAAATATTTTTTGTGATCATAGGGTTCTGTTGCCAAAACTGATGCATGTGTGTGGCCTGCAAAAGCTCTCCAAGAGGGTACATTGCAGTGTCCCCAAGGAGAAAGACGAAGGACATACCTGTGGGAGTCAGAGGGGCCCAGCTGGAAAGCTTCCCAAATGGGGCACTGAGATGCCCAAGGCTGCAGCCATCCCTGCTCCTCCCATGGGACTCACTCCTGGGTTCACCCTCTCCTTGGCCACAGCCGTTCAGCACAGCCCCTCTGGTTCTGTCTGCCTCGAATGGGCTGGGAAATACAAAGAACAACTGTCCCCTCATGTAGTTCAATTCACCGCAGAAGGGTCTGGCTTTTGTAACTGTAGTCCTACAGAACAAGTAGAAGCAACTGATCAGCACCAGCTGAGCCCTCTCTGAGAGGAGCCCAGCCTGGATTCTTAGCCCTAGAAAGTAAATCCAGAATGAGGGTTCCATGGTGTATGCTCTGGGGATGCTCTTCCCTGTGACATCTACATATGAGAGGTCCTCTCTTTTGCACAGACATTCTCCCAAGCCATACCAGGATACAAACAGCTCACATTACTACATGACTGAAGGAAGAATCTCTGATAAGAGCACTTACGCTGGCGCAGTTTTGCAAAGATGATTTAACTGAAGCATCTAAACTAGATGCTGCTTCGTTCTGCTCTTCCTTTTCACTGACCAGAGTTTTCATGTCTTGGTAAAAATGGACTTGTCACACATGCTGCAGAGGATGGTCTATGCTTTGCAGTGGTTTATGTTGACCAGAATAAAAATTAAGGGTGCAAGTTTTAAAGTCCCCAGTAAACACACATTGCTATGCAATGCAGTCCCAGAATGGAGAGATAACCTGAATTAGGGCCTGAGAACAGAAAACTGAGCATGTGGTTCCCCCTGACCAAGCTGAACATCCAGATGAAGATGCCAAAATCTTTATCTCAGCTGACCTGAGGAATTGGTGTTTCGTGCCTTCTCTCAACTGCACCACTCTCTCAGTGCACCACTGGTGTTTCTGGGGGACCCTCCCACCCCAAAACATGCTGCAGCAGAAGACACAGAGCCATTTGTGGGTGCTTTCTGGTTTTATTAACAGCCCCACAGTCAGTATCCCAACTCCAAGGCAAGGGTGCTAGTGTCACCCCATCCTCTGTTGTGTCCCTGGGGTGGGACGGGGCAGGGGGTCACTTGGAGAAACCTTGGGTGTCGCAGCGGGGTCCCTGCCACTTGTCGTAGCACTGGCAGCTGAACTCCTTGTCCAGCTGGGAGACATCATCACCAGAGTCCAGGCTCTGAGCCACCAGCCAGGGTTTGCTGGAGTGCAGGTCAATGGTGAAGCGGAAGGGGTCAAGGTGGAGGAAGCCCTTTGTGTTCTCCCGGCGCACGCAGCGCCCGTGGCTGAAGCACAGGGTCTGGCTGCACAGGTCAGCACTGGCCGTCACATTGACAATGTAGTGGCCCAGAGGGCCCTCCACATAGTCCTTCAGCCTCAGGCACATCTCCTGCAATGGCATGCGGTGTCACAGCCCTGCACAGCTGAGGAACTGGGGGTCCCTGCTGGCAGGGACCCAATGCCACCCTCTGCACTCACCTTGGAGGTGCTGTAGTCAAGGCTGCCCCAGAGGACGATGCCAGCAGCACCCTGAGCTGCACTCTCCCCAATGGTGTTCACCAGGTCCTCCTGCACCCAAAGCAAGAGAAGTCAGTGATGCCCAAAGCCCCTGCACAGCCCCAGCAGAGCTAAAGACTCTTTGGGCCCAAACCATCAGCCCGAGGGGTGCCCACTACCCCCACATCCCCATCACCTGGGAAAGGAAGTCAACAGTGAGCTCAAAGGCAATCTGAGAGTAGGGCAGGACAGGGATGCCGCTGTCAAGGATGCCATGCTGGACGGCGAAAGCCTCGGCCACACGGTGCCGGACGTAGGCGAGCACTTTGTTGGTGCCATTGAGGGAAGAGGGCACATAGATGCTGGGGTAGAGTGCCCGGCTGCTCTTCCAGAGCCAGGACAGATTCCTGTTCCTCTGCTGCTCCACCTCTGGGCATGTCCCGTTGTAGGTCAGGCTATCAAAGTGGTTGTTGTAGCAGTCAGGGAAACCATAGAAACCCCAGTAGGCGTTGGGACGGAGGCTCTCACCCAGCCACAGGGTCTTGTTCATGAAATTGCAGGCACTCTCCTCAAACTGCTGCTTGGCCACCTCCTTCACCTTCTCAGGGGGCCACTGTGGGTGCTGTTGCTGCACCAGCTCCTCTGACTTCTCCTGGTAGATCTTCATGGAGTCCCAGTTGCGGATCCACAGTGGGCGCCACTTCTCCCAGTCGATGACAGCCAGCCCACTGTAAGTAGGGCTGGGTAGGGTCACTTTAATGTCCTGGGTGGCCTGTTGGAGATGAGCCTCCAGGCTGGCATTTTGGGGAAGCCCTCCATTCACTGGCACTGCCTCAGATGTGTAGTAGGGGAGGAGACCCAGCTTGTCACTGTAGAAGAGGGTGATGTCCTGCCCGATGAAGGACTGTTGGTCATTAGCCAAAACATCAAAGACCTCCAGGTTGAGGGTGACATTGTACTTCTCAGCGCAGCGCTGCGTGGGAATGTTCCAGATGGTGACAAAGGGGCGGTTGACAAGCACAGGGCCAGGCCCCCCAGCGTGGGCCAGAGCAGGCAGGAGCAGCAAGACGACACAACAGGACCACGCTGATGCCATGATGCTAGTGGGCTCAGGGTGGGTCCTGGAGCTGCCTGGGGAGAGCTGGGACCTGGGCAGATGTTTATGATTTATCCCCAAGCCAGGACCAGTGTTAATACACACCTCCGTTCCCAAGCGTTGCCAGTCACCCAGGGTCACGTGTCCCACCTCCTCAAAGTCCCCAGTTATCAGCAGCTGATGCCCAGCACAGCGGCCGCGGAATGGGGACAGCAGCGTGTGTCAGCCCCGCTTAATAACCGGCAGCGGCGGGCTCGGCCGGGAAGGAATGCGCAGAGTCAACACCCCATGACTGGCCGGCGGTGAGTGGGCTGGAAAGACAAACAGACACGGACGAGGGGGGAGGGAGGAAGGTCACGGTGAAGGACGTGGGCTGCGCCGGGCGGGCGCCACTGGGGAAGCGACGGCCATGAGCTGGAAGGAGAGCACTGCTGAGAAGAAAGTCACGGCATCAGGCAGGACCCGGCAGGACACAGCCCAGGCACAGCACTCAACGCGTGGAGACCACAGCCACAGGAGGACACAGCCTGGGGACACGCACAGCGGGCAGCAGGGCGACTGTGCCACGCGGGGCCGCGCCGTGCCCACGGGCGCCCCAAAGAACAAAGCAGTGTCCGGAGAGGCTGCACGGGCAAAGCAGGGCACGGGGACAGGAGCCACACGAGGGCACCGCTGGGGGACAGTCGTGGCACGAGACAGCGGAGCTCAAGGACACTCGTGGTACAGGGATGTCCCCAGCCCCGCAGGGCTGTACCCATCCCCGGCCGTGGCGCATAGGATGGTGTCCCCACGCGGCAATCCCGAGGTGCTTCCAGCCCTCAGCCCGGACACTGCCCAGCTCGGAGACAGCGGGGAAGGAGGGGTGTATTCCCCACTTTTTGGGCGTGGCGAAGGCACCCAAGGGGGCGAGGCCAGGCGGGGAATCCCGAGGAGGAGCCCGGCGGGGGCGGAGCGTGGCCGGGGGCGTGGCCAGCGCGGCTCCACGTGGGTGGCCCGGCCGTGGCTGCCCACGCGGTCCCGGCGCCACGGAGGGAGCTCCCACCCTCGGAGCGCCCTCCCCGAGCCCCACGGGGAGAACTCAGCCCCCAGCTCGGCAGAGGCATTGCACACCCACCCCCAGCACTCCCACGCCACGGTGGCCACGTCTGGAAGTTGGGTGACCCGTGGCCTCCCTTTGCCCCACCAACTCAACCCACACCTCTCCCTCTTACCAGCTTTATTCGAAGTAAAGCACTTAAAGTGTAGGGCAGCACACAGGGGCTCAGCACCACACAGAACCCATTCCCCGCCCCCATGTCCCTCTTGCCCCCATCCCTCTCCTTACAACAGGAAAGGGGCCCTCTCCTCCCTCCATCCCCATTGCAGCAGGGAGGGCAGAGACAGGGCAACATAGCTCTTCCCCTCACAGTGAGGGGCAGCCCTCCATAACAAGCTGCCTCCCAGGCAGGGTAGGGATATCTTAAATAGGCCCCTACACCACCACAGAAAGGGGCAGCTCAGTCCAGGGTGGGGGTCAGCACCAGCTTGCAAGCAGCAACAGCAGCCCAAGTCCCAGTGGTGCCAGGAGCCCAGAGGCACCATTGCCAGGACCAGCAGGTGTCTGGCAGCTACTGCCCTGCCAGCCCTGGTAGCAGTGGCAGTGAAAGTGGGTCCGTAGGAAGAGGATGTCAGCAGGGGACAGCTGGCCCTCGGCCCAGAAGAGAGGGTGATCAGGATGGTCTGCGTCCCGGCGCCGCAGCTGGAAATTGGTGGAATTGAGGTGGAGGAAGACATCGGCAGTGCTGTCCTGGCGCAGGCAGCGCCCCCGGCCCTCGCACAGTGTCTTGCTGCAGAGCTCTGCCGCCGTCGTGACATTCACGATGTAGCGCCCCAGGTCCCCCTCTAGGTAGTTCTTCACAGTCTGGCACGACTCCTAGGGAAAAGGGAGCACCAGGGGCATGTTGGCGTGACCCAGGGAGACAAGCACCTCAGATGGAGAGGACAGCTTACCCACTGGTCTTCCTCTGGGGGAAGGTGACTCCTTCACCCGCCACCTAATTCCCACATGGAACCCAAACCTACCCGGTTTTTGGTGCCATCCGCATCGCCCCAGAAAATTACTCCAGCTGCACCCAGTGCTGCGCTCTCTCCAACGGTGGAGATCAGGTCTGGCTGTGGGGACAGAGCCTGGTTAGTGCCCAAACCCCCAGCACAATGTGTCCACTACAGGGCTGGGGGGGCAAGACCCACCCCTGCTTCAAGTCACAGGGAGAGGGGACTGTCCCAGATCCTTGGGGAGGAGACTTTCCACCACTGCCCTCTTCCTCAGGGGTTAAGCCAGCACAGCACAGGGTCTGTGGGCTCACATACCCTGGGGTCCCAGTCCTGTTGCCAGACACCTCATCCATAGCAGAAGCAATTTGCGGCACCCCACCATCCAGCCACAGAGGGGCTGAGCTAGGGGTCCTCACATGGTGGCATCCCTTGAAGGGAAGGAAGCAGGGCTGGGCATGCCTCCTGCTCACTGGAGCCAGTCACATGACAAATGGTGCCATTCCCCACCCCACATGGAGACAGCCAAACCATGGGCTGCACCACGAGAACAGACACCAGCCTCCAGAGCCACTCTGCTCCAGGGGATCAAGATAGAACACTGGCAGAGGAACCACCTTGGCTGACCCCAAAGCCCAGACGCCCAGGGGCTTGGGATAAAGATGTCTGTGGTGCAGCCCTACCTGACTGAGCACACTCAGCTTGCGGACGTAGGTGGGTCGGGTGTAGACAAAGACAGGTAGGCAGTAGTCATCATGGTGCTGCTGTGAGATGCGCATGGCCTCCATCACCCGTGCCCGTGCAAACTTGCGGGTGTTGGGAGTGGATTCCAGGAGTGGGTCGAGGTAGATGGAGGGGTAGAGCGCCGTGCTCTCCTTCCAGAGCCACACTAGCTGGTCATTGCGGGTCTTCTCCACGTCTGGGCACTGCCCGGTGTAGCTTTCCTTGTTCTTGCTGTAGTCGTGGTTGTAGCAGTCAGGGAAGAGGTAGAACCCCCAGAGCTGCTTGGGTCGGATGCTCTTGGCCTTGCGCAGGGTTCTCACCATGAACTCCTGGGCAGCAGACTCAAACTCAAACACTGCCTGCTTGTTCACCATCTCACGGGTCCAGTTGCGGTGACGCCGTAACACCAGATCCTGTGACACCTCCCGGTAGATGTCCTTGGGCTTCCAGTTGCGAGCCCAGACGGGCCGCCACTCCTCCCAGTCAATGACAGCCAGCCCTTCCTTGGTGGGCGACTTGATGTAGTAGGTGATGACATCCTTAAGGCTGTCTAGGTGTTCCGACAGGCTACTGTTCTGGGGGACACCGCCATTGACGGGCACACCCTGTCGGGTGTAGTAGGGATAGAGCCCCAGGCGCTCCTTGTAGAAGATGGTGAGGTCCTGCCGCGTGAAGCCCTGGTTGGGGGAGGCGTCCAGGTCGAAGATGCTGAAGTCAAAGTTCACCTGGAAGCGGGGCTTGCAGTCTTGGGTGGGCACGTTCCAGGCCACCAGGAAGGGGCGGCGGGTGAGGTGGGGGGCGGCCGACGGCTTCTTGAGCGGCTGCCGGGCCAGGGCCAGCAGGGCCAGCCAGGGCACCGCCACTGCCGCCGCCACCGCGCAGCCCCCGCGCATCCTGCCCGGCGGGGCGTGGGGGCGGCGGGAGAGGGCGGGCAGGAGCGGGACCAGCAGGCGGGGGTGCAGGCAGGGGCGGATCTGCCCGCACCCCCCAAGGCAGCCCCCGACCCAAGCCCCCTCGTGGGGCAGAGAGGTGAGCTGAGCGCTCGGCTCCTGAGAATCCCGGTTCCAAGTGGCTTCGCTCGCTCGCCGCCGCTCCCGCGGGTGCCGGCGCGGTGCCGCCTTTGTTCGCGCCCGGCAGACAAAGCGCCGGGGCGCGGCCCCCCGCGCTGCTGCCGCTGCCGCTGCCGCCGCCGCCGCCGCTCCGCTCCCCGCGCGGTTCACCCTCTCCGCGCCTCAGGCCATCCACCACCGCCGCCTCCCCCCGCCGCCGCTTTTAAACCTCCAGGCGCGCACCACCCGCGGGGCCGCCGCCCCCCGCCCGCCCGGCCCCGCCCCCGCGCCCCGCCCGCGCCGCGCCAGGCTGGCGGCGCCCACCACCGCGGGGGCTCCGGGGCCGCGGGCCGGCGGCGGAGCCCCCCGCACGCACACACCTGCGCTGGGCCGCGGCACCGGGAAACCGGGGCCACCCCCCTCTCGGTTCTGACGCTCTTGGTATGGCCCGAGAGGACCCGCCCCATACACGCGGCGGAAGGGGGCGGGGCGGGGCCGTGGGAGGGGCCGGCAGGGGGCGCCGCGGGGCGAGGGCAGGAGAGGATCCCCCAAACGGGAAAGACCCCGGGCCTGAGGGGACCCCAAAACTGCGGGGATCCTGCGACTGAGGCGACCCCAAAACTGCGGGGATCCTGGGACTGAGGCGACCCCAAAACAGGAGTGACACCAGGACTGAGGTGACCCCAGAACTGCGGGGATCCTGGGACTGAGGCGACCCCAAAACAGGAGTGACACCAGGACTGAGGTGACCCCAGAACTGCGGGGATCCTGGGACTGAGGCGACCCCAAAACAGGAGTGACACCAGGACTGAGGTGACCCCAGAACTGCGGGGATCCTGGGACTGAGGTGACCCCAAAACAGAGCTGGCCCCGGGACTGAGGCAATCCTCACAGTGGTGGTGACCCCAGGAACATGGTCACTGCAAAACAGTGAGAGTGACCCCACAACAGTGGTGCCCCTGTGACTGAGGTGACTCCACGGTGGTGGTGATCCCGGGATGGTGTCCCCAGGGTGGTGGTGACCCCAGAACAGTTGTGTCCTCAGGGTGGTAGTAGTCCTAGGATCATGGTAATCCCAAAAGACTGGTGGCCCTGGGATTGTGGTGACCCTAGGACTGTGGTAACCCCAGGATCATGTCCCCGGGTGGTGGTGTCCCCAAGATCATGGTCACTCCAAAACGGTGGTGATCTCAGAATGGTGGTGACACCAGAATGGTGTCCCCAGAGTAGTGATTGTTCCCAGTATCAACATTGCCCCAAAATGCTGACTCCAGAATGGTGATGACCCTGGGATGCTTGGTGTCCCCGAGGCAGTGGTGACCTCAGAACAGTGGTGATCCTCAGAGCAGCAGGGTCCCCACAACAGTGATGTCCCCAGAGCAGTGGTGTCCCCAGGACAGTGGTGTCCCCAGGACAGTAGTGACCCCGGGGCGGTGCCCGTGCCGGACAGGACATCCTGTGCAGGGCAATCGATGCTGCTGACTCAGCCACAGCCCCGTGAGTTTCCTGCCCAGAGGGAACAAGGGGGACCGTGGGAGCTGCAAGGCTGGGGGACCATCCTTCTTCCCGGGGCACTGTCGAGACTCCAGCGGGTCCCCCCAGACGGACAGGGGGACAGCTCGGGCTCAGGGACCAGCTGTGTGGCAGTCTCCGTGTCCTGCCTGTCCCTTCTGCTCTGGCCAGGGCTGGCCCCGGCAGCCTGCAGGGCATCAGGGTGTCCCTGTGGAGGAAGCGCTGGAGCGCAAGGGTGTGCCGGGACCGACGGGGGAAGGAAGCGGGGCTGAATCTACGGAAGCGTTCCCCAGCCACCCGCCAGCTCCTCAGGGATCGGGTGGGAGCGCCAAGCCCGGCATTGTTCGGTGTCAGCCCCTGGTGCCGCCAGCGTGGAGCCCTGTCCGCGGGCACCTGCAGATGGCTCCAGTTAGTGACACCACATGGGTGCCAGCTTTTGTGGTGAAGCTCCCACCGAGAGGGTGACAGTACCACCAGGAATGGGCACTGCATCCAGGCCAGCCACCCCAAATCCAGGCTGTACCCCATGGCACTGGCTGGGAGAGGAGCAAGGAAGGTCAGCCACTGGCCGGGCGTTGGCTGCCAAAGCCCTTGGGAGAGAGATTGTGGGGAGCCAAGCAGTCCCAGCGCTGCAGGCGCTGCCCTTCCCCTCTGGGCAGTAAACAGGCTCCCTTCGCCAGCCGCAGGAACGCCTAAAATTTTCCATCCTCCTCGTGCGAAGGTACCCAGCCCCCCCAGCAGCAGGGTGGCTAGAGGGGTCACAGCTTTTCACTGGAAGTCCTCAATGTCACGCAGCTTCTCGCTGTTGTCCCCTCACCGGGGCTCTGCATTGCCTGACTCGGTTTCCCTCCTCCCTTCCGGAACACTCTAGAATTTGAGAGGGGGCAGCTGGACAGATCCAGCCTCCCCTTGCCCTGCTGAGCATGAGATCATTTTAAGTCATTTCCAGATGGGCACAAGAGAGGAGAGAGTGCAGGGCAGCAGCACTGGGCAGAGCCCAGGGTGAGCCACGCTGCTCCTTGCAGGCAGCTGGGAGGATGGGAATCCCTCACGGATGCCAGATAAAGATAACAGGGCATGAGTCACATCCGCTCGTGCCAGACAGGTCCGAGAAAGGTGCATAAGGAACTCAGCCAGAAGGGGAGGTCAGGACCTGCCTCGGCCCCTGGGCTGGGGGATTCCAGGCATGGCCCTGCCCCACAGGCAGCAGGAGAGGGCTGGGGTGGCCTCGGTAGACACAGAGATCCAGAGATCCACCGCCATTGCTTTGTGTAATCTCACTGAGACATAACACCCTGCACTGTCACCCAGTCCCCTTCGAAGCCACCATGATCCATCCATCTCTCCTGGTGCTGGGACCTCCATGGATCAACAGGTTCAAGTCCCACAGCCTCTCCCTCCACAAGGCTAGAGCACTGGCAGGACATGCTGACCACTCACTCTCATTGCAGCTTTCGTCAGCGGCTCATTTCCGAGCAGGCTTGTGCAGAGGAAATGATGAGAGGTGACAGCGGCCACAGGAAAACATTTGCAGGGCTGCCGGGGACAGGACGCAGGGCACAAAGTGAGATCACACTCGTCCCATGGACAGCCGGCAGCGCTCGGCAGACGGGCGGCATCCCGGCACAGGGCCTGAAAGTCGTCAGGGCCCCGTGATTAATGAGACACTGATTTGGCAGGACAGGCGATGAAGAGCAGACAGGCGGATCCTCCCCCCCGCGAGGCTCAGGCGGAGCCATGGGAAGAGTAGCCTGAGGCTGGGCTGCCTTCAAACACCGGGTCCCTCCACACCCACCACCCCACAGTGGAAGGGAGAGGTTCTGAGCTCCAACCTTCAGAGCTGAACAAATATTAGTTATATATTTAAAGGATGTTTACAAGTAAAGTCACAGCCTGACAAAGCCAACAACTCCTGCCAGTGCCATGTGCCAACTGGTGCACCTGGAAATGGCTGTTGATTCACAGGTACCTTCACCTTCAGCTCAGCCACATATGCACCAACACCCCTTTCTCGAAGAAACAGGGGGCTTGAAGTGCTGGTGGCAAAACCCACCTCCCCTTAAGCACAGACACCCTCGCTAGTAAAACAGCTCTTGGATTTGTGGGCTCTACAAATAATTTTATTGAAATTTAACAAAAGTGAACAGATGCACTGGAAGGACCGTAAATAGTGTACATTTCCCAAACCCATGGGTCCTACCCACACTCTAGAGGAGCAAGGAGCGTAGTGTCGGTGAGTACGATTCGGCTACACATCCACACGGGAAAGCACAACATCGCACAGAAATCATAAAAAAAAGAATCAAAAGGAAAACTTTTTTTTTTTTGCTTGCTCCAACACCACAGTGGACACAGATACTATTTACAGTGACCTTCACATTTTTAAGATCCCTCCAGGTGCTCCTAAGGCCCTGTTGCTGCAGGAGGGCTGGAGGGGGCCTGGGGGCTGGCTGCTGTGGGGACCAGCCTGGGAAGAAGCAGGGCAGGATGCAGCTTGTTGGCAGCCTGTAGAGGTTTGCTGCCACTCCCAAGACACTGGGGGGGTAGAAGGGTAGGAGAAGGCGTGTTTTTTTGAGGAAGCATGTTTAATACCCTGGGTGAAGGGTGGACAGCCTAACAAGAAGGACAAAAGCATCCTTGCTAAGCTGCTCTCAGCTCTGTCCCTTGCCCTGGGTTCAGACCCCGCCGTGCCAGATTTATGTCTGGGAGCCGTGAGAGGCTCCCCACTGGGACAGGCAAACAGCACTGAGTCCCTCCCCACTTCTCCTTCATCTTCCCCGGTACTCCAAGTGGGTTCAGTGCAGTGCCCTCAGAGAGCAGCAAGGCAGCACAGACAATGTAACCACAGATTTCTCTCCTCTTCCTGGGGACAACAGTTCCTGCTCTCCTGTGGAGCCTGAGCAATGCCCTTCCCAGGGAGCCACGGCCTGGGAGAAACTCAAGAGCAGGTGGTGCAAATAAGAAACACTTCAGTGGGGGATTGTCTTAAGACAAGACTCTTTCAAGCAAGTAGAACAAAAGATGTCGAGAGAAGTGCCCAGCATCACAGTGTAGAACAAGCCCTGCCCTCCCGCTTTCCTGCCTGGTGGCAGCCAGCACAAGCACTTCACCCTGCGTGCTCACTCCTGTCGATGGGAACAGCGGGTGAAGGGACGTGAAGGGAAGAGGTGGTGACAGGAAGACAGCAACAGCCACGCCGCTGTTATCTCCCCGAAGCCGGGAATGTGGCCCTGCGCCCGGGCGGCTCTCAACGGACGCGGGGATGGATACATCCAACGTAGACACTGACAGGGCTGGCAGCCAAGTGCCAGCAGCTTAAATTAAAAATCGAGGTAGCAAACGTCTGAAGTGCTTAGAAAGTAAGTAAGTTCTGGAACGAAAGAGGAGGAAAGCTGGGCCGGCTGCTGTGGGGAGCAGGCTCGGACCCACTTTAAAGCTGTGCCTGCTGCTGGTCCTCCTCCACCTGCCCAGTCCAGGCGCAGCTGAGCAGGGAGGCAGGGGCTCCTTGTGCTGGCGAGGGGCATTTGGGGTCAGGCCTTTCCCCCAGCAGCTGGCCGTATGCAGGGGTGTGAACTTTTTCGGTGCCACCAAGACCTGGTGCAGGAGGAAAGAGGAGAAAAGAGCAAGACCTTCTGAGGCGGGGCAGAAAGCCTCCCTTTAAAGTGCATCGCGCTTCTCCTCCGCCGCCAGCTGGGATGCGGGAGGAACCACAGTTCACATCGCCAGGGAGATTTCCAAGCTGGGCCAGGTACACCGATTGATTGTTTTGGGAGACAGGGAAGGAAGAGAGGATTCCTTTCCTGCTTGGCTCAGTCAAGGGCCACCCTACAGGGAGGTACGTTCAAACAGCAGCTGGGGTTGAGGACACTGCTTGGCAGCCTGGCCCGTAGCAGGCAAGGGATGGTGCTCAGCAGGAACCAGTATGCCAATGTGGGAGGCAAATCTGCTGTGCAGCTGGGACCTTGCTGCCATCAGCAGTGGCCATGGACTGCAGAGATCTCCAGCAGGCAGCAGCAAAGTCAACCTCCCCAGAGCTGACATAAGTGGGGAAATGCACAGGGGGAAGAGACTCAGATCCAAGAGAGTGGCACCAGATCTCCGTCCCCTTCCCAAGAGGAGTACAGCAGCCAGCCAGACCCCTCAGCCTGCCCTGTTCATCCTCCATCAACAGACCCATCCAGGGGAGCATCACCTCACACCTGTGTCAAGGGACACGCTCTAACACTGGCCATCTAACCTGCGGGCCCCAGGGCACTGGGCAGCCTGTCACTGTGCCCTGGCTCTCCCTGGGCCGCATACCTGAGAAGCAGGGGGTTCTCTCTGGTGAGAAGTGCAGGCTCACTCTCCCTTTAACAGCTCACACAGCAGCTCATTTGCAGTTCCAGTTACCCATCCAACGTGGGCTAGAGGCTACAAAAGGTATTTTAGTCTTCTGACTCAAGCGAGGATGTTTGTAAGCAGTCGTTGCACAAGGTCACCCATCTCCTGCGAGGGCCTGCTCCGTCCCGCCTCCCCTCCGGGCGAGGGGAGAGCCACCGTCCTGCCGCATGCCCAGAGTCCTCCTTGGGTGGGAACACGATGCAGCCTGGCCTGGCAAGGCTGGGGATGGCGGGGCAGGGCCTCCCACCAGCAGGCAGAGACATCTGGGATTCACACCTCGCAGATGATCACCGGGAAATCCACGTGAATGCGCGGGTGCTCTAGTTTCACTATGCCCTGAAAGAAGAGTCAGAGTGGTGAGCAGAAGGGACCAACAAGCAACATGCCCAACCCCTGCCTGTCACCCCAGGGTAAAGGATTCTGTGCCCTCGAGGAACCGGAGGGACCAGAGTCCAAAAAGCAGCTGTGACACGTGGTATGGCCTGAACAGCAGCACAAAGGGCACTCTGCCCTTCGAACTCATCCCTAGAGAGCCGAGGGCAGCATGGCTGGCTGCCACACATGGCAGGGCGAGCAAGGAGGGAGCTGCTCTGCCAGGCACTGCCTGTGCAGCAGCTGGTGCATGACTGGCAGATATCAGCCATCCAGGCTTTTCATCCGGCACCTTTCATTCACGGGATTTAAAGGAATGAAAAGAGCTCTCTGAGGGAATGCAGCCAGGGCAGCTGGCACACAAGAAAAGCAGCTTTCTGTGCAGAGGGGAGGGGAGGTTGCTGAATGAACGCTCCCTCCACACCAGCCACAGGCACTGTTCCCAGGGCCCGTCCAAGCCTTCTCCTGTTACAGCACTAGGAAGACCCGCTGGCAGGTGGGGGGCTGGGGGCAGAGGGGGGAGTGGGGGCTTGGGGTTGGGCCTGCACCCGCGGAGCCAGAGCAAAGCCTGGGCTAGCAAAGGGCTATTCAGTGCTGGTACGTGCTTCCTCTGGCTCAGACGAGCTTTCCAACTGCATGACTTTCAACCCACATCAAGAAGAAGTCAGGCCCACAGCCTGAGATAGCCTCAGCAACAACAGCAGTCTGGGAAGCAGCACCAAATTCTTCCCTCTATAACTGCCTGTGGTGCTCAGAGAGGTCCCATCCCCCTGGGGGGCTGCCCACCCCTCAGAGCACACTGACAGATCTTTTTCTCCATTTCTGCCCCTGAAAGTTCTCCTACACGCAGGCTACTTTGCTCTGCACCAAGACCCTCTACTGGTGTCCCAGCCACTGCCTAGCTTCATAACAGTTGCTTATTTTAAGAGGAGACTTTTGCATTGAGGTGCAGAACACAGAGCTGTCAACACTACTGAGCAGCTGGAGGGGACGTGCACACTCATGTCAGCAGGTGATGGGCTTTGGCTGCTGCTCCCCAGGACAGGGCCTGTCCCTCCACAGTGACATGACACCAGCTGAGCCAGCACAGCACTCCACACCTCCTGGAAGGTGCTTGGCAATGAGGCACTGTGGCCATGCAGGGCTGCCTGTCACTCCCTGTCCGACAACATACACCAAGCTGAGCTATCCTTCCCCAGCCTGGCAGCTCTAAAAGGCTCGGATATTGCTTCTTTCCAAAAAGGGCAGCTAGAGGGTACAACCAGCTCTCCCTCTTCTGTCACAGAGTCACTGGGTGACATGGATGTGAGCCAGGACACATGGGTGTCATGGCTCTGAGGCAGAAACGAGGGGGAGGAAAAAGCCTCCACCTTCCCACACAAGATGCCCTGAAGGAGAAGGCTCCTGCAAAGCCGGGACTTCAGCTGTCACAGTGGCGCTTTACTCTCGCTGTCCCCCACACCTCACCTGAGGTATCAGGTTCTTGTGGATCCTCTTCAGCTTGGCGCGCTTCCTCCCGTTCTTGGTAACGATTGTCTCCTCGTAGAACTCGTGAGCAAGATCCCCGTCTTCATCGTAGTACATGGAGCTGCCGGAAGCAGAGGGGAGGCGGGTGGGTCAGAGCCTGCGGGCACTGCGGGCCCCCGCTGCCCGGGCCGGGCCCGCGGCCCTGGGGGGCTGCACCGATCGCCCGCTGCCGGCCCGGCGGTGCCGGCGGCTCCTCCTGGTCCAGCAGCACAGCCCCCCGCGCCATGCCCGCCGCCCCCAAGACCCCCGTGCCCGCTCTCACCCGCGGCGTGTGAATACGAAGGGGGTGGCGGCGCGCGCGGCCCGCGCCCGGGCCAGGGCCTGCTGTCCGCCGGGGCCCTCGGGGCCGCCGCCGCCCGCCGCCGGGGAGGCGAAGGGCCACAGCCCCCGCGACTTGGAGCCGCTGGCGCCCATGGCGGGGGCGGCGGCGGCGGCCGGAGCGAGGCCGGGCGAAAGGACGGGCCGGAGCCGCCCGGCGACACCGACCGAGCGCCGCCCGCGCCGCCGCTGCGCCACTTCCGCCGCCCGCGTCACGTGACGGCGGCGCGCGGCGCGCCCTTCTCCCCGCCCGGGGCCGCGGGTTCGAGTCCCGCCGCAGCCTCCCGGAACCACCGCGGGCATCGCGGGGCCTTCGCGTCCCGTCCCGTCCCGTCCCGTCCCGTCCCGTCCCTTCCCGGCCAGCCAAAGACACACTACAGGCCAGGCGTCGTCTCCAAGATGCCTTTATTGGTGCTCGATGCCCTGCTTACCCCCTGGGACACACACGCATCCAGGGACACTCGTTTTCCCCGGCACAACTGCTTCCCTGGGGATAGCCACTCCACGGGTGACACACTCTTCCGAGTGATACTTCCCACTCCACTGGGGACACACACTCTCAGGGGATGTGATACTTCCCTCAGGACACCCACTCCCCCGGGAACATCCAAGCCCCCAGGGGACACTCGCTCCCCCCAGAACACCCACTCTCCTGGAGACACACACTCCCGGGTGACATTCGCTTTCCTCAGGACACCCACTTCCCTGGGGACATTCAATCCCCCAGGGGACACTCACTCCCAGGTGACACTTGCTCTCCTCAAGACACTCACTCCTCCAGGGACATCCAATCCCGGGTCACACTTGCTCCCCTCAGGACACATATTCCCAGGTGACACCCACTCCTCCCAGGACACTCGCTCCCCTGGGGACACCCACTCCCGGGTGACACTCGCTCTCTGCAGGCACTCCCACTCTCTGGGCCGCTCCCATGGGGGCTGTGACAGCCCAGTGGGTCTGCGGTGCCCCGTTCCACCCCCCTCCCCGGTGCCCCCACCCGCTGGCGGGCGGAGTGCCCGTGCACTGGCTGGCCTCGGGTACGGGTGTCGCGGTCACCCCGGCGTGCGCGTGGCCAGCGCCTCCTGCATCTTCTGGCGGCAGCGGGCGTAGCGGTGCCGCAGCCGCCGCACGTGCTCCTCCTCCTCCCGCTGCAGGATGCGCAGGAAGTTTTGCAGCTCCGGCAGCGTAAAGGCGTCCCACTGCGAGCACACGGGGCTGCCATCACCACAGGGACCCGCCACGTCCCCCCGTGGCCACCTCCGCCCCTGGGGGTGTGGGTGCCAGGCCCCTCCCTGTCCCCGCACTCACGTTCACCTCCCCGGTCTCGTTCTCCTTCAAGACAAAGCTCAGCACCTTCTCGCTGGGGCCGGCCAGCAGCCGCAGCCGCAGGGGCTGCTCCTCGTCACCCAGCTTCCGCAGGTACACTGCAAGGGTGGCCACGTGTCACAGCGGGGACACTGCCACGGGGACAGTGCCACCACGGGGACATCACCCCCACAGGGGACACCACTGCCACTGGGGACAGTACCACCATGGGGATGCTGCCACTATGGGGACATCACTGCCACTGTGTGACGCTGCTGCTACAAGGGATGCTGCTACCAGGAGGATGCTGCCACTATGAGGACATCACCTGCACAGGGGACACCACAGCCACTGGGGATGCCACTTCCATGGGAGACACTGCTGTCAGGGTGGATGGACTCTGCTGCAACGGGGGACATGCCCATGGTGACAGAGATCACTGCCACGAAACGGGTATACCATTGCTACAGGGATGCTGCCACTGTGGCAATGCTGCTACCTAGAGAGAGCTGCCACTTCGAGGACACCACTGTCAGGGAGGACAGTACTGCCATGATACTGCCACCTGGGGGGACACCACTGCCACGGGGATGCTGCCACAACTGGAGACACGATTACTCTGCAGACATCGTCACCATAGGGCTGCCACCACCCAGAGGAAACTGCCACTACAGGGACACGGCCACCACTGCACGTTCAGGGCCGCCTTGCTCGCCAAGGGGACTACCTTGCTCATCCTTCTCAGACCTCTCGAAGAGGGCGAACTTGCGGGGGTTGTCGACGACGGTGAACTTGCGAAGGAGGGCGTCGATGACCTCGCTGACGCGGGTGTGCGAGAAGATATGCAGGTGCTTCACGGTGCCCTTGGGCAGGTAGAAGGACGTGCGGCGCTTCACTCCCTGGGTGTGCGGCCGCCCCGCCTGCAGGGCGGGGCCCCGCTTGGTGGCCGGCACCGAGACAGGGCGCACCAGCTTCAGCTGCACCTTGATGAAGCCGGTGTAGGAGCCGTCCTTGTTCTGTGAGACACCAGCGGGGGGGTGAGCGGGGCCAGGACAAGGCACCGTACCCCGACCCCAGCCCCGGCCAGCCCCGTACCATGCTCATGAAGAGGTTGCTGTTGATCTGGCTGTTGTACTCCTTGATCCGCTGCTCCACCTGCGTCTGGTCCAGCTCTGTCTTCTCCCACTCGCTGGGCTCATCCTGTGTGACAACAGGCGGACTGAGCGGCACTGCCGGGTGGGGACCCCTCCGCCTGTCCCCGGCCTGTCCCGAAGCACCGACTGACACGCGCGCGCGGTTGCGCGGAGTTGCATCAGCCCGGCTGGTGCTGAGCTGGGCTGTGCCGGGGAAGCACAGTTGAGCTCACCGCGGCCCCTGCCCTGCTCCGGGGACAGCGGCACCGGTCGCCCCTCCAGCCCTCGTCCCTGGGCTGCAGAGATGGGTGAGCTCGCTGCAAGTACACTTGGGGCAGAGCGGCCCCTCCCGGCACCTCAGATCAGAGAGGCGTCCCCAAGGCAGAGCGGCTGCAGCCGCCAGCACGGCACCACAGCGTCTGGGCAGGCTGGGAGCCCACTGGGACGCTCTGGGATTTGTGGCAGGAGGGCCAGGCCGGAGGTGCAGCCCGCCCATGCCGCCGGCACCCCACTTCAAAGTGCTGGCCCCACACAAGGGGACCCAGGCGTCCCGGCTCGGCATCCTTTGCCACCCGCACCCACTAATGACTATTTACATGGGGCCAGGGAGCTGCCACACAGTGCTGCACGTGTCCCCACGGCACTAAGGGGCTCCCGGCCCTCCCTGACAACCACCACACAGCATGCAGGCACTGCCAGACCCTGCGGGGGTCCCTGCAAGATAGGGAAAGCTGTGAGGCTGCCCGGGGGGCTCACCCTGGCACCCCCAAATGCCATCCTTTGCCTTCTCTAGGAGCAGCTCCAGCATGGAGGGCCCTGGGATGGCCGTGCCAGACAACAAAACCCCACTGTCCCCACGGTGCCTTACTCATCCCACATCCAACTGGACAGGACCACCGTGTCCCATGGCATGGCCATGCATTCTCCCAACTCTTGCCCCATGCAGGGCCATGCTCACCCTGCAGCAGGGCGATGCTCACTTCCAAGACAGGACCATCTACACCCCATGTTTTCCCCAGGCACCAAGCCCACCCTCGCCCGCTTCCCAGCACCCAGCCCCGGAGGCAGGTGTGCTCCCCGATGACGTCACCCGTGCTCCCCATTACGTCACAGCCCGGGACCGACCTGGCGACGGCGCGGGCGGCGGCCGAGGGAGGTGCGGGCGGTGTAGAAGAGCTCGGGCTCGGAGTCGGAGTCCTCCTGGCTGCAGTATCCACTGCTGGCCGTGCTGCCCCCCGTGCCCCCTGCCCCGCCCCGACGCAGCGCCAGCGCCGCCGCCCCGCAGCCCCCGGCGCCGCCGTCTCCCGTCCTGGTCCCAGGCACGGCCTCGGTCCCGGCGGCGCTGGCGGAGGGCACGGCCCGGCCCGCCCGGCCCGCGGCACCACCGGGCCGGCGGGGACACGGGCACGCCCGGCCCCGCGCCAGCCCGGCCGGCCCCCGGGCTGGGGCCCGGCTCGCTGCGCTCCCGGCTCGGCTCAGCCCGCTCCCTCTCCTTGGCCCGACTCCGCTCAGCCCGGCCCTTGGCTCGCCTCGGCTCGGCCCGCTCCCGGTCCCTATCGCGGCTCGGCTCCGCCCGCTCCCAGTCTCGGTGCCGGCTCTGCTGCGCCCCGTCCCGGTCTCAATCCCGGCTCGGCTTAACCCGATTCCTACTGCGCTCCTGTCCCAGCTCAGCTCAGCCCGGTCCCTATTGCGATCCCGGTGCCGGCTCGGCTCCGTCCGGTCCCTATCGCGGCCTCGGTCCCGGCTCAGCTCAGCCCGGTCCCTATCGCGCTCCTGTCCCAGCTCGGCTCAGCGCGGCGACTCTCGAATCCTGCCCCGCTCCCGGCTCAGCGCGGTCCCTGCCGTGCCCCGCCCAGGCCGTGGGGCTGACGCGGGCCGGGGGCGGCGCGGCGGCCCCGCTTCCGGCGGTGACTTCACCCGCGCCCGCCCGGACAGGGCTCTGTCCCGGCTCGGCTCGGCTAGGCTCGGCTCGGGCACGGTGCACTGCGGGCAGCGCGGCACGGGCTACACACGGGCACAGCACAGCCCGGCATGGCACAGCTCGGCATGGTACGGCTTCAGACAGTCCAGCACAGCCCTGCAAGGCTTGGCACATTCTGGTGTGGCACAGACTCCCACAGCCCAGCAAAGCTCAGCCCAGTCCAGCAAGACTTGGCCAGCTCAGCATGGCATAGCCCAGCACAGCACACCAAAACCCAACAAAACTTGGTACAGCCTGGCATGCTGTGACATGGCACAGCCCAGCACAGCCCCCCAAGCCCAGGCAGCCCCCCGGGTTCGCCATTCCCTGCCCACACTCTCCCTCACAGACAGACCCAGGCCCTACCACGTTGGTGTCCTTCTCCAGCACCTGCTCGTCACCATCGTCCTCGTCGCTGGCACCTGGGGGACCACTGCAGTCCAGACGCACCAGGGCCCGGCACCGGTAGTGGCAGGTGAAGCTGCAGTCTGGGGACAGGGACAGGACCAGTGTCACCACCATGGGCAGCCTGAGTGTCAGGGTCAGGGTGGGACAAGGGCTGGCACAGTACTAGTGCTGGCTGCCTGCCCGTGCAGTGGCCAACCCAGGGGTAGCACCCACGTGCAACATGGTGCTGTGCCATGTGCTGGCCAGTCCTGCAGTGCCTGTGCTCCCTGCTGGGCTGACCAGCATGGGATGCTCTGTGTCTGGCACTGGGATGCCCAATATGAGTACCAGTCTGGGTGCCCAGTACTGGGATGCCCAGTGTCCAGTGAGGGTGCCTGGTGCTGGAATACCAGTACAGGAATGTGGGGTACCTGGTTGAGATTATTCTACGTGAGTTTGCCTAGTGCCTGGTGGAGGTGCCCAGTATTGTGATGCCCAACTCAGTGGTAGGGCCTGGCACCAGGATGCCTGGTGGGAATAATTGGTACTGAGATGCCTGCACCCAGGGTATGTGCCTGGCACTGGAACGTTCAGTGCCTGGTGTGGGTGCCTGCTGCCAGGAGACCTGGTGGGACAAATGGTGCTCAGTGAGGGTATCCACTACAAGGATGCTTGGTGCTTCCTAGTGGTGCCCAGTGCATGGTGGGGGCACCCGAATGGCAGGATGCCTTGTGCCCATTGGGAATACCTGGGTAGTGAAGGTGGCTGGTAGTGGGATACCCGGTACCAGGAAACTCATGCCCACTGGTGGGACACCTGGTGCTCAGCTGGGGTGCCTACTACCAGGATGCCCAGTGTCCTGTAGGGCTGCCTGGTGGTGGGATGCCCTGTGCCCGGTGGAGGGTGTGCACGGTGGTGGAGGTGCCTGGTGGCTGGATATCCGGTGCTCGGTGGGGGTGCCCAGCGCTGAGGAAGCGGAGCAGCGAGATGCCCCGTGCCTGGAGGGGATGCCAGGTGCCGGGATGCCCGGTGCTCGGGGGCAGGATGCCCTGTGCTCGGTGGCGGGGGTACGGGGGGCCCGGGGCGCGGCGCGGTACTCACGGCGGCACTGGAGGCTCTTCCTGCCGCCACCCCAGACGAAGTCCCCGCAGAGATCGCACCAGGTGTGCAGCCCGCGGCGCCGCGGCTCGAAGCGGTGCCCGCCGCCCGGTGCCGCCGTCAGCCGCGGGTCGGGATGCGCCCCTGGGCCGCGCCGGCGGGCTGGGCTGATGCGCAGCGCGTTGGCCCGTTCCAGGCGGCCCCGGCCCGGCCGCGGCTCCGGCTGCAGCTCTCGCAGCTCGATGAGTTCCATGGCCTGGCGACCGCGGGCGCTGAGCGGCGGCGGGGCGGGGGCCGGGGCCGGGGCCGGGGCTGGGGCTGGGGCGGGGATCGGGAGGGGCCGCCCTGTCCGGTAACCACGGGAGAAACTGAGGCAGGGGAAGGGGAGACGGCGCAGTGCTCCGGAGTCCCGATGGCCAACTCCGGTCCCGGCGAGCCCGGCGGGGCGGGCTGGAGGCGGGGATGAACCGCCGCCGGGGAAGGGGGGGCCCCGCTCTGGCAGCCCCGCTCTCTCACCTCTCCCAGGACCGGGACAAGCTGCGCTCCCCGCCTCAGTCTTCCAGCGGGGAAGGGGCTGAAGGCACCTCTGGCAGCAGGTGAGAAGCAGCCAGAGAGCCTCGGACCTGCTCTAGCAGGCTGCAGCCCTGGACACGCAGACTGGTTTGGTGCGAGTTTACACCACGCTCTAAGCCCGAGCTGCTCAGTCCGGGCTGCAGCTGGAGCGAGATAGTTTCCTGCTTACTGTGGTGAGTCCTGCAGCAGCAGCCCTGCTGTAAAGCCTGTTTTGGGGTGTCGGAGAGTCTCAGGCGCCCTGTCAGAAAAAGGACATGGCCCCACCAACCTTTCCCAGATGTGCTCAGACCAAGGCCCCAGGCCTTTGGCAGCAGCTGCTGACCAGCAAGAGATGGGGATGCAGCCCAGGTACATCCGCACCAGTAAACCCTGTTTACTGGTGATGCTGGTGGGCAGGGGGCCAAGCCCTCAGTGCATCACATCAGTGGAGAAGAAAGGGGGGGAATCATCCCTGGGAGGTGGCAGATGACGAACACCCAAGAAACTCACAGAACACCAGCGAAACTCACAGCAAGGTGCCCGTGCAAACCACATCCTCTGCTCTCCACGCTGCTCTAACAACAGTAAGAGGCGGTGGGAGGCCTTCTCACCCCCTTCCCTCTCCGGCCACAGAGGGCTTGGCCCTTCTGGTAACCACATCCTTACAGGCTTTTTTTGGTTCTCTGGGATTTCTGTTATTGCAGAGGGGAAAATGGACACGCATGCCTCTCTCTGGGCACAAGGGAGGTGAGGAAGCAGTTAGCATCTTCAGCTAGGAGAAAAATATAGGAGCCAAGAGGCTGTGGGGTGCACAAGGAGCTTTAATGGAGAAGGCAGTATGGTGGGGTGGTGGGAGAGGAAAGGCTGAGCCTGGCCAGTGCTGCCTGGGGCTGGGAACAGGCAGAAGGGCCTTTGCCAGCTCCTCTCCAGCTGCTGGGGGAACCTTAGCCTCGCTGAGCTGTGGGCCAGATGCCAGACACCCCTTCTCTTACAGGTTGTCTCCACTCCTCGGCACTTCAGCCATCAGGTTGCAGGCAGGCTTGTGCTTCTGCCAGTGCTGGACCTGGCATGCCCTGCAGAGGGTAAAGCTGCTGTCAGGGGCAGCAGAGCCATGTCCACACCCGGGAGTGAAGGAGTAACAAGGACAAATCCCAGCACCACAGTGCTCTGGGCACTGGAAGAGAGCTGGCATGGCCCAGGATTAGCCCAGGAAGGAGGTGGATGTGGCTGCTGGTTCCGGGGGCTAAGACGGTTTAGCCACCAGACCTTGCCAGATGGTTCAGGACCAGAGATTTAATTTACTGCCACCATCACAGCTGCCACATTCCAGCCTGTCACCTGCACCCACAGGGTCATGGGGTGCTTTCCTCCCCACTCTTGCCCCACCAAGATGCAGTGGAAAGAGACAGTGACACCACAGAAAACCCAGCCCGCCACTGCTGTTGCTGTGGGCAGAGGCAGCTCAGCACTTGACAGCTGCAACACAACACTCACCAGCCCCTTCTGCACAAGCAGCCCTGCACATCAGCCTCCCCACAAGGTTTGGAGAGGTATGTGAACAGTTAAGAACCCAGCAGTGCTAAGCATGGTGGGCCCTGGCCCTTCCACAGTATCCTCCAGTGAGGTCTCTGGTTCTCTGGGGAGCACTGGAAGGTTGCAGGGGGAGGGTCCCAAGGGACTGCAGGCGACACAGGGGTTGGCAGGGCTCCCTTACCGTGTGCAGTACCACTCATTCCGGCAACGAGAGCACCTCTTGGCCGCTTCAGCACCACACACCCTGCAGCGGGGCTTGTCGGGGGCCAGAGCCTCCATCATGTCCAGGCTGTAGGTCTGTGCCCATCTGCACGGACAGAGAGGGGTGAGGCTGCTCATGGAGCACTGCTGACCAGCAGCAAGCTGTCCTCACTGCATCCCGCCACTGAGGGAACATCTCCAGCCAGTACCACAAACCCCTCTGTCCTCCCAGTGCAGAGCCACAGCTCCTGCTAATGGGGATATTGGCCCCACTGGCACTCAGTGTGCATATGCCAGGGCCTCACCTGTGTGCCTGGAGCTTCAGCTCCTCCTCAGTGGGACTGAAGGCATGCTTCACCTGGTGCTTCGCAATGGCCTCCCACTTCCCCGAGTTTTTCTTGAGGATGTGGTCCCAGATGACAGGAACCTGGCGGGAGAGGCAGGGCCGGAGGAAGGGGTGCTAGCAGCCTGACCAAAGGTGCTGTGGTTTGTGGGTGTTTAGGGGGCAGGCAGCCAGCTCTTGGCACAATGAGCATGGGCCCCAGGAGTGTGGGCAGAGGCAATGAGTGCTTTTGGGTACACAGAGGGGAAGGATCCACTCGCCAGTGAGCATTCAGGTGAAACAAGGCAAAACCTTCAGGGCCTGGTTGGGAATGAGCGTTCAGCCCTGAGGCCTGGGCTTCTGAGTAGAAAGCCCTGGGTCCTCAGCACCCTGCATGCCAGCAGCAGCATGAACCCTGTGCTCTGGAGCCGTTTGCCTGAGCAGATTTTTCCACTCGTCACTTCCCTGAAGATGAACACGTGGGGAAGGACTGGCCAGTTCAAAAGGAAACGCACCAGCGAAGAGCAGCGCAGGGAGTTCAGGCTCTGGAGAGGACGATGCTGCTTCAAACAGCACTGCCTTCTCCAACAGAGTAAAAATAGCCAGGCCTGAAAGGGGAGGAGGCTGCTCTGGGAGCCGCCAAATGGAAAAAAGCCTTTCCTTAGCTTGGCTTGGTGACAAGGAGTGAGTTCACTGCTTTCTGGACAGAGCAGGGAGCCCATGTCTGTGCTTCCAGCTGGCTCCCCCTGCCTGCCCTCCGGGCTCAACCTCAGCCCTTGTCATGGGCAGAGACAGCACCAGCACAAAAGCAGAGTCATGGAGAAGGGTTGCAGCCTGGACAAAGTCCCCAGCGTAGCAGCCGCCTGTTGCTGTGCCACCAACATACTGGCCGTGGAGGCACCTGGCATGAATCCATATCCACCTCCGCCCTGCTGCCATCCCCAGCCCCAACCACTCAGCTTGCTGGTTTGCAGCTTCCCCAGCCCCAGCTCCCAGCCCCCAGCCTGGGCCAGGCCTCTGGATCAGCCACAGCCAGCTCTGACAGGGCACATCACCCTCCTCCCAGGCCATGCAGCCAGGTATGGTGGGGACAGCGTGCTTCCCTTCCACACAGCCCAAAAGGCCACTGCCCAACCTAACCATCCACTCCAGGAAGTGGTGTGGGAGCCTCTGCTCTCCCATCTCTTCTCAGCAGCCTCTTTACTGCTGCCTATACACTCAGTTCTCCCATCAGCTCACAAGAAGGCAGTAAAAACATTTTTCTCCAGAGACTACCACTCCACAGATTAAAAATCCAAGAATCTCACAGCTGTTTGAAGACCATCAGGGCCCAACTTCCAAGGTCTAGACACCAGTAGGGACCAGTTTGACTCCAGCCTCTATCAGCATACTGTGTTGTCCCTCAGCACACAGTGTGCCAAGCAGCCCCAAGCCAGGGTTGTAAAACAGGACTCTTCACTGGGAAGCCCAGAATTCAGCAGCAGAACATTGATAAAAGTTAAATGAAGAGTTAATTGTCAAAACAAGCCAGAGGCTGTGTCTGCTCCATGCAGGACTTGGTGTGACCCGGCGAGCTGTTTATAACACAGCATTTATGTCCTTAGATGTGACTGCTTGGCCACTGCAGTGGCAGGACAAGGCTCTCACATTACCCACAGATGGCTTTGCTGGCAATAAGAGTGTAACTATGAAATGGGTGCTTGGCTGCTTTTCCAAGGAGAAAAAACAGGTAAGGAGTTATCATGCTTAAAGCAGACCAGCTGGAGAAGTGAAGGAAGTGCCACAGGATACCTGCTCCAGGATAAGATCCTTTTTGGGAGGAGCTGGCTCTGTCACTGCAAGGTAGCTCAGAAATCTCTGCATCTCCAGCAGGTTGGGCAGTTGGTCAATGAGAACATCTGTCAGGAACACACGGAGCTGTGGGCATGGATGGGAGAGAAGAGAAAATGCAGAAAGGTCAAGACAAGAGAGTCAGAGCTGGGTAAGCAGCAGGACAAGAGCAGGGACTTGTGGGGCACTGGCAGAGGGAACCACAGGGATCTCATGAGGTGCACCCAGAAAGGCAAGCTTTGCTGCTGCTAGTACAGTGACAGACCTGCTGTTATCCCACCACTGTCTCCTTGGAGTGCACAGTGAGGATGGGTGAGATGTCCAGAGGTGCCAAGTACTGGTAAGGTCCCACTCTGCTGCAGAGCTCATGGCCTTTGTGCTGCAGGGTCCTACCTTGAGGAGCTGGCTCTTGTTGAAGCCATCAAAGTGGTATTTGCGCTGGCACTCAGGGCTGAGCAGAAGGTTGAGGAGGGCAAGCCACACCTGCCCATCGAGCTTGGTCATCTTCACCTGGTCGTCAGGGGGCACCATGTGCCAAACACCATTCTCAAACTTCTTGAGCTTGCCTGAGGGGGAGAAGAACCAGGGAGATGATGCTGCCTGAGGGAAGACAGCTCAAATGTGGGGATGCTGGCTATGATCACTGCCTCACTTCACTGCAGGGAAACCCCTCTGCTTCTGCCTGCCTCAATCTCCCCACCCTTTGCACAGCATAGCAGCCTACTTGGTACTGAGGCAATATATTAAGAGCAGGAAAAGCAGAAAGAATATGTATTAAAACAATAGGGCTGGGGCAGGAATGGAAAGATCTCCCTCTGTACTTGGCCAGGAGTGTAGAGGACTGGTAGACAGCTTCTGCAACAACATAGCTGCTGAGGGGGCACATTTTGGGGGGCCAGCATGGCCAGTATCTTGGCTGTTCTCAAGTTTCCTCTGCCACTGAAAGCCAGAAATAGCAGGAATGTAACAGAAGTGGCAAAACAAGATCCAGGAGCTACTGTGCAGCTCTGGGGCATGGAGCAGGATGTGACCCTGCATCTGCACAGCCTGGAAATGCCTTTGTGCTCGTCTCTTTTCAGTCCTTCCCTCAGGGCCCTGGATCAAAGCTCCCTTCAACACCCCAAGTGCACAGGCAGAGAGAAGGGATGTGTTTCATGGCTGGAGGAAAGAGGAAAGCTCCCACATCCAGCTGGGCTGCTCTCTGCAGGCACACAGCCACGTGCTTTGCAGCAGCTCTTCCTCCCCTGCCCATGCTGTGACCCCCCAGTGCAGGGCTGGGGGAGAGTGCAGGTTCCCACACCCCAGGCTGTGCCCCTCCACTGCTCTAGAGAGCAGGCAGAGGGGAAGCTGGGGGGCTCTGGGGAGCTCTGAGGGGCTGCGGAGGTGCAGGAGGCAATGGCTGGTGGTCACAGCCTACACAGGGGCCCTTGGCAAGAGTAAAGCTCAAGGACCAGCAGCATCAGGGCAATTGGTTTGCTGCCTGAGAGAGCCCATGTCTGGCTAAGCTGGACAGCATAGTGCTGTCCCAGCAGAGTGCAGTCAGGCTAGGATTGGCACTCTGATCTGTGTCCAGAAGACTCCTCAGAGGAGCACGTGGAGCTGACAGACATGTTACAGTCCAGTCCTTGCTATGATCAGCTCAACAGAGACCCAGCCCCAAGTGAGAATCAGTTTTTGGGAGCACTGCTGGGCCCCTAGCACAGCTGTGCTGCAGCTGTTCTCAAGCTGAACAGCTTCAGTCAGGGAGCACTAGGAAGGAGCTGGAGGGGAGCATAGAGGGAAAACAGCTCTGCAAAGGCTCCTACAGCAGACCCCTCACTGGATGCAGATCCCAGCACAGCACCATGGTGCCCCAGGTACCACAGGGCATTATCTGTACCTGCTTCCCAGCAGCTCCAGGGGCAATGCTCCACCAGCTCGACGAGGAGGCAGGGCAGGTTGTGGGTATTCAGCATCCGTGTCAGCGCACTCAGGGGCAGACTGGAGATATGACAGAAGGGGGGAAAATGGCACTCACAGATTATTGCCAGAGTTTATATCTACAGGTGCTCCCTGAGGCAACTGGGAGAGGCAGGAAAGAAACAATGATCTGGGTTCCCTGGAAGTACCACAGAGCAGAGTGGAATGCTGCTGTGTTTGCCTCCTGGGACACAGTGCCACTGCCACTGTTGGTACAGCCAGCTGCTGACCGGGGTCCAGGCACCCACCTCTCCACCTGATCGGTGATGAACCGCAGCACAGACAGGGCCTTCAAGGAAATCTCAAACTCCATTGTCTCTGCTTGCTTCTGCAGCTCCTGTGGAAGGACGAGCACAGTCTTGGCATTTCAGGCCACATTTCCCAGGAGCTACAGGGAGGCAGGCTGCTGACTGTGCATTGGAAACCACAGATTGGGGAGGAAAACAGAGCCCTTCAAAACAAGCTGTGTCTCATCTCAACAGTGCCAGTGCCACCTGTTTTCCAGGGCAGCACAGAAGTACTTGCAACCCACTGTTTCTCATCCCTCATCTCCCTGCCCTTAACAGGGCATGAATGACTTTCAGCAGCAGTGCTTCTGCACAGGAACACCCCCTGAGAGAGGCTGGTCCCAAGCTGCTCCTCTCTTCCCTTTTGGGGTCTGTCTCATGGCTCTGCAGAGACCTGTGAGGGTTGAGGGAGGAGGGAACTGCAGAGAAACAAGAGGAGTGAGGAACTTGGCCCTGGGGCAGCTGCAGTCATACATCCACCCCTCCTGCCTCTTTCCTCAGTGTGGGTACAGTCAGCTAGAATATCTGCCTGTGGTTATCCCAGCCCGCAGCTCTGCCACATTCTCCAGCCACCCAGCCTCTTTCCCTTCCCAGACTGCACTGGGCACCTTGCTCATCCCCACATGCTCAGGCTAACGGCCTGACCCTCTGACTCAGCCTCTTTTGAAACTACGCAGATGGCTGTGCTGAGCAGGGCCAAGTTCTCCCTGACACAGGCAGAGCTTTTCTCTGCTCCCAGATGCTCAGCAGCTCACTCTTCCGTGTGCAGAGCACTGACCTCAGCATCTTGTATTTCTCCAAAGTGCCACTGCAACAGTTCCCTTCCAAATTTCTGTGGTAAGCAGCAATGTGTTCCCTTTGCTGGTGCCCCACACATTACTAAGAAATCCTTATGGGCTCTTTCTCCTCCAGATTGCTTTGTTGAGACTTATTGCCACAGCTCCTTCTGGTATCCAGACCTCATCTCTGCTACCTTGAGGCGGGGACTATCTTTTGCCTGTGCTTCTGGGGGACAGCAGAACAGGGGTTACCACAGTACAGAGTTACAAAGGACAAAAGGCTCCACAACACAAAAGATGGCAGGAACAGCTTTTTCATGGGGGTTATTGTACATAGAGTCAGGAGAGGCTGGAATGAATCAGAGGAAACCAGGCTCCTTGGGAGATGAGTGCTTCTGAGAACTCTATTGGCTAAAAACGGTCTGGGTTTTTAACTTCAGTCATGTCAAAGCGCTAACAGAGACAGCCCCTTCCCCTCTCCAGCTGGGAAAACATTTCCTGGAAAACATCCCTATTGTGCTCTGGAGCCCTCCACTTCCTTCCCTTTTCTGGAAGAGTAGCATGTGCTTTGGCAACAAGCCAAAGGATAGATGCACAAGGATGTACAGGCTCTCCCTTTAACCCCACTCCTCCAGACACTCCTGATGAGCAGCTCCATGTGCTGAGAAGCACCAGAGGCAAAGAGATCTCCCACTCCAGGAAGGTGTGTGTGTGTCAGTCTGGGAGGACCTGACTGGGAACAGCTCTGGGCTCGCTGCTGGCCCAGACCAGCACAGAGGAGGTATTTCTTAGAGAGCCAAGGAAGTTGGAGGAAACACATTAGAACAATTACTAGTTGTAGGTGAAGCCTCTCATGTTTAACTGCAACAGCAATGTGACGCAGGGTGGCTTCCCAAGCTCCCAGGAGAGACACTCACACAGCTTCCAAGAGCAGTGGCAAATGGCCAAACTCATGTACAGAGTAGTCTGCCCACCAGCTCTCCAGCATGTCCTAGCCCAGAGCCCCAAGTGCATCCCACAGGAAGCCTCAGGCTGGCACTGTTGCTAGAGAGGGCAGAAGCCTGGCTGCAGGTGGAGAGGGGTGGATGCAGCCGCTGACCCAGCTGAGCTGCTGGCACACAGGAGCACCAGCACAGACACCCTCCCAGGTGGGCAGGAGGTACCAGGATCACAGCCAAGGCGTTCTTCATGGGAAGGCTCCCCTGTGCCTCTGCAGGCTGTCCACATTCTCCATCACAGGTGTCCCCAGTGAGCTACAGGAGTTCCTGCTCACCTGCATGGATGAGAGGCTGGCCATGTCCCGGGCACGCAGCTCCCCCGAGGTCACTGCCTGTCCACTGGCACTCCGGGCTGCGAGCAGGGTCAGCTTTCGGTGGCAGTAATCAATTAAATCCAGAATGCTGTCCTCTGCTGACTCACAGATCTCCTTCACAACAACAAGAGTTTCACACAGGGCCAGTCCCCATAGCCATAGCTTTCCACCCCCAGGGACTTTCCACTGAGGAAAGATGAACCTGCCTCTTACCTTGTGAAAAAACACTGTCTCCAAGAGGTTAATGATGGAGGCTTCATGGTGCAACTGCAGGAGAACAGCAAGAGTGAGGTAACAGTGGAGCAGCACTGAGGACATAGACACTGGGACAGATAAAAGGGCTCTTCTAAGAAGCTGCTTATGTAGTTGTGGCCAAAAAAACTAGTCCAAGACAAAAATACAAGTGATGCAACCTTCAAAACAACTCCAGTTCATGCAGTTCATATCCATATATATGCTAACATACTTGTGACACCCTAACATGTTGATGGAAAGCTATATTTTCCAGCAGCACAGGGTTCTGTCTGTGCTGCAGAGGCAGGACAACCACAGCCCTTGGGCAAGCTGCAGTCCCTGGCACTGGCACAGAGTCACTGCCTGAGTCAGGACAGTGCTATGTGTGGCTGTGTTTCTCCGAGTCCCTTGGGCAGGGACAGCCGGGACTGGGAACTACGGGATGGTATCAGGTGCTACCCTGGACTGAAAATGAGCTAAAACTTTGAAGCCTCAGGCAGATTCCCCTAGGCCAAGGGCTGTATCCCTCTGCAGTGAATCCCAGCTCCAGAGACGGCTCCCTCATCAAGAATGGCCCAAGGAACCACTGCTCCCAGGGTATCAATAAGAAAAAGCTACTCTTTTGTTAACCCAGAGGTTATGTGCCTTGGAGATGCCCTGGCTAACCTTGGAGATGCCCTGGCTAGAGGTGGCAGAGAAAAAGTTCTCAGAAGGGGTGCAAATAGTCCAGGGGTATCATTGTCTGGGAGCAGCACTGGAAGCTGTGAGCCAGAAGAACCTCCAGAAGTGGTTTTTGCTGCATCCAGCAGCTCCTGCAAGCCTCTTTGTGGGATTAGAAAGGGTACAGTCCTCCACAAAGCCAGCTTCCTTGGGAGTGAGGCCCTCCTGGAGGCAAAGGCACAGGCTTGCCACTCGTGGCTTTAGAAAACCAGGCACTTCCCGCTGTGTCCCACTGTCCACCACAGCCTGGTGAGATGCAAAACCCCAGCTGTGAGATGTTCAGGGTGACATTTATCTTTAAGGGTTGCTGTGCCTACCCCATTTCCAGGCTCGTTCCCACTCTCCCCTCTACTCACCACCACGTAGATGGGGAAGGTGCTCCTCGGCTTGAAGTCCTCCAGCCGGCACAGCACAGGAAAGACCTTGTGCTTCCAGATCTCCACAGAGATCAGCTCCCCAATGAGAACAGGAATCTAGACAGGGAAGGGATGGGGAAGCAACGCCTTTCAGACGAGCGCTTCAGGGGGAACCAGTTTTGTTGCTAATGGTCAGCCACACTGGAGTCATCCCAAGGAGGAGAGTGGCCTTGGGGCATCCTCTGTACTTATCCAGATCAGAAACCAACAGCTTCTCACAACAGACCTGCAGGCAGAGAGCTCCTGGGGCTGCAAAGGTGGAAGGTAAGCCCGAGGAGTTGAGCAGGTCCAGGCAATCACCTTGGTGCAACCCAGCATATTTTGGGGCTGGGATACCTCAAGTACTGGGCAGAGATCTGCAACTGGAGGGGCCAGTGCATGAAAGAGACCAAAAGAACCTCCCACAGAGAAACCAGAGACCAGCAAGTAGAAATACCACAGCTTGACTTTTAATTTTTAGAAAAAAACCCAAATTGACAAACCACCAGTCAAATATCTTTTCCAGAGATACAACAAGATTCTTCACCATTTTATTCCAAAATTGCATTACTCACAGGACGAGCCCAGCTAGGGCATCCCTCCTGCCCCCAGGAAGGCTCACCTTGGCATAGGTGACCAGCAGCTCAGTGAGGAGCTGCTCCTGGCCTGCTGAGGCGCTCAGGATGCCATGCATGTTGAGCTTCTCCACATATTCATGCTGCCGAAGCCATCTGCAGGGCAGCCAACAAGAACATCTGTGCCACAGACCTCCAGCCACTGGCTCAGGGGCTCTGCTGTGCTCCTGAGGGTCCTTTGTGAAGCAAAACCCGCTCTTGAAATCCCCAAAACGCCCCTGCTGTGCTCTGAGCCTGCAGTCTCTGGGGCAGCAGCTCCACTGGGGCAGCCCTGCTGTCCTGGCTGCCCCCAGCAACACCCTCACTGGGGACACCACAGAACTGGGGGACCCTTCTCCATCACCCCTACCCACACAGAGCCCCTGGGGAAACCCCAGAGCTGGGACCCTTCCTCAGACCCCTCTCCCTGCAGCCCCCTATCTCTGTCAGTCCTTTCAGGAAGGCTCCAGAATTGTGCCCATCCTCTCTGCTGACCCCCTTTGGACGCTCTGGCACACTCCAGGTCCACAACCCGTCCTCGTCCTCCTCCTCACAAACCCTCCAATCCTCACCAGTTCTTCCAGGAAGGCTCCAGAATTACAGCCACTACTCTCCCCTCACCCCACCCTGACCCTCTGGGGTCACCTCCAAACCAGGACCTCTCCTCTCTACCCTAAACCTTCTGGCAACTCCTCTTACTCCCACCATGACCCCTTGGGGGGGCCTCAAAACCGGGGCCCCTCCTCTTCCCTCACAGCCCCAACGGGGACCACCCCCAAATTCAAAGCCCTTGTTTCACGTTCCCCTCCCAGCGCTCTGTCCCCGCACCCCTGCCCGCCGGTGTCCCGCAGCTCGGTCCGCTCCAGCGCCCGCACCAGCGCCTCGGCCTCGGCGGGCGGTAGCGGACCGGGCGCGGCGGCCATGGCGTCGATTGGTCGCTATGGCAACGGCGGCGCCGCTACCGCCCTCTGCCGGCGCGGAGGACTAGCCGCGGGCTGCCGGAAGAGCGGACCCTGCTGCCCCCTGGCGGCGCGGAGGAGCGGCCGCGGCCAGCGCGGACATACGGGTGGACACGGGGGACACACGGCGGGGACACAGGGGACACACGGGACACGCGGTGGGGACACGGAGGGGCACACGGGACACGCGGTGGGGACACGGAGGGGCACACGGGACACGCGATAGAGGGGACAGTGGGGACACATGGGCTCTGGTGCAGGCCATCCTTGCCATCACTTCCAGCACACGATGATGTTTGGGTCGTTCTCCAGACGCTCATCCAGCTCCTTGTAACTCATCCCTGGGAGGGGAAGGCATTGGGTGTTAGTGGGGTGTCAGTACAGTGTCAGTGCAGCGTCTGGCTGTGGTGTTGCAGGGCCAGGTGGGCTCCCCAAGCCCTGCCAGCAGCCCAGCTCAGCACAGAGCTTTGCACACAGTCCCATCTCCCAGTGGTCTGAAGGCTCCCAAAGGGGTGACACCCCTAAACTCGTGCACAGCCCTGGGTGGGCAGATGTTTCCATGTCTCCTGTCAGCCCCGTACCGGTCTTGCAGCAGATCTCGTCATAGCTGTGGCAACCTGTGTACAGTCGGGCCGGGTGGCTCCGCTCGTCCCGTGCCACCTTGACAGGGTATTTCTGGAGCCGCCGGATGAGGCCCTTCATCAAACCAAACTGGATAAGCCTCCTGGAAACAAGGAGGGAAGAGAATGGGACCACAATGTGAGGTGCCAAACAGCCCAGCTTCCCACACTCCCTTCTGGTTCCACTATGCCACATCACTGCCTCAAGCTTCCCACCCTACAGGTGCAGGGGTTGGGTAGTCCCTGCTCGCTCCTCCACACTGTCCCTGCCACCCCTGGTGTCACCATCACCCTTGGGGACAGAGCAGGAGGGTTCTGACCTCTCGTCCACCCTCTGGAGCTGCAGAGTGTAGCGGGAGATGAGGTCTCGCACGGTGGTGCCAGGGCTCAGCCCACAGTACAGCTGGAAGACATCCCTGAGGCTGGCTCGCTTGTGCCCTGCAGGGACAAGTCACCAGTCAGATGCCCTGTCCCCCTGCCTCCACCAGCAGCACCAGGCGCGGTCACTGTACCTTGTTTGGTGACATAGGACAGACACTCTTCCTGGAGACACTTGTCATCCACCAGGTCCTGGACCTTCGGTGTGGTGCAGTACACATTGGAGTACTGGAAGGTGAGGGAAAACCAGCTCTGATCAGCTGTGGCTTCAAGAGACAGGTCCAGCCCACTCCAACCCCACTGTACCCACTCACAGCCACCCCAGTGGCACAGCCACTGCCCAAATCCTGCTCACAGCCCCACACTCCATGGCCTGACCCACCTGGAGTATGGAGACGAGTGTGACGACCCCATAGTACCTACAGATGGACAAGGAGATGTGAGAGACCCTTTCTGCTGGCACCCAACCCCCTCCTTGGGCTGTCCAGGCCCCTCCAGGCACTCACAGCAGGTTCTGCACAGCGATGCGCACCAGGTTCAGCTCCACATCAGCTTCCGCGGAAATCTTCTGGACGTGCCGAAAGCCATCGATGTAGGGCAGGATCTAGGAGGGAAGTAAGCAAGAGCTAAGAGGGGAGAAAGCAGAGGCCCAAGGCATCACCCCAAAGCCCAAGAAGCTACCCTGTGTCTGGGCAGGCTCCATCCCTGGCAGCATTTTATTCTCATGCTGTTTCAATGGTTTGCTCACAGGTCTGAACACAAAGACAAGGGGAGCACCAAATCATTCTCACACTAATGTGGTGATCTCCAGGACAACCCAACTCCCCTGGCAGTCTGAAAACAGATCCCTTTCAAAGCCTGCTGTCACGGTGAAGCACACAGACCTGTTGCGTGGTGAGATCCCACTGGGAGTTGAAGAAGTCATCCTTGTCTTGGGTGAAGACAGGGACATCATACTCCTGCACGATAGGGGGGTCCGGGCGCTGCTCGATCACCTTCAGGTGGATGGTGTTCGACTCATCTGCCCAGGAAAAGGGGAAGGCTCAATCCTCAGGGAAATCTGTGCTCCCTTGGGAGCTCATGACCATCAGCCCCAGGACACCACAATGCTACATGGAACAAGTTTACAACCCATCAACTCCATCCTTTAGAACCACCCAGGGGCTGTCTCAGACACTCCCACCTCCAAGCAGATAGGCAGAGAGCTCCTGGGAGCAGCACATGCAGAACAGACCCCCGCAGGGGATGGCCCAGCTGCCCCCCAGCACCACCCTGCCCTGCTCCTGGGCCAGCACAGGTACCACACCTATGGGCAGGGTGCACTTTCCTTTGGCATTCAGCTCTTCCAGCAGGATGGTCATGATGGGGACCAGCTTCTGTTTACTCTCCTCGTTGGAGATGAAGCCACTTTCCAGCTGCAGAGAGCACAAAATTGAGTCAGCATTACAGGCTATAGGAATCTGAATCCTGTTCTCCCCTAAAATTCAAGGGATCTGTGGGTAAAACAATGCCCTCCTCACTGTAAACCTGGCCCATATCTCAGCAGTGCCCAGTGCCCCACAACATGCTCCAGGACACCGGTGGGGTGTCCACACTCCATGGGGTGGATCATGAGGCAGCCAGGGCTTGGGTCTCACCTCGAGGGTGGTGAGGTAACCAGCCAGCTTCTTCACAATGGGCTCCAGGGCACAGGCCTTGGCTCTGGCATCACACACAAAGCCCAGGTTGAAGAGCAGAGCATTCCGGCTGTACTTCTTGTGCTCGATGCACACGGGGCAGCCAATCAGCTTCTTCTCCATGGCTGTCCTGAGGGAAGACACATAAAACCTGCACCTACATCCCCAGGGAGAACTGAGCTTCTCTACTTTGCAGGGAGAATGATGTCTAATCTCTACATCCTCAGAGTGCAAAACACAGTCTGGAAAGGGGGTTGAAAGGAGTCAATCATCGGAGAGGAAAACAGTCTCCTTTCAAAACCAGCAGAGCTCTCCCATCTCGTTTGGCTTTCCTGGATTTGAGGTTGATGGAGCAGCACACGCAGCACCAGCCACCCCCAAATCAGACACCGACCCCCAAATCAGACACCGACCCCCAAATCAGACACCGACCCCCAAATCAGACTCCCACCCCCGGCACGGATAACTGCGGGTATCGCAGCGAACCTGCTGGCCACGGGGACAGCACCCCCTGAGTCCTGGCACTGTCACAGCACCGCGGTGTCACCGCCACCCTGCCCAGCGGCGGCGGGGACACCAGGACGGGACGGGGGGTTTGCACACACTCACACAGTGATCAGCTTGTTCTGCAGCTCGGGCTTCGTGATCACGTACACCTGGATGGTGTCGAATAGCTCCCGAGAGATGAAGTCCTCCGGCACCTGAGGGGGCACAGGGCGCTCCGTTCCAGCCGAGCCCCGTCCCGCCGCGGGGAGCGGCCGTCACCCCTGCCCCTGCCCCTGCCCCCCCAAGGGCACTCCCATGCCCCAGTCCGAGCCTCCCGCCCCCGGCCCCTCGACCCGCACCTGGTATGTGATCTTGGGCCCCAGCGTGGGGTGGAACTCGCTGAAGAACACGCACTCGATCCGCCCGCCCATGGTGGGCCCCGCTCGGCCGCAGCCCCGCCGGCCACCGTAGTGTCGCTGTCGCGGACACGTCACGAGCCGGGGCGGGGTCTCACCCTGAGCGACAGCTCCGTCCGCCACTCAGCGGCGGCGCAGCGCGGAGAGGGCGGGGCTCGGCGCTGACGGACAGCCCGGATCGGCCAATCGCGGCCCGCGCCGCGGCCCGGCAGTGTCGGCGGCGGCCGCTCCGCCCGCCCGGCCAACATGGCCCTGACGGCCGAGACCGAGTCGCGGCTGTACCGCTCGCTCCGTGTCGCCGCCGGCGCCGCCGCGCACCTCGTGGCGCTGGGGTTCCCCGCCGCCGTGGCCGTGCTGGCGCGGCCCGGATCCAGTGAGTGCCGTGGGGCCGGGGCCGGGGGACGGCCGGGCCGGACCTCCCAGCGCACCTTACCCTGCCCTTCCCTTGCAGGTCTCTTCTCCTGGCACCCGCTCCTCATGGCCCTCGCGGTAAGTCCCGCCGCCGCCGCGGCTGCCGCCCCGCTGCCCTGGGCAGAGGCAGGGGCCGTGCTGGCGGTGGGTGCTGAGCCCCGGGGAGGTGGGTGCCGAGCCCCGGGAAGCCAAGCCGCGGCTCCCTTGGCGGGGGGGTTGTTGCTTGGCCGATGACGATCCCGCTGCCGTCTGCCTCCCAGTTCTCCTTCCTGATGACGGAGGCGCTGCTGATCTTCTCCCCGGAGACCTCGCTGCTGCGCTCCTTTTCCCGCAAGGTCCGAGTGCGGGCGCACTGGGCGCTGCAGCTGCTCGCCCTGCTCTGCGCGCTCCTGGGGCTGGGAATCATCACCTACAGCAAGCACCTGAACGGCAAGGGCCACTTCGTCACCTGGCACGGGCTGACGGGGCTGCTGGCCGTGCTGTACGCGGGCGGGCAGTGCGCCGGGGGTGTGCTCCTGCTCTACCCCAAGCTGATGAAGAACTGGACGCTGGCCAAGCTCAAGCTGTACCACGCCACCTCCGGGCTGGTGGGCTACCTGCTGGGCTGTGCCAGCCTCATGCTGGGAATGTGCTCCCTGTGGTTCACCACGACGGTGACCGGCGCCTCTTGGTACCTCGCCATGCTGTGCCCCCTCCTCACCAGCCTGGTGATCATGAACCAGGTGAGCAACGCGTACCTGTACCGCAAGCGGAGCCAGCACTGAGGGCCTGGCGCAGACCCCACCGCCCCCTGAGCGAGCTGGCAAGGCCAGGGCTCCCCCTCGCAGCCCCTCCTGCTCGCCCCGGGGTCTCCTTTGGAACTTGGTTTCTACTTACTTGTCTCTTGTTAGTCCTGGATTGTCCTTAGTGTCTTGTCCGTGGGGAGCAGCTGCGATGTGTGTGACACCTCACACCTGCCCCGGTAGGGATGTTTCCCCACACAGGTAAAGCTGCTGGTCCCTGCGGCAGCTTGGTGCTCAGTGCTGGAAAATGGAGAGTTTGCTGAGGATTCCTGCTCCTTTCCCATTCCCACACAAGGGCTGCTTTGGAGCAGGCAGGACAGGAGCCATCCTGGTGAGGAGGGCAGGGAAGTCCCCTCTCTCCCAGGAGGCCACAGTGGGCATCACGCTGCCTCTTCTGCCACAGGAGCAGCTTGGCCAGCAAAGCACAGGGCACGGTTGTGGCTTCAGTCCAGGAGGGCTGGGACAGGGTGGTGGCACCTGAGACAACGGTACAGGAGCCTGTGTGTCCTATTGGCACAAGGGCTCCCCAGATCCAGAGAGGCGACGGGTCTGGGCACCTGCTGCCACGCACAAACCCCTCTGCAGGCTGGGGCAGCAGAGCCTTAGCCTGGCAGGGCTGGGTTCAGTTTACAGAGCAAATGACTGAGCCAGGCTGTGAACCTGCAGCCAGCAAAAGAGTTTTGTCCTTCGGAGGGGCGCAGGGAACGGTGTGAGCACAGAGGGAGGCACAGACCTGGGGAACGAGCCCTTGGGAGGGCAGGAAGGAACCTCCTTACTGGCACAACAGCCTTTCTCCCAGTCTGCCCACTGTCGGGGTTGCTGGGCATGGTGAGACACTGTCTGCAACTCCCCCTCAACACGTATCCTGCTCCCAGCAGGGCTGGAGAGCTGGGAGAGGCTCCCAGGCTGAAAAATTCCTCTGTATCCAGAGCTTTTATTCAATAAAAATTTCAGGCAGCTACAGTGCACCAAGCCCTCTTTACTGTTTGGGGGGGCACATGACTTCTGGGTGGTGGCAGACATCCCCCCCTGGAGATTTCCCACCTCCTGCTTTCAAAGGGTCTCTCCCAACCCACTGGAAGCACCAGGAAGAAATCCCCTGCCCAGGTTCCTGGCAAGAGCCCCCAAGGCTGCTCTGGGCTGGGCCTCCTGCTCTGCCCACACTCTGCTGCAGGAGCCAACTCTTTTAAAGAACTCTTTATTGATACCCAAATGTCCATGTTCTTTCCATTTGACAAAACCTTCTCGTGTGGTCCTTTAAAAAAATAATCATGACATCGCTGACCCACATCCTGGGCTGGGAATTGCCCACTGGATCAGGATCTGTGAGGAGGCTGTCGCAGGGAGCATCCTCTCCATCCAGAAAAAAACCCCACCAACACAAAAGGAGGGAAAGAGAAGGGGTGAGCCATATTCTACCTGCAGGAAAGTAAACCTGCTGCTGGAGGAAGCAGTGAGAGCCCCACTGTAAAAATTAATTCCAGCTTCTAGTGTAATCTGACAAACGGATTAGCCAGGGAGCGGCCAAGGGCACCAGCTCCTTGCTGGGGGAGGAGGGCAGGAGGGGGAGGAGCAGAGAATCCTCACCCAATAAAGCCTGCAGCTGGCAGTGCTGTGAGGGGCTGGGTGGTCCCTTCTTGACCAGCAGCCTGTCCCCTCCACCCAACAAACTTCTCACTGTTCCCGGTGAGTTCCTGCCATGGTGGGGGGAGGCTCCCCATGGGAAAGACATCTGGGAAAGAAACCCACCAGCCTTCCCATTCCCTCAGTTTGAGACAAAACTACCTTCAAAAAGGAGAAAATTAAGTGTTGAGTGCTCTGGCCAAGCCCTGGCACAGAGGAGAAGCTGACTTCAATCCCACACAGGCAAGTGCAGCGGCCTTAGGGTGGGGATCAGCCCCGTGTCGCCCTCCCGGGACAGCCCTCGCTGCCTGCGCCGACTCCACGGCCTTGCCCGCGCCGAGGGGAGTGGCTCCAGCAATCCCTGTCCTCGCGGTGGCGGCAGTGTCACCGTCCCGGGTGCCCGGTGCTGGCCACGAGCAGCAGCAAAGCGTTGTTGGAATGAGGCATCCCCTGCCTGTGCCACGGGAGGAGTCCCCGATCCCAGCCGTAGGGGACACAAGGGGGATTAGCAGCTCTCCAACGGAGACAGGGCGGGAAGGGGGCCGGTCACAGCTGGGCCGGGGCATCCTGGAAGCTGATGAGGTTGGACTCCTGGCCAGGACTCTTCCCGGGCGCGCCGGGGTCGGGCAGCAGTGGGGTGTCAGCCTTGGCTGCCGCCGCTGCCTCCTCCTCATCGTCCTCCATGCTGGGCCAGGCCGACTGGTCCTCCACACGCTTCAGCCGCTCGTTCAGGGCCTTCAGAGCCAGCTGCCTGCAGGGCAAAGGCAGGTTAACCCCGGGTCCAATGGGCAGGGCAGGGGTTAACAGCTCTGCCCCATGTGCACTGCAAGGCAGTCCCTGGCTCCTTCCCAGCAGGAAAGGGTGGATTCAGCAGTGCTGAGGATGAGCTGGAGCGCTTAGGACTGCACAGACACTCGCTCAGGCTCCCAGACTACACACACGGAGTTTTCACGCCACGTGGTGCACTCGGAGGCTGTCAAGAGAGCACACGGGCTGCTCCGGGAATGGGAAATAGAGACAGAAAACAGGGCAGGGAAAAGGGAGCGCCAACGCCTTGTCCAAACGCTCCTGGCTGGGAGTCAGAAAGGCCAATGCCGGGTGTGCGGGAGGGCTGGGGCTTGGGGCTGACTCACTGCCTTCTGTGCCCGGGGGTTGCAAGACTGCCGCAAGCTGGGGCTGGCACCTCCCCAGGCCGTCCCCCTTCCTTCTGCAGCGACCCCAAACTGTGTCTGCCCCTTCCCCAGCATCCCCCTACTCCTCCACATATGGAAGACCAGGACAGCATTCCTCTAGGCCCCCTGAAATGCTCCTCACCACCTCCGTGGCTGGTCAACCACTATGCAGAAGGGCTCTGCTTAGCAACCTAAATCTCCCCGCTCCTCCTCGTCTGGATTTAACCCGACCCTCGCTGTCCCCGAACACGATCCCCATGGGAACAGGGCAGGCAGTACCTTCTCCTCTCGGCGTCCTGGGGGTCCGTGCCCGGCAGGCTGATGGTGATGGAGGACGGGGCCCCCACGTCGTAGCGTTTGACGGTCTTGCGGCACACCCTCACCTTCACCAGGACGCTGTGCACCAGGTTGGCCACCAGACCCACCACGGGCTGCAGGATCTCGGGGAAAAACGTCGCAAAGGCGAAGTGGTCGGACATGTCTCCGCGGCCTCTACTGTGCCGCTGGTAGAAGCGGAGATAGACCCAGCTGGACAGGAGCCCGAAGCCGTACGAGGCCAGTACATTGCTCTCGACGAGGGCAGCGAGCCGCAGCAGGGCCAGGAGCAGGAGCAGGAGCATGGGCACAGCCTTCATCCTGACCTGAGGCACCTTCAGCACGGTGCTGTCCCCCATCGTCTGCTTGAGGGCCACCAGGACCCCGCCGAGGAAGCCCAGCCCGCCGTGGATGCGGACGGCGAACAGGTAGTCGAGGTGGAAGGAGGCCACGTAGGTGAGGAAGTAGGCGAGGGCCGCCAGGAGCCCCACGGAGATGTTCACCACGGCAAAGAAGACGAGCAGCTCCAGCGCGCCCCAGAGGGGCTCCAGCAGCCGCCCGGCCGCCCCCAGCGTGGCCAGGCTCGCCGCCAGCCCCCAGGCGCGCTGTTCCACCAGCCCGTGCGTCAGCAGCGTCCACACCCAGAAGTTGGGGGGCAGCAGGTAGCCCGGCGTCACCGCCAGCCCGTAGGCCGTGTCCAGCCCGAAGGACAGCAGGTACAGCAGCACGGCCGCGGCGCTCAGCGATTTCACCACCACGCTGGTGCCGGCCAGCGCCGCCAGGAAATGCTGCCGGGCCACCGGCAGGTACCGCCGCATCTTCGGCCCCGCGGCCGGGACGGGGCGGCCCCGCGGGGGCTGCCCGGCCCCCCTCCCGCCCGCCTCCCCCCGCCGGGCCCGCGCAGCCCCCGCGCCCTCCCGGCCCCGCCGCTGCCCCGGGACAGGCCGCGCTCGGCGCCGCTGCTGGGACAGGCCGGGCGCGGACAAACAGCGCCGCTGCGCCTGCGCGAGGGCGGCTGCGCCGGGGAGGGGCCGCGTTGGGGCGAGGCCGGGGCCCCGCGGGGCACGTCGGGATATGTAGTCCGGTAACGTGGGAAGCGGGGGTGCAGGACACGGACACGGAGGGACACGGGACACGGCCGGGAGCATACGGGCACGGGAGATATGGACACTGAGGAGGGACATGGATACAGAGGGACACGTACACGAGTGACGTGAACATGGAGAGTGACGCGAACGCGAGGGGGACACGGGAGAAACTGCTTGGGGGAAATGGACACGAGAGGTGACGTGAACACCCGGGGACACAGGACAAACGGCCGGGAGGATACGGACACGGGGAGGGACAGGGACACGGCGGGAACATGGGACAAACGGCCGGGGTCACACGGACACGGAGGGACATGGGGGAGAGGGCTGGCAGAGCACGGGTATGGGGACATGAGGGGGACAGTCAAGGGGACGTGGACATGGGGGCACAAACTCTGGGAGGAGGGGACATGGGCACGGGTGGGCTGGGCACAGGGGGCACTCCGGGAGATGCAACCCACAGGACATGGCTCTGGGGACACAGACACGAGGGGACACGGGAATGGAGTAGGGAGTGTGGCACGGGAGGCGCAGACAAAGGGATTAGGGAAAGGGCCAGCACAGTCCTGCGGGACACGGGGGAGCCCGGGGGACTTTGGGAGGGGACGAGCCCCTGCTGCCCCCCAGCCCCTCCCGGGCAACGTGTCTGTGACCCCACGGCTCTGCTGTGTCCCTGCCTGTGCCCACGTCCCTGCCCATCAGCCTCACAGACCTGCAGCGGGTGTGAAGGCAGCAGCCCCGCTGGCAGGAGCCCACAGATATCCTGTACCCTCCCCACGCTGTGCCCCCCCCGGCCGTGCCCACAGCCCTGGGCAATGATGCAGCCACCGCCTGTGAAGTGAAAATATGAACATTATTTAATAACTGAGTCTCTGTAATAAACCATTTGAAAATATTTTACAAGGAGTCACACGCACGATATCTTACAAATTGTCTTTTTGTTGTTTTTTTTTAAGTTTTCCAACTCTTCTGTACAAAAAAAAATGAAACCCAAAGAAATTAAAATAATTTTAAATCAATTTAAAACCCAACGCCTTTGAATGAGCAGAGAGAAGCTTTTGGGTCGGGACAGGGCAGGACGCGACCCCGGCGGGACGGGGGGTCCGGGGCCACGCTGCCCCTTCATCTCATTGGTTTTTAACTTAAAATAGACTATATATGTATATATTTATAGGTATGTATAGTGGTGGTTTTCTGGCAGAGCACCTAACTAGACTACAGAAGTACACACACTCCCGGTAACACAGAGCCATCTGTTCAAACACGGTTCCCAGAGACAGTAACCAAACACACACTGAAAAAGCTACAAGCAGAATGACCATTAATTAACCCCCAGCACTAATTAGCGCCCGGCGCCCTCCCCAGCCCCCTCAGGGTGGCCATGCCGAGGGGGCTCCCCTGGACCCGATTGATGGGGTGGCTCTGAGCAGGGTGCCCCGGGGGGGTGAGTGTCCCCAGGAGTGCCCGCCCGGGCAGGGACCCCCGGCACTGCCGGGAGGGAGCAGCGTGGGGCAGGGGCGGTGGGTATGGCATCCCCTGCACCGCAGCATCCCGGAGTGTCACGGCTGGGCACCCTGTGCTGGACCGGACCCCACCTGTTCTGGATGGGTTTGTGGGAGCAGTGGGTGCCAGGGCTGAGCGACTACTTTGTTCCCTCCTTGGCACTCAGCATTTTGACTGGAGGGGACACCACCTCCACCTGAGCTCTCCGGTGTGAGCCCCAGCCCCTCGGGGCACCTCCCGCCCCCCAGCACTGTGTGCCCCTCAGCCAGGACCCCCGCAGCACTCGGGGCTGCGCCTCTCGCCGTGGCCGGGCTGGCGGCCGCGGTGCCCCGACGGACGGGCGTGCGAGCCCGGCACGTCCCTTCTGGGGACATGTGGCACCTCCCGCTCCACTTGGCACTCGGGTACATGCGGCACGTCCCTCTGCGGGGCACGTGGCGCGACCCACTCAGGGGCACATCCCTGTCGCCCAGGGTTGGACAAGCAGGACGTCCCCCTGGTCGGCGCGGGGTCTTTGGCAGGGCGAGGGGGGGAGGGCAGGGCTGGGGGGTGACAGAGCTGGGCGGGCAGGATTCACAGTGATCTGCAGAACGGAAAAGAAACAAAACACGTTTTCCCCATCCTTTTCACCTCAGTATTTGTGCCCAAGAATAATTGAGCCCAGCGCAGGGACCAGGGCTCCACTCGATGCGCCCTGGCGCGGGCAAAGGCCACATTGCCCCTGTCCCTGCCCGCTCCCAGCCCCAGCCCGCAGGGATGCTGGAGCTGCCCCACAGACCCGGGGGGCTGATACCGCTGGAACAAATAATACTGACCCGCACAGTCAAGTCCTTTTTTCTCTCTTTTGTTTTTCTTTTCTCCTTCCCTCCCCTCCCCCCCTTTTTTTTTCCGTGTGTCCTCGTTGCCGACAATAAACCCCGCCGGTCTCCAGGTGAAAATGTTGGAAACTCGATGTAGAAAGATCTGCTTTAAAATCTTCAGACTAAAAAAATAGGCGAGGTGGATGGGGGGATCGCGGGCGGAGGGCACCAACGCCACTTTTCCGAGTCCGAGCGGCCGGGAGGGCGCGACGCTGGGGCACCGTCCCGTCCCAGTCCCCGCTCTGCCGGGGAGCCCCTGCCCGCACCCCGACTCTTCTTTGGGTGCGGCCCGTGCGGAGAGCGGGACGGCATCACGGGGGTCCCCGAGGCAGCGGAGGGGACGCCGCTCCCGCTCCACCGGGCCGGGGAGGGGGATGGAGATGGAAGTTGAAAGAAAAGAGAGCTGGCGGGGGCGGCCAGGGGGGCTAAAGGCAGGCGGCCGGGGGCAGTGGGTGCCGGCTGGTGCTGGAGTAGAGGAGCAGCAGCTGCAGGGAAAGAAGGACCCCCAGGGAGGGGGCAAAGGAAGCCCCTCGGCCACAGTCTGAGGTATCTTCCTGAGCAGGCAAAGAGACAGAGGCTGTGAGGAATGCCCAGCAGTGACCCAGCACCACAGGGGCACCCATTGCCCTGGAAGGGGCACCCACCAGCCCCTTGCAGCCTGGCTATACATCCTGCCCTAGGACCCCTCTGGCACAGCCCCCCCCCCCGAACAACCCACAGTACTGCTCTCTCTGGGACCCTCATGGCTCTGCTTTCCCCCCACTAGGGCACCCCATAGCACTGCTCTCCAAAGAACACTTCATGGTTCTGATCTCCCCATGGGGCACCCACCCTGGGTCATCCCAGGGCTCTAAACCCCACCAGGGAAGTGTCCCCACAGCACTGCACCCCTGGGATACTCTCATGGCTCTGTTCCCCTCAGGGGGACACTCCATAGCTCTGCTCCCCCACTGTGGCAGCACTCACTCCTCCATTCCCCCCTAGGTGTGAACCCCTCAGCTCTGCTCCCCTGGGGTCTCCCCATGGCTCCAGTCCCTTACTCAGGGGAATCCCACTGCCTCAATTTTCCCTATGGGAGCACACCATAGCTTTGTTCCCTTGGGGACACCTCATGGCTATTCCTCCAGAAGCATCCCCTGCTCCCACCCCTTCCCATGGGACTCCCCCAACTCCGCTCCCCCCTGCACCCCACGTACTGTTGCATTGTAGTCGAAGCAGATGTGGGGGCCTTTCCGGTAGCGGGGCCTGTCCACCAGCTCACACTGATTGGGGTCCCTTGGCGGGGCTTTGCAGGTCAAGGAAACCACCAGGGACAGGGCAGCGAGGGCTCATGGGACACCTCATGACCACCCCGAACCCCTCTGGCCGCAGGTCAGCTCCCTCCACCTCTGCCAAGCCCCACAGCTCCTTGTCCTGCTGCCTGACCCGCAGAATCCCCGTGCCACCTCACCCCTCTGCCATGACACCCTGGTGGGATGCAGGCAGGCCACCAAAGGATACCTCTTACCTCTGCCTGCATCAGCTTGACAGACTCACACTGACTGCAGAGGGGCTTGTCAGCCACCACAAAGAGCAGGTTGGTGTTGGCCAGTCTCTGTGCATGGAAGAGCCTGGGGGTGCGATGGCAGCAAGGACCCCAGTTACCCTGTGCCCTGATCTTCTCCTGGCCCCAGCGCCAGCCCTGCCAGCGTGTGGCTCTGGGGAGGCTAAGACAGCCCCAGTTTCACTCCTGTCCTTATCCTCTTTCCCGTCCTCGTCCCCATCCCTCACATCATCCTTGTCCCCAGCCTCATACCTGTCCCATACTTCATCCCTGTCCTCAACCTTGTCTCTATTCCCATCCCCATCCCCATCTCCACACCCTTCCCCATCTCCATGCCGTGAGGCATGGCAAGGACTCAGCACCAATGGACTCTCAGGGCCCATGTCCCTGTGGAGGAACCCTGCAGACACCATCACACGTAGCCCATGGGGACATACCATCGCTCTCTGTCCCCCCATTCAGGTACCACAGTCTCCCCCAAGAGCTGCATGGCCTCTCCTATCACCCCCACGCAGGCAGGGTCCTGACAAAGGCAGGCTGGGGGGTGTCCCCAGCCGAGCCAAGGGGGTGGTACAGCGGGGAGGGACCCACCTGGAGCAGTTGCCGCAGTCAATGATGGCATTGTAGGTGGCGTTGACGGTGCTGAAGTAGTACTGCGTCTGCTTCATAATGCAGCTCGTCTCCCTGGCCTCCATGCCGTCCCCTGCCACCTCCTCTGTGCCAGTACAGCACCATGGGACAGGGGCTACCAACTCTCCCCAGTGCACCCCCCACCCCACACCACAGTTCCTGCCCACTCCCAGCCCAGTTCTCCCCCCGACTCACCCGTCTGGAACCAGCTGCTGTAGGTGAGGCCATACAGGAACTGTTGGAAGAGGGACCTGGGAAAGGAAAGTGTGGCCAGTTCAGCTGTCCCAGCCCCAGGGACACCCTTGTGTCACTCCCCAATGGAAATGGCCCCTGGGGAGGGGACATAGCAGGACTCACCAGGCTGCAGCTGAGGTCCACCAGGCGAGGCTCAGGAGATCGGCCACAGTGGGCTGTGGGCAAAGAGGGGGACAATAGCCAGCAGGTTCCCCATGCAGGGCACTGGGGACACACTCACGCGTCCCCAAGCTCACAGACCACCTGGAAGTCACCATCCCTGTGGGTGCTCACCACGAAGACACCACGGGGTGCAGCGCCCGTGTTGCTTGGGGCCTCTGGGGCACAGACAGACTGGAAGTCATAGGACTCCTTGCGTGTGTAGAAGGAATTGTTGTAGAGGGCAGACATCAGGTTGGCATCCACTTCACTGAAGAACTTGCCCACCTGGTATGGGGACACGGAGTCTGCATCCAAACACCACCTCAACATGGGACTCCCCTGGTGGGGACTCGAGTGGGGCTGTGTCACACCAGCAGTGACACGAGCTCAAAGGTCTCAGCTCCCTGCTGGCATCCCATGCTCAGGAGAGCCGCGGGCACCGCTCACCTGGTACCAGTGGTCCTCCTGGTTGGAGAGCACCAGAAAGCCCCCATCGTCAATGAGGACACAGATGAGGTCCTGAGGAAGGAGGGCAGTGTAATCCACCCCAGGCCACACTCAGGTTAAGGCAGAACAGACAGGGTGGGGGGATGGGCTGGCAGGTAGGGGAGCCAGTATGGTGTCCCCAAGCCTGGGAGTTGTTCAGGAGCATCTTGGTGCTCCTTGTGCTGGCTGCAGGGAGCAGGAGGCACCAGCCATCCCAAGGGATTTAACAGCCCTCTTGGAGGGGTCCACAGTTCATGGGGCAACCCCTGGGGTTTCATACCTGTGAGATGGATCAGGGGCTGGCTGAGCTCTGGGAGTGGCAGGGGACAGGGTGGGTGCACAGGCAGGGTGGGCAGGGGACAGGGAGCCCTCTCAGCCATCCTCTACTCCCCCACCAGCTGCCTCCACTCCTGCCCACCACCCACCTTGTTGTTGGCCTCACAGTCCATCTCACAGCTGGTTGAGGGGTCGCACTGTCAACCGAAACCAGGGCAGAGGGACAGGTTAGCAGGATGGTCATCACCCCAGAGCTGTCCTCCTGGCCAGAAGGGGACACACAGGGTGGTGTCCCCAGGGGCTGGGGACAGATGCCCCCAAGCAGGGTGACGGGCAGGGCTGCATGGGAGGAGCAAGCCCAGTGCAACCACAGGCACCATGTCCAAGTAGTGTTCCCCAATAAGCAGAGCTCCCTCCCTGCCCTGTCCCCATCCCCATTCCCATGCTGTGCCAGCCCTGGGGACGTACTCGGCGGGCGCCCAGCTGGTCGCGGTCCGTCCGGTTGCTTGCCAGCACTTTGAACTTCTCAGCCCAGGCCTCCAGGTCCAGCTTCACCCCCACCACTGGGGCAGTGGGGAGACAGGGTGAGCCCTGGCATGGGGGGGGTCCTCATAACCCCCCCAGCCTGACATCAGGGCACCCAGTCCCCTGCCTACCTGCTGGCTTCAGAGTCTTCCCTCCGATGCTGAGCTCCACGGCAGTGCTCACCAGGATCCCGATGGTGTTGTTCTCCAGGTCCAGCCCTCGGTATCCGGCTATGGAAGGCAGAGGTTGTATCAGGGGATGCATGGAGCCAGCAGTAGCCTGTGTCACACCTCGCTGTCCTGAGCTGGCACCCACCATCCCGGTAGGGTGGCTTGAAGATGTAGCCCTTGTTGTCAAGGCTCCTCCGGTAGAAGCTGGCGTTGAAGGGCTCTGGTTCCTCTTCCCAGTCATCTGCAGCCCTGGGTGGGAGCAGCCACAGCCATGACTGTCACTGTCACTGCCCATCAGCAGAACACATGTCACTGCACAGGCTGGACACTCACTTGTTAGGGAAGACACGGGTGATGCCCCCATCAGTGGCTGCGAAGACAGCCAAGAGGCTGTACCTGCAAGGAGAGGGGCCAGGCATACCAGGCATCAGTGGGGTTTTGCTCTGCCCCTGTCTACACAGCCCATCCTGATCCTTCTCTGTTCAAAGACAGTGCTGTCCATCCCAGACCATCTCCCCTTCACCTACGTGTTGAGGTCCTGGTCCCTCCAGACCCGGTCCACCAGCTTCTGTGTGATGCCTGTGTCCAGGATCAGGTTGTGCAGGAGGAAGTTGTCACCTTGAGAGGATGATGGAGAGGAGGAGAAGGTGAGGGCTGGCCCCATGGGGGCCACCCATGCCCCCTGCTCTGCCCCAGCATCTACTCTGCAGCAGCTCCCAGGACTCCAATCCCCAGATATTTCAACCCCTGCCCCATCTGCCCCTGTGCCCCCATCCACCTCCAACCTCCCCAGCAGCCTGCCCACCAGCCATCCCAGCTACTCACACTGCTTGGAGTCTGGGGTCACCTTTTCCATGAGGGCAATAAAGTTTTCCAGGAACTCGGTGTTGTTATCCGACAAGTCGAGGTCTTTGCAATACTCTCTGAGGTTTGGGGGGGACAAGGTTTGTCGTTCGCAGGGATGGAAAAGGCAAGGTCAGTTCTCTGCTGGGGACGCTGGGGTGGGTGCTGGCCATGCTGCCAGCACTGGGGCTTGTCAGAGACATGGTGGTGGTGACGTGCCAGCTCTCCTGTGTCACCCCATCAAGGCAGCCAACTGTGGGCATCTCTGCAGACTTGCCCAGCCCCCAGCCCCCACTGCTTGCAGTGCCACTGGTGCAGCATCACACCAGTCACCGGCTCCGTCACTGCCACGGGCACTGAGGTGCCACCACCTCTACCAGGGCCAGGATTAATGGATCCCAGTTTGGCTCGAGTGGTAAATCAATGAGTCCATCTCTCCCCATGCTGGTGGGGCTGCTGGTGGGACTGGGTGCCTCTGACACCGTACTTACCTGTGGGGCCAGATGGGCACCACCATGCCCACCCTGCCCTGCTCCTGTGGCACCCTGGAGACTGGGGGCTCCACTCTGGGTGTGAGCAGAGGTTTGCCTTGGGAGACCCTTCAGCTGCACTGGCAGCACCAGGCAGGCACTCACAGCCACATCTGCACCCTTTGCACAGATGGTTTGGTGCTGGGTGAGCCCTGGCTGGCAGAGATGGGTGCTTGTCCACAGACATTAACTGGTCCCAAGCCCCTCTGGGGATGGACACCATGGCAGGTGTCGTGTCCCTGCTCCAGTCTGGGACACCCTGAGTGCAGAGTCCCACCCCCACCAATGCCAGGGACAGCTGTAATCTGTTGGCCACCATGAGGCTCTGACTGGGCAGCACAGGCTTGTGCCAGCCCACGTACCAAGAGCCTCACTTCCTCAGTGGCATGGCTGCAAACAGTGCCAAGGCGCTCTGGGCCCTCCCCACTCATGACCCCTCTGCCAAGCTCCTGACTTTGCCAAAAACCTCATTAAGAGGACAAATGTTGGAGCAAAGGGTGGCAGGGAGCATGCCCACGGGGCAGCTGAAAAAGCTGGGGCACCCTGGTCAGCCTGGCCCAGCCCCTTGACCACCTAAATATCTACACCGACACGCACAGATACAGGAACTCACACACCCACAGGGGATGGGGATATACGGTTTCTGAAAATTTCCAGTGGCCTGTGGGCACGGCAGCACCGGCAGCAGATCATACAGTCGCCCTGGGTGCTGTGCACCCCCCAGCATGTGGCTCCTCCCCACCACCTGCCCGTGCCAGGCTGGCACCCAACACAGGAAGGGTGCTCATGGAACTGCTTTGGGGGCACCGAAAGGCTCACCCTGACTTTCCTCCCCAGCTGTACCAACCAGAGAGCCCCATGCCAGACACTGACCCCATCACTCAGCCTGAGCAGGACAGTCAAGGTGCAGACCCACTCCTGGGCTTTGGGCTCGGGCATCACCTCCCTCTCCATCCCCTTTGTGTGCTTATGGGCCAATTTTTCAGTTTTCCTGTTTCTCATTAACACTCTGCTTTGGCTCCCACATGTCCTGGACCTCACTCCCAGTGCTCTGTGCATGGCTTGAGGGACTAAGCTCCCAGCCTAAACAAGCCAGGGCTGCATATTGGCTGCACATTTTGCATTGCTTTACCCAGAGTTAGTGTAAGTAAGAGATGTCTGCTGTGGGCCAGGAGGGTGGGGGGTACCCACAGGGGGCCTCTATGTGCCTCAGCCTGATACAGACTCCCGGAACTGCAAAGACAAAACATCCCCTAACAGGGCATTTAGCTGCTATAATGACCTATCCATGGAGAGGTGACGATCTTGTGACGCTAACTAGGGCTGGTCAGAGGTTGCACAGCGGGAAGGGCAGGATTCTGGCAGAGCCCTGGGGCTCCCCGAACACCCCGCAGAGGGATGTCCCTTCACTCCTATTATGTGGTAAGACTGGGTGGCATGGCCCAGGGGAGGCGACATATCTATCTGTCCAGGGGTCACTACGCTGTCCTCATGTGCCCATTCCCTTCTTGTGGCCAGTGGGCTCCCAAAACCCCTTGGGCATCCCGAATTTGAGCGGAAACCTACCCTTCCTTGTCCCTCCCGGCCGCAGCCAGCACGACTGTATGATGCCACCGCCGGCCCCTCGCTCGGCGGGGGATTTTCAGAAACTATACCTATATATGCACGCGCAGAGGTCGGGCCGCACCGGGTGCATATATAACTGTGCGGGATGCAACCGGGTGGCGGAGCGGGGCCGGGGTCCCGGCGGCAGCCCCCTCGGCCGAGCGGGCACACGACACACACAGCCACGGGGCACGGGGAGGGGGAACAAGGCACGATGAGGCGAGGATGGGGGCGATGATGGGGTCGGCAGCGGGGCCGGGGTGGATGCACACCTCGGCAAGCGCACACGCAAAGCTACCTGGGAGCAATGAACACATGTCCCTCCGACTCAAAGCTGTTGGGCAGCAGGTATTCAAAATCTGCAACAGAAAGGGAAGGTTATCCGGCGGGGAGCGAGGGAAAGGGGTGCCGGGGGCCAGGAGGGAGAGAGACGGACAGAGAGAGAGAGGGGAGGGAATCGGGAAAAAAAAAGGCATTTGCTACTCTTGGTAACAAGAGAGGAAGGAAAAGGCCGTTCTGCTGTTGCTGGCACCGCACGGGAAAGAAGGTTGTAGCCAAATCGGGAGAGGTTTGCCCATGTCGGCTCGAATTTGCTCGGTCGCGGGCTGAAGGCGCGCGTTGCGTACGCGCAGCCGGTGGCGTGTACGCAGGGACACACAGACACACACACATATATATATGTGCGCACATGTATATATATGCATGTTTGGGAGGGCGGGGGGGACGTCTCTCTCTCGGGGAAGGGGTGGTGGGCGAGGGCAGGGAACCACATGCTGCGCTCCTGGTCGGAGGAGGATCACCAGAACACTTGGTTGTCGGGAGAAAAAAAAAAAAAGGAGTTTTCAGGCATCCACATGGCCAGAGGGGAACCTTGCCGAGGACAGTCCAACCAGAGGCTCCCGCCCTGCCCAGGTCTGTGCAATGCGCTAAATGGGCTCCACTGCCAGGCACCGATGTCCCCCTCCCTCGCCGCGGGGTGGGACCCCAATGGGGACAGGACCAACTCTTGCCCACCAGTGTACTCTGCTCTGTCAGAGAGAGGGGTGCAGCCCAGCAGGTTTCGGGTTTCTCCTGGGAATGCCCTCAGCAGAGGGCAGTGGATGCGGGGCTCAGCTCACGGGGGTGAGCTGGATTAGGGGGTGCATGGAGGGGTGCTATGTGACATCCTGGGGACAACATTCCTCACAGCGGGCACCGCCACCCCCTCGCCCTCCCGCCGGCTCCTGGTGCATTGCACGGCACAGCCAGAGGTTGGACTGTTGCTCTCCGAGGGCTGTAGGCAGGGGCTGGGTACAAGCCGATGAGAGGAAGAGGAGGAGGAGAGGAGTACAAAACACTCGTACTTGGTCCATCAGCATTGCCATCACAGGGGCGCTGGGAGGAGGCAACTCAAGGCTGATAGAACAGGGCTGAGGTTGACACTTCCACCTCCCCGCTGTCCTGCCTGCCTGACCCTGTCCCCCATGTCCTGCACTGCTGTGAACCCTGAAGCTGTCCCCTTGCCCATGCCAGGAGCAGGTGCTGCCGGCAGGCATTGCTTGCAGAACAGAGCATGGCAGTAGGTCCCCTGGGGATCGTGTGTGTTGAGTGTCCCCTTGCCCACCATGGGGCTGCATGGGAGCTGTGAGTCTGGCCTCATAGGCCCCTCTGGCGTCGCAGGCACATGGGTCAAATTCTGCCCTGTGTTGCAGGGGTGGCATCCCATTCCACTGTGGTGCTGGCCCAAGCACACCCAGCCTGCCATGGTGGAACTTTGGGCTCAAATTTGGCTGCTCCCAGGGGGCACAGACAGTACCAAGACACTGCAGCTGCCAGGGGCTTCATGCCATGCTGGGCCCCAGGGCAGGGGGGACAGCCACAGAGCAGCTGTGGGCTCAGCCATGCCACATCCTCATGGGGCCAGGCTTGCCATCAACTATGCAGCTGGGTGGCATTGCCCCAGGGTGATCCCATCCCCACCTCCAAGAGGGTTTCTGCTTGGGAGGATGCCCCAAAAAATCCTGTCCCAGAGGGTGATGGCAGTGGAGGATTGGATCCCCCACCTGCCCTTCATCCCTGCCACATTTGGGCACCCACCCACAGTCCCCTGCTCCCTGCACAGCCCTATCCCTTTCAGGTTGAGTTGTCTTAGGGAGGAGGAAGCAGAGGAGCTGGGAGGGGGAGCTGGAGGAGACGAGCAGGGGAAGAGGAGCAAGAAGGGGCTGCAGTGAGGAGGAAGAGCAGGGCATCCAACTAGCTACAAAAAACCTTGTGGATCAAAACCGGCAGTTTCGTACGAGATCAGCTCTTGAACAATATCGAACCAGGTTTGGGAGTGATGTGCAGGGAGGGAGTGGGGATTTTTGTGACAAAGCTCTCATGAACAGAACAAGACATGTTGCTTTCAAATAAAGGGGGAATTGGAGGAGAGGAGGAGGAAGAGGAGAAGGAGGAGGGAGGAAGGGCGAGTTGGTGGCGGTTTGCAGGTTTGGCGTGGCAAACGGGCAGGGAGATGGGCAAGCAAGGGGCTGGGGGGGACTGGACACGGGGCAGGGGACGGGGTGGTGAAGGTGAGTGGTCTGAGACTGAAAATACTTGCCCTTCCTTGTGATGTTTGGTACTGTGTGAATCCACCATAGAGAGAAAGCAAGAAAAACAACAAACAAAAAAACAACAAACAAAAAAAAAAGGGGTTGGGTGGAAAGGGGGAAGGGGGGCACAAACAATATTTTATTCAATCGACGTTTGAATAAAAATATTGTGTATCATAATCATACCAAAAGGAAACCTCTTGCAAAGAACGACATGAAGAAAACAGAAGAAAAACCCAGTAACAAAAGGAAAAGAAAAGGCCACGGTGAAATAAGAACAAAAAAAATGCAAATATAACTAGAGAAATATATAGATATATATTCAATACTCCAAAGGAAAATGAGTCAGTAGCAAACAGTTGCAACAGTCTTGATATCAAAATGTCCTCACTGAGTCAGGGGGCATGCACAGCACAGTGGGCAGAGCTGGGGAGGATGGGGAGATCCCCCCCCAGGGATGGGGACAGCCTGGCCTCGTCCCTGCAGGGACGTGGGGCTCCTGCCCATGGATGGAAGGGGTGGCAGGGACTGGATCTGGATCAGGGCTGGGATCGAGCCATTGGGGCGGCTGAGGGGGAGAAACAGGGAGCACTGGAGGGGAGATGGGAAGGGTCCGGGTCTCCCACAGGGGAAAGGGTCCCTGGGAGCAGCGTGGACCTGAGGTGGGAGAAAGGCTTGTGGGTTAGGGGAGAGAGAAAGAGAGAGAAAAGGGGGGCCAGGCTAACACACATGTACACAGATTAATTCCAAACAAAAATCGAAACTAATTGAAACCAAACTCATAAAAAGAATAAATGGCTTAAACTGAAACCAAAGAATCGTAATCAAAGGAAATTAAAGAGATCCATGCAAACTTTCCCAGGCTCACAAATTAACTGGCTGCTACAGCATTATCCCTCGTCCCCAGGAGGTGAACAGGCAGCACATCCCTGCCTGCGTCAGCAGTGCCTGCCTGCAGCCCAGGGCTGGGGTTTTGGGGAGCAAAGCATAAGGACCAAACCCTGGTGCCCCAGGGCACCTCAGGCAGGCAGCTTGCTCTCCCTCTGTGCGCTCACCTCTACTCACGCCTCTCTTATTTCTAACTTTCCTTTTTTTTCCTCTCACAGTGATCCCTGTCTCTTTTCGCAAGTCTTTGCTTTGTGTTTCTCCCCCTGACAGCCGCAGGTTGGTGTAGGGTGAGCAGGGGTACAAGAGGGCGGCGAGGAGAGCCAGGGGCTACTTACACTTCACTTGCAGAATCTGGTCGCTGAGGTTGGCCTGGATGTAGTAGGTGCTGTAGGGAGGCAGAACCAGCCCCAGGCTGTGGAGGGGGAGAGCAGACATGTGGTGTAAGGCTTTACACCCACCCAGAATCCTTGGCCAGCTTCCAGTCCCTGCCTGGCACCCTCTGGCAGCAGCTCATCCCAGCCAGCAGCAGGCAGCAGCCCCACTGGCCTCCTTCACAGCTTGCTGCATCCGCTTCTCAAGGAACTGCAGCCAGCACTGTCCTGGGGCATCCAGGGTTGCCCCCAGAGCATCAGGGTTAAAGTACACAGGGTCATCCTGGGGCACCCAGGGTCACCTTTGGAGCACACAGGACCCATGGCACTCTGGGTCACCCTAGCACACCTACTACCATCCTGGGGTAGCCAGTTCATCCCCACAGCACCCATGGCCATTCCCAGAACATGTAGGGTCATCCTGGTGGCACCAAGGGTCATCCTGAGGGCAGCCCTCAGCACAGAAGGTAGCAAGCCTGTCCAGTCAGATGGGCAGGATGTGCCAGCGCAGAAACAAAGGGAGATGCATGTGGAAGAGGAACACAACACCCCTGTGAGGGAAGAAGGCAGCCTTTGGTGACAGTGTTTGTGCCAGGTGTTGCCAGGGTTAAGCAGGTGAGGACCACATTCCTGACTTTCATCAGATCACACCTGCACCAGAGCCACTGTGATCTGGACTTCCTCCCTTAAACACTCCTCCAGCTTATCCTGTCTGTACTGGGCAGCATGGTCTGAGCATCGCAGCAAGCACGGCAGAGGTGGTGGCACCCCAAACGGCACATCAGAGGTGGTGACATCCCAAACCACAAGTGTCAGGAGTAGGAGGGTGGTGACTTTCTTCTCTTCAGTGTTGGTGGTATCCCGTGCTGATGGTGTCCCAGAGAAACCCAGGGAACATCCTGATCACAGAGCAGGGCCGTGGGAGCACAGGGCTCCCAGCAGCACCTTTCACCCATGGCAGATGAACCTGCAGCCCCAGCCACAGCTGTGTCACCCCCGTCATTGTTCCCTCCTGGACTGTGCTGCTTGGCTCCAGAGGGGTGACACCTTGAGGGACAGGACTGGCAGTGGTGGAAGGTGGCTGTGACCCTTGCCAGTTCCTCCCGAGCTGGGTGGTGGGGAGGAGGAGGAGGGTACGGTGGGCAGCAGCGGGACCACGCGGCTCCTCACAGGATGAAGGCAATGTGATTGCACAGCACAGAAATGATGATGCTGGGGTATCTTACATATCTGCTGGCCCAAACTGGTGCAAACTGGGTGGTAAATTCGGAGCTTCACTCTCTTCTGCCTCTGCAGCCACTGCCTGTGCTGCAGGGTGGGCACATGTCACTGTCACCCATCCTAGAGGAGGTGTGAGCCCCTGCATGAGCCGCTGGCTGGGTAGGCAGGTGGTGGCACTGGTATCCCTTGTCCAGCCCTTTGCACACCAGCCCTGCAGCCTGTTCCGAGCCCTGGGACTGTGTCCCAGCTCTGCAGTGCCAAACATGGGCAGGCAGCACTTTGGGGAGTGCCTTCCAGCACGACTGGCTGTGTGCAATGATGTGACAGTGCATTTGCAATCCCGCAGCCCATGGGACACGTCCCTGGTGGCCTCAGGGACATTGGGAGCTGCAAGCACAAGCCCACAGCCCTGTGCTGGTGTGGGTCCAGCCAGTGCAGGGCAGTGTGGGTGCACGGGCAGCAACACTCACCTGTAGTTGGTGCTTTTGATGGGAGCCCACGTGTAGGTTCGGTACACTTCATCGATATATTGCTGTGGGTCAGAGGGAGCCAGTCAGGCCTGTGTGGTGCCACAACCTGCTGGCACGGTGATATGGGGCCTTGGCTCTGAGCCCTGTGCCAGACACAGCACATCACTTCCCGCTGCCAGGGCTGGACACTCAGCACAGCAGCAGCTATGGCTATAACCCCCTGCCCCCATTGCATTACCTCGTCCACGGACTTGATGAGGGTCTTGATGAACCTCTGCCCATCATTCCCATCAATCATGCTTCTCCGGATCTGGGGGACACAGAGGAGGCAACTCAGGGCCAAAGAGCCCAGCCACGCACTCATAGGAACCTACCCCAGTGGGGTGGCACTGAGGCCCTGTGGGTGCAAGGGTGAGCACCCTGGGGGGGGTCATAATGCTGGCACCCAGGGGACAATGACCCAGATCCTGTCCCCACTGGTTGCCAAGGCCCTTAGGATGAAGCACTTCTTAAGGCAGGTTGGAGGAGTTGAGTGCCTTTTGCAACTGCAGACTGAGGGGACCAGTCTGTACCCCAAAATCTGCCTCTGGTCTGCTCACCTCCTCCTTGTTTTCATCCTCCAACTCAGCGTCCAGGAAGTCCAGTGTCACTGGCTCACGGAAGTTGATGATCTGTAAGCAAAAATGGAGGGCCAGGGAAGGGCTCAGGGCTCCCACAGATGTCCCTGAATCCAGACAAACTCATCACAAACCCTAGGATTAGCTCCTGGCTAATCTCCATGGCTGCTGCCCTGACAGGCCTCTCCTCACCTGGGGCTGCAGGTTGGGGTGCAGCAGGACGTAGCCATTCAGGTCGATGGCGAAGACATAACCGTTTGCCCCGAGCTGTGAGAGAACAGGAGGACTATGAGGCTGGTCAGTTGGCTCTGTGGCATGGCATACTGTGCTGTGCCGTGCCATGCTGGTGTGATAACCCTCACCTCTTCAGGCAGAGCTCATCCTGTGTCCCCCCAGGGCGCATCCTATTCTGTTCATCTATTTCTACTCTCAAGCCAATGAAATCTCTCACTCCTGGGGTGAGATTTTGGCTCTGGATTTCTCCCACTGCCCCTTTCCCCAGGCCAGTAAGGTTTATTCCCCGTTGACCCTGCAAGGGTTTTGACTCTGCTCTGGGTCCCAGAGCATCACCCAGTTACAATCCCTGCTCGTCTGCCTGTCCCAATCCCTGCCTGCACTCTTGTCTCATCCACCCTGCTACTGCCAGTGCTGTTAGAGGTGTTATGGGGTGTTGGGGGCATAGCTTGGGGCTCCCATGAGAGGGATTCCACTCCAGGCTCAGACAATGCAGGGCAGGGACAGGGGAAGGGGCCCCAACATACGTTGTATCGCGGGGTCAGCCTCTTGATGTCATTGAGAGCCACGTCGATCCCCATCACGCCCAGGATGAGCTGGTTCTGGAAAGAAGTGCAGGCAGGGAGGTGGTGGGAGCAGGGCTGTCACCTTCCACCTCCAGTAAGGGGGCAGAGAAACAGGAGGACGCACTTCTTCTCCCACTGGGGTTGTGCAGGTCAGATTTGGATACTGCAGGGGCACAGGATGGGATGTGCCAGCCCCCCAGCAGCTCCCTGTGGGACACTGCACCCCTCAGAACCTTGCAGTTGCCAGCTGTCCCCTCTGAACAGTGAGAACTAACCAAGGCCATTTTGGGTCACAGGGATGGGAGTCATTCCCAGTTTCACCCCAGACAGGGGGTGCAGAGCAGGCAGCACACCTAGGGTGCCAGTGCCCCTCACAGCCCTGCATCCAGCATTAGGGCATCGTCCCCACCTTGCAGCAGCCCCACAACAGGTGTCCTAGTGCAGCCAGAATGGTGGCAGCCACAGCCTCCTACCTTCCTGTCACTGCTGTCCTCAGTCAGGTTGAACACCGGCAGTGTGCCCGTCACCACCAGGCCCAGCCCCTGCACAAGCACAGAAGGATGTCCCATGGCCCCCACCAGCCTCAGGATCCAGGGCTAGGGGTGGGCAGCAGAAGGGGGTTACCACCCTGACAAGGGAAATGGGGGCATGTTCTGTGTGAGCCTCAGGCCGGTGTCCTCACCCACGTGTACCTCGGGGCTGTGCAGGACCCTGGGGCTGGGGGTCCCTCCCTGCACCCCTGGGCTGGGGGTCCTTACCAGGGCATCCTGGTAGACATTGGTCCACTGAACCTGCTTGGCTCGGTTCCCAGCCAGGACCATGGGTCTGCCCAGCACATCCAGGTACTCCTGCAGGAACACAGGGCAAGTGAAAAGATGACGTGGGAGCCAAATGTCTCCTTGCTCCAATGCAGTGACATCCTTGTCCCTGTGCCCTTCATGGATTATCGATAAGGTGCTTGGTGAGGCCCCCAGCTGTAGGCTGAGCTAGAGGAGGGGGGTGCCAGCTACCAAACCCGGCGGTACTGACTCCAGCCAGGACCCCAACAGGCCCATCAAGATGCAAACAAGGTGCTGCTCATCATCAGCTGTACACAGGGTAGAGAGTCCCCCAGCAGGGCCAGCCAGGGCTCTCTGTCTCCCCACCATCCCCAAGGCTGGGCTTGCTCCATCATGCCTGGACCACATGACTGCTGTCTCCACTAGCCTTTTGGGATCTCCTGCTGGGGCAGGTTTTCCTTATCCTGGCCCACCTTGGCAAGGCAGATGTCTGGGCAGGGAGGCAGCCCTCATGTCACAGTGCCAGCCCTACTCTGAAGGGCTGCCCTGCTTGGGGACCCTCATCACCTGCCTACCATGGCATCTCATGTCCACCCAATAAAGAAAAGGACCAGAGAAGGGGCAGTGCGATGGAACATGGGACGGACACCACTGGCTCTGCTGAGTGGGCTGCTGCTGGGATTGGCCCTGCCAGGGCTCAGCTCTGCTCTGTGCTGATTAATGCCTGATGGTTCATAATTAGTCACTCAAAGGCAGCAGGTCCGTGGGGAGCTGCAGAAAATGAATTATTTCAATAGCGCAGGGCCTGGCTGAGGGCTTGGCTCAGCTCCTCAGCTCGCTGTCATGCTCCCTGCCAGCCTTTGGGCTCCCCACAGTGCGGCTGGGGCTGCCTGAACTTGCCCCCAGGCAGGGCACCCTGGAGGGGCAGCTCTGCCTGCCTGCCCCCTCCCTGCCCTGCCCACTCCCCATACCTGTGTGTTGATGCGGATGGCACCGATGGAGGGGATTTCAAAGTAGTAACCTTGGAAAAGAAAGAGAAATGCAGCTGGAGATCCAGCTGACTGCTGTCCAGCAGTCTGTCCTGCTGTTCATCCCTCCAAGGCTGCAGGCACTGCTTTGCTGGTAGCACCATGCACTGGAGCAGAGGGGTGAGTTCTGCACCCTGCAGCCCCCCCATGCCTGTTGGGTGCCAGCGCTGCTCACCTTTGTTGGCACAGGCCATCCACTGCAGTGGGGTCACATCATAGTTGTGCTGCCCAACAGAGAAAGTGAAGACCCGCACCTGTGGCAGAGCATGGCAGTGAGGGCCATTTGCTGGGCACCCTGGTCTCCCACACCTAGTGATCCCAGACAATGGCAACCTCCCCAGGGACAGTGTGGCATTGCCTGTCATGGCCTGCAGACTGTGCTGCCCACAGACAAGAGCAGGTGGATGGAAGACTCCTGGGAATGCTGGCTGTGCTAGTGGCAAAGACCCTGGGCAGCAGGGTCCTCCAGCATCACTGCACTGGCCCAAGCCACCTACCCCAGTGTTCCTCGTGCTGGGGCATCACTGCTCCCAGAGGGGTCTGTGCTCTCTGAGGGTGCTACATGGGCCAGAATCCCCCAACTCCATGGATTTCCAGGTCCTAGGTGGCAATGGAGGCCTTCATGCTGGTTTGTCTGCCATCCAGCAGCCCTGCCCACATGCTTAGGGTGTGCTCCCCCAGTATTCCCTCCCCAGCATCCCATGGGGTGCCTGGTCCTGCACCTCCTGTACTCCAAGGTAAGAGCCAGCTATAAACCCATTACCAGGGCAGTGGCTTGGTGAAGGAGCAAGCTGGTGGGGAGGGAGGACGGCGAGGAGGCAAATGGAAACAGAAGCCAGCGATGGAGCTGGAACAGGTGTCTCTCTCCCTGGTGAGTGGCCCCAGCCCAGCACATAAACCCACAGCCCCTCACCGTCTTATTTGGCCAGTTGTACTTCTCAAAGACATCCTGCACTCGGTCCTCACCGCCATCCGTGAACATCATGATCATCTTGTTGCAGTTGGCACGTGTGATGTTGGACTGTGGGGCAGAGACAGCACCTGGGGCCGGACCCAGAGCCAGCAGCACCAGGCACGAGGCTGCAAGTGGCCAGGAGGACTGGCCCCAACCCATCTCTTTTCCCAGACCCTTTCTCTGGGGTGAGAGTGGCCAGGGTGAATGGGCAGGAGGAGGGACATTGTCAGCTAGGGAATGATGTTGTGGCTATTGCTGCTTGGCACTCAACAGCACCATTTATCCTTATTTTGCCTCTGGCATGGCTGCTGGCTGGATCTGGCCCCTCTGCCAAGCCCTGCTAACTTTGAATAACCTAGAGGGGCAGCATCTCCAGAAAGACCTCAGCTATAGGATGCTGGGTGGTGGGATGTCTCCCCCAGCATTGAGAAGAAGGACAATGAGCCCTCTGCACACCCAAGCCCCAGACATAGGACAGCACCCATGTCCTCAGAGCTCTCCCTTTGCCCCCAGCACCCATGGGTTCACTCTGGCCCCCAGTCCCCAGCTCACATTCTGCAGCTGGTCGAAGGCATACTCAAAGCCAGCCTTGTAGTCGGTCGTGCCCTTGGCCACCATCCCTTGCACATCTTCCTTGAACACCTTCTTGTTCCGGATGTTGGCCTGCACCAGGTGCTTGAAGCACGACACTGGCTTTGCCTTCTCGTTGAACTGGGAGGCAAAATAGAGAGGAGTGGGTCACAGAAAGGGAATGGGGCAGACCTCAGAAGGCACAAGCCACCCATCATGCTCAGCTCCCATGGGTGGCAGATGGATGAAGCATCCTATGCCCCACATCCCAGGGAGGGCTGTTGCTGAGACTGAAGCCTAGCTTGGAGTAAATCCAGCACTGAGCTGCCCAGTGTGGGTGCTGCCAGTGCAGGGCTCACCTGCACCCTCACTTCTGCAGGACCCCCTGGGCTTGTGCAGGGAACCATGCTGTGCTGTGCCTCCTTGTGCCATCATCGGGAGCAGATGCTGCCTCTCACTTATGGCTTCATTTGCTGGCAATTGGGCCCATCCATTAAGGGAGAAATGATCCAGCTAACTGAGCCAGGCCAGACACATTAATTAGCACTGGTGTGCCGGTGGCCAGACAGGGGAGAGCCAGCATGGGCTGTGCACCCAGCAATGCACAGATGCAGTGGCACAGCCACTGTGCTGCATGAGGTCATGAGTTGGTGACATAGCCATGGGGTGCAAAGTGTCACTGGCTGGTGACGGACAGGAGGTGGCTGGCTGGAATTTCCCCGGAAGCATCTCTGCCATATGCCCTGTGATGGAGGCAGGTTTTGTTTGCCACCACACACAGCCAAGCCCTGAGCAACCATTTCCTTGCTTATGTGCAGGTGGGTGGTTAAGAAGATAAAACATGGTATTTCTCTCTGCAGAGTCCTTAGCCAGGTGAGTCTGGGGGCAAAGAGCTCCCATGGTTGGAAGGTGGGAGGTGCCTGGGGAACATAGCCCAGCTGCTCACCCACTGACACTCACCGAAGCCACATTGACATAGTCATCATCCGAGAGGGTGTCCAGCATCTCATAGACCGAGGTCTTCATCAACTTGAGGGTGAGGCCACTCACACTGCCACTCCTAGCAGGAGACAGGGGTGCTGGGTGCTCAGCAGGGAGGGGGCATAGGGCTCCCCACCAGCGCTGTCCCACACAGCTTCCCTGGGGCCACTGGTGGGACAGTGGCACTCTGGCAAACTGTGCCCCTATGCTGGCCTGGCTCAGCCCAGCCACGGCCCTCAGGGTGTACTCACACGTCCACAATGATGACCATGTCCTTTGGGGAGGAGGCACCTTGGATGTACCTATGGGGTATAGAGGGAGGTCAGCAGGGTTGACTCATTTTGATGGGAACCCTGACCCTGCTGGGCACAGCCCAAGAGCAAAGCTCTGCCAGGGCACAAGCAGCTGGGGGGCTGTGCCAAGAGGGCTTGTACACCAAGGACTGTGGTGACCTCGTGGTGAGGAGCAGGGACAAGAGGCAGCAGGCAGGTGGAGGCAAGGCTGTGGCTTGGTGAGGCACAGCAGACAGACAGCGACCTGCTGCTCCTTATCGTACCAGCCTAATGAGCTCTAAATGCTAAACTCTTCCATCATCACAGGCCCTTTTCTGTGTGCTCATTATGCTGACACACACATCCATATTAAGATGCTATTTACCCCCCTGGTAGCTTCAAAGGCCAGGCTGATTAGGTTATTTTTAGCTACGAGGAGGAAAAATAATAATACTACGTAAATCTTCCCCACTGAAAACAATTAGGGAACCCTTCGGAGCACCCGGCCCTGCTGTGCCATCCTGTGTGGAAGGTGGCCAGCACGGTGCTCAGCACACATCCCATCCCAGACCCAGCCAGGCACCCCCAGCCTCCCCATCCCATCATGTGGGGCCTGATCCTGCTGTGGCTGAGGTCCAAGGGAGCTTCATTATTGGCTTGATCAGGATCAGGCCTTATGTGAATTAATTAGTGTGTTACTAGTATCAATTACTCACCACTACTGGGGAGGAGTGGGGAAGGGGCAGGCTCTGATTGCTAATCCCAGGTCCTGATGTTCCCTAATTGCAAGTGATTACCCGGGCAGGATGCAGGATGCTGGCACGTGGGGTGCAGCATCCTCCCAACACCTTCCCCTCGTGCCAGGGTGCAGGATGAGCAGGCAGCTGCCCACAGGGCTCCTGCCCGCTGGTGGGGCCGGGGAGCTCAGTGCCTGCCCTGCTCTCCGGGGCTGGGCTGTCGTGCGGCACAGAGCCCAACTAAGATGCCGCCTGTAATGGGTTGTGGCAGCGCATCCACCTCCGGCTGCCCGGCTCAGATGAATACCCTGGGCTCGGTGGGAGACGGCTGTGCTTAATGGTGCCATTCATCAAGGGAGGGGTAGGCGGGCGAGTGGCGCCAGTGGCCCCGTCCAGGCTGCGGGCAGGATGCTGGTCCCGGAGCAGTCAGGGCTGTGTGCTGTACCAGACCCCGGCGTGAGAGCTGGATAGGACCCCAAAGGGTTGTCCCCAGGGCTGTGCTGACCCCCAGCACAAAGGGTGCTGCTGCTGCTGCTCCTCCGTGGCTGGGTGGGTAAGCAGATGGCCTGTCTGGCTAGTGGGCAGGGAGCTGGGCTCGGTAGCCCCCATACACATCAACCGCCTCCACCCCGCAAAACAGCTTTCCAGCCCCCACTCTGCAATATCCCACACAGACAATCCGGCGGGGAACAGTTAATAATTAATGTGGCGCAATTAAAGACAATTAACCACAGTAGCAGGGCCATTAATTTTCTGACAGGGAGAAGGGGCAGCTTCCTGTGTGGGCAGGAGGTGATCCCTTGGGATACAGGGCTCCCTGGGCATGCTCTGCCCGCTCACCTCTCCATGCTTGCACTTCGAGGCAGCAAGTATAGGCAGGACAGGGCTGGAAGTCCTCCAGCTCCAGCTGATAACCAGTGCTGCCACACCAGTACCTCTACCTGGGCTGAGGGAAGCCCACTCAATCCCACCTCGATGTGGGCTAAATGGCTGTGGCGGGGCTCCAGCTGTGGCATCGCCTGGTGCTGCCCGCCTGTTCCCCTCTCCATCCTCCCAGCTCACAGTTCCAGAGCTGGTTGTTTTCTCATTTGGATGGGAATTCTGGCCAGGAGTGAGTGCTGGCAGCCATGGCTGTGGTGAAAGGGCACTGGGTTGCTCTCCACATGTGCATCTGCACTCAAGGACTTATCTTTCCATCCTGCTCTGCTTTCCCAGGAAGAGGGGAGGGGCGTGGGAGCCGAGAGCCACAGATCGGATGCCCCTGCTCATGTTATGGTGTCCCTTTGCCAATGCCAACCATGTGTGAAGTGAAAAAAGGGAGGGAGCTGGCTGTTCCCAGCCAGGGCCCCCCTCCTGACCCAGTACCCCCTTACCAGGGCCGCCGGCGCACGTCGTAGAGATCAATCTTATTGGGGGCTCTCCACGGGGTGGCTGTGGGGAGAAGGCAGGTAGTGAGCAAGGCAGGGCTGTCATGGGTTGGGGGACAGGATAGAGGGACACCCAGGGCTGAGGAAGCAGCAGGCTCCAGTGGGGAGCTCACTCCAATGGGTTTTGGCACAGTACAGGTGCCAGATGGCCCCCAGGGTCAGCACTGGGGGATGCTCACCCACACCTCACAGTAAGAAGGGCCCAGGCTGCCCTTGGCCAACCCCCTCAACCACCCCCTGCCACACACCGGGGTAGTAGCGGGTGACGCCGGTGGCACTGCCGAAGACCTGCCAGAGCAGAGAGGGATCCTCCTTGCGGTTCTCAATGAAGACATCCTCCAGTGCCTGCGTCCAGTTCAGCTCGTTGAGGATGACAGTGGCTGTGGGATACAGAGCCAAGGGTGGGCAGATGGGTGGGGGAAGCAGTGGAGCTGCGGGTAGGCTAAGGCTTGGTGGGGACCACAGTGATCACAGGGAGGGAGGGGTGTGTCCCCTCCACCCCTTCCCATGTAGGAGCTCACAGGGGCTTTGCAGCTTCTCCTACATCCCACTGACTCCCTTGATCCCACAGGACTCCAGCATCACCCTGCCGTTCCCTTGTCCCCAGAGAAATAAGCCAGCCTCCAGAGCTCCTCAGAACACTCACTATCCCCATCTGCTCTGGGGCAGACACAGCCATCACTTGGGGACAGCTGGCTTGTCATCTCATCCCTTTCCCAGCAGAATACCCTGTGCCAGCCCCACTCCTTGGGGACAGCCACCAGCTGGGAAACTCGAAGCTTGTGTCCCCACAGGGTGTGCAAAGCCTCCTGGGCCCTGCTCTGCATTCCCGCTGGCCCTGCACCTGACACAAAAGCAATTAAGATGCCGGAAAACAGCAATTTTAAATTATTCGGCTATTAAAGCAAAAGATAAGCTGCCGGCAGCCCCAGCCTGTGATTAATCAAGAGGGGCTGGTGGAGCATGGGGAGGGGCGGGGGCCAGTGTGGCACAGAAGGTACAGGGTCGGTTGGTTGGTGGGGAGGCCCTGGTGGTACCTCCCTGTGCTCACAGAGTGACCCCACGTGCTGTGGGTGCCCCAAGCCCTGGGCAGGTGGGGCAAGTCCCACTGTGTTCACCTGTGCTGGGTTGCCCTAGGACTGTGGCATGAAGGAGCCAGAGGTGGGTGCCACTGCAGGAGTGAAGAGCCAGCTGCACCCTGAGGTCAGGCACTGCTGCCTCCTGGGGGACCTTCAATGCATTTTTGGGGTGCAAGAGCTACCAGGAGCACCCTGTCTTCTTGGCATTGGGCAAAACAACCCAACATGGTGCTGCAGGGAAGCTAGCGTGTGTTTGAGGAATATATTTAGCTCTCCTAAGGCTTGCTCCCACACTTGTCCCTCCTGGAATCATCATCATGACCCGTTCAAGCCTTCTCCATGGTCCTCAGGCACTGGCAGGATGTGGACAGGTTTCAGCCAGGGTGAATCCTGGATCCCTCTATCCCAGCACCACTGCAGAAGTGTTCTCCTTCCCTCAGGCAGCCATGTCTTCAAACCATGATTTACTCCATCCATATCTCCCCAGCCATTCCTCAGCACTGTGCCCACACAGAGTGCTGTTATCTGGGCACTTAAGATGATTTCTTGTTTGGCTTTGCCACAGGACATGGCTTTTCCCAGGAGAAGAGGCCATAAGCAGACTGCCAAGCTCCTACCTGCTTGGAACAGCCCTGGGCAGTGCTGCCAGTCTCAGGTGGGCATCGGGCTGGGCACTGACCTGTCCGTGACAGCCCTGGCAGCACCTGCCACCCCCAGCCCCTCAGGGCCCATCAGCCACATCAGGCTTGTACTGGCTGCAGATCCTACACTCTCCCTGTACCCAAACAAGCCCTTATATTATCTCCGAGCACGAATGCAGCCCCTATACCTTCCCTGGGCATGAATGTAGCCCCTATATCATCCTTGTGAACAAATACAGCTCCTGTACCCTTCCTGCATACAGCACAGTGATGAGCTAGTGCTCACTGGATGGAGAGTGTGTCCATAGTCAGGATGGCTCCTGTCCCTCTCAGTTAAGGTCGGAGCTGCTAGCCCCGCTGGTGACATCCTTGTCTCTGTTCCCACCTCATCCCTGTCCCCATCAGGGTGAGCCCAGCCCCACCCCTCCTGCGAGCGATTGCAGATTTAATTAAAAATGGCACAGTAAATAAAACACATATAGGATGTAATTTGTGTGTGTAGTGAGGGGTGACGGCGGCGGGCGTCTCTGTGGTGGTTTAATTAGCGTGCCAGGCAGCGATAGCGCCTCTCTGGTGGGTCTCAGTGGGGAGATGCTCCCCGCCCACAGCTCTGCGGGGACTTGGGCTGGTGTCCCTGGCAAGAGAGGGCACGTGGGTGGGCTCTGTGGCCTCACCCCAAACCACTCCCTGTGAAGCAGCAGCTCTCACGCTTCCCTGCACCCTGGACTCGCAGAGCACCCTGGTATGGCTGGGCATGGCCTGATCCCCGTTGCCCACACACCGCTGTTCCCGTGGCTGCATCCCCTTTCCCCGGCTGGTAAGGAGCACTGGGAGAGTGTCCCCTCACCATGACCCTCCAGTGCCCCATCTCCTCTTCAGCATCCCTCTTTGAGCAGCTGTGAGTCCCTGGAGCACGTTAATCTCCAGTTTGCTCTCATCCCAGGGCCGAGTGGGGTGATTTATGTGGCTGTGGCGGGGCTCCAGCCGTGGCATCGCCTGGCGAGCAGTGGTGAGGAGAAATGAATATTTCATCCTGTGCAGCCCACCCAGCTCGCATGATGTGCTTCATTAGCTGCCTGCCCCACGCTAGCTGGGTAATAAAACTAATTGCAAATTTCTAATCCACTGCTGCCGCTGTGGTGGAATCATTGCACCGATGCAGCTCTGAGTGTAGCTGTGCCTGTAAGGAGCCTGTGTGTCAGGAACACACCACCTGGGGCAGGAATGTGAGCTCAGCCCCGTCACCACCATCACCACCATCACCACCCGGGAGACTTCGGCAAGTGGCACTGAAACAATGAGGTGTGGGGATGGTTGTGCTCTTGGTGCTGCGGGGCAGCAACAGGTGCCCACCACAGCAGAGTCTGGAGCTGGGCACAGGATGCATCCAGCAGGTGCTGGAGGATGCCCTCCAGCTGGAAGCAGTCCCCAGCTCGATGCAGAGCAGCCACTAGAGGGAAATGGAGACCGACTGTCACCATGTGCCACCGCAGCAGGGCGAGGCACTAAAGACATCTGAAAGCTCAGGGGCTGTGCCACTGCTCCGCGGGGACTCAAACTGGTGTGGCACGTCCTATCCCTTCCATCCATCCTTCCCTCCCGGGCCACTCCCGGGCTGACCTATCTGCTCTATCCCCTTTTCTGGAGCAGCCCCTGCTCTCCAGCAGCTGCAGAGGCAGGGCCACAGGGCTGACACTCTGTACACACTCCTGGCAGCAAGGGTTGTCCTTGGGGTGGCATCACACTGCCCTGCAGTGTCCTGTTGCTGCCTTCTTGTAAGGCTGCAGCTGTTTTTTCTCCCTTTTCACATCCTCAGCCCCAAGCAACCCCAAGCCATTGAGGAAGCATCCCTGTTGCCACTGCCTAGCTTTGTCTCGTTCCCTCCTACAAACAGGTAGGTGATGCCTCCGTACTTGCTCCTTCACAGAGCTGCTGCATCCCTCCAGTGCTTGCTTTGCACATCCTCAAGCTTTGCTGGGCTCTTCTGCAGGGAGGACGGGCACAGCATGGTGCCATACTCACCACCTCTCCTTTGCTTCCCATTCCTTTCACAGTAACTCCTAACCCCAGTCTGCTTCTTTGGCCTGTGCTGAGCTCTTGAGGGTCCCTGGGGGGGGACACCCCACCTGTCTGGGAGCCAGCCTGCCCAGCCAAGACCCAGTTGAGGCACCCAGAGGTGATGATCTCTGGGGCTGCAACACTCCAAGCAGGAGAGTTGGGTGCCCATCCAGTCAGCATGGAGTGGAGTGGGTGACAAGGGGCACTCACAGCCTTTGTAGATGTCCGTGGGGATCTGCACAGCAGCATATGAATAGTTGACCTTGGTCTTGAAGTTGTCATCATCAGTGAACTCCAGCTTCAAGGAGTTGGACTTCTCTCGCTCAATCTCTTCTCCATCGGGATCATCCTGGGGAAGGAGCAGAGCACATGGAGTCACCCAGAGTTCCAGCCCTGGATGCATTCTGGCAATGTTGGCACCCAAAGCCCAGCACCAAATATTTCTTGGTGGAAACTGGCCATGCTGGCTCTCATGTGGATTTGGCCTGCAGGCTGTGCCAGTTGCACAGGGGAGACGGTGACAGGAGTGGGTGGGCATGAAGGTGAGTGCTGGTTACCCGTGGGCCTCTCCAGCTTTGGTAGCATGGCAGGTATTAAATTAGACAAAAAAAAAAAAAAAACAACCAACAAAAACCCAAATCAAAAAAGAGCCTTGAAAATCAATTAGCAGCAAAAGGCAACTATCAAAGAGCAAATTAAAACGGAGTGCAGCTTAGCACTCTGTCAATAAGCAATGCAAACAATATTTAATTATGGTGGAGAGAACACGAATTCTCCTCTGCTGATGCTGGAACACACTCCCTTGCCTTCACAACCCTCCTCTACATCCCCCAGCCCTGCTGCCAACATGAATAAAATCCCTCTGGAAAGGCAGGCAAGGCTGATGTGGTGCAGACAGGATGGCTGGCTTGCAGACAGAGACATAGAGCTGAGGCACAGGGCTATGTGGGTAAGAGGGAAGATGGGGTGGCCTCACTTCAGAGCTGGGGAAATTGCCTCTGCCATCCCACCAGGAGCAAAGAAACCCAGGAGAAGGTTTTGGCTCTGAGCTACCCATCCTTGCTGTGAGCCCAGCATCTGGGGAAGGCTGTTTGCAGCCAGCTGTGAGATGCACAGAGTGAGAAGAAGGAAGAGGAGGGCACTACAGCACCTTTCTGCCCCTGGAGCTACATCCCTGCTGAAGCAGAGCAGAGACACTGAGCTGCCTGTCCCATCACTGGACAGGGACAGGCAATAAAGGGGCAGGGACATGCCAAGCCCAAGCTGGGGAGTGGGATGACACTCCCTGGCCCCAGGTGCAGGAATGAAAGGGGTAGGGGTAGCTGTGGCAGAGTAGGAGTGTATGTGGCTGCTGAGCTGCCCAGTGATGGAGCAAATTCCCTGCAGAAAGCAGCTCAGTGCCTCTCCTTCTTGCCTCCCCAGTGAAGTGCATGTTTCAGAGCCCATGTAAGGCTGGCTGATTGCAGTAGCAGAGATCAGCCCCGCAGAAACCACAGCAGACGTGACTGGAAGCGTGAGCAGCTCCAGGCAGGGCTCACGCCATGCCACGCCTGGGATGGCCACCCGGTGGGATGCCCCACACTGTCCAGCAGTAAAAAACCCGGGCACCACTGGGGAGAAGGGCTAGGTGACAGTCCCGTTCTGCTGTTCTTGATGGCCCAGTGCAAGCAGTTTTCCCACCAGTCAGTTCCTCTTGACAAAACCCAGGGGACAAAGGACCTGAATTTCTCATTGGAAAAGCCATAAATTTAAAGGAAAACTATGCATTTGGGAAATAAACTGTGAAGCTTGTTTAACACTCATCCTGGTCTCCTCCCTGCTTCTCCTTCACAAATGACATGGATAAATGTCACCTCCCCTGCACCAGCTCCGGCTGGCCACCAAGGTGGTGACATTCCCGTGACATTGAGAGGGGTGGCCAAACCATTCGCCACAGCTCGGGAGAATAACAGGATTGATATGCAGTGTTTGGGCTTTAATTCCAGCCAGAGGATTGCGAGTGTAAACATGCTGCCCAGCTGATCCCAGTGCGGGGGCTCCAGCTGCCCAGAAAGATGCTGAACTCAATTACAGCCCCAATAGCCAAGTGGGAAGCAGGCAGGGACCATTCCCAACTTCCCTGACTCATGTTGCCAATATGAAAATCCAGATTATGCTCTCAATCTCACATAAATCTAGAGAAAAGCCTCAAAACTGACTGCTGGACCCACAGCAAAGCCATGATGCTACAGCAGATCTGGCACCCTGGCTGCATGCTGGGCTATCCAGAGAGGGGATCCAGCCTCAAGCCTGCCCTCGATGGGGGGCTCAGGTCTCTGGGGGAAAGTGATGCACAGACAATGGTTCATCCCTGCAATCTCTGCGAGCACCAGACAGGGATTAGAGGCGCCTGCTGAAAACAGGCTTTGGGATAAAGCTGTGGCCCGAGGGCACCTGCAGCACCAAAACCTGCTTTGACACTAAACCCTTGCTTTCCTTAGCCCAGCAACGTCCTGGTGACAGCTCCCCATCCCTCTCCATCTCAGATCAGCAGGGCACCCTGCCACAGCCTATCTGCTGCCCCTGCCACCACCAGCAGCTGGAAAATCCAACCCTCCCTCTTTCCCCCACCCTGGCATGGCTATTCCCCACTTCACTGGAGCTGGAACTACTGTATATAATTACCACTCCTCTGTTTATCATTATTCCATGGTATCACCCACTTCTGAGGGGCTAATTTGTATGCTGCCAGGTTCGGTGCTGTCTGGCTGCTCTCATTCATGGAGCTGTAAAGAGGCACATGCAGAGATCTTGGGGACAAACATACAGCTATCTATATATGGGGCACTTCATGCATCACTGACACCTATATGGCAAACAGACCCGCAGAAAGAGCTGATGTTATCCAAGCTACATTTGCCTTTTATCCCTAAATCTCCCGACCTCAACTGAATTATTTCTGTTTAAGCCAGGCTGAGTTTGGCCCCTGAAATGGGGTTATTTCCAGTCACATGAAGGCAAGTGAAGCTGTCACCAGCCCAGGCAGTGAGGGAAGCATCTTGGTGCTAGGCTGGGACACACGGAGCCACCTTGGGAAAGCTGAGGGAAGAAATTCTGCATTAAATTTAAATTAGAGCAAAGTAGATGATTCAAGTTGTCCTGAACTGCGAGCATCTCGGCAGGCCCCCAGCCAGATTTTGCAGCATTTCTCATCATTACATTTCAAAAGAACTTGGAAACATCTATTTATCTGTTACAGTATGTACAACGTAACACAAATAGATGCTACAGTTTGAATATATTATTTGCTACACACCATTAGAAATCGACTCCAAGGCAATATATCAATATGATACGTATTTACTGCTTCAGCAAGAAGTCATCACGCACTGAGAGCTTTTGCTATCTCCAGTGCTTTAGCAGCTGGGTTGTCAGTCACTTTTTCTCGAGTCTCCCAAAATGACAGAGAGGAGACAATATCCAGAGATGCCCCAACACCTGGTGAGCACCAGTGGCACCACCCAACAGCTTTAGGGGAGGTAAGTATGTCTCAGCAAGTATGTCCCCCCAGTCACCACCCAGACTGGTGCTGACTGAAGAGAGCCTGCCTGCATGAGGGCACAGGGATTATCAGGGGTCCCCACGGTTTGGAGCTGCGGATAGAGCCGAAGATGTGACCTGGTGCAGCAGCGATGCCTCGTCCCAGCAGCTCCCGCCGATGCAAACACCCCTGTTCACTGCTCATCTCCATGGGAACGAGCCATCACAGCTAATGATGTGTGCTTAAATGGCAGCCCTGGTGATGAACGCAGGGGCTGATCCTGCTGCAGCATCCCGACAGCATCCCTGCACCCCATGTCCTGCCCCACACACGCCTCAGAGAGAATATATCTCACTGAAATCCCAGCACACCCTTTTCAATCTCCCAGGGGCATCCATCCATGCTAAGACTGGAAAGGTCAGCAAAATATTCATACCAACATGCTGTGATTCTACTAATAATGTATATAAATGCTAGCCCCCAACACATGGCTGAGAAACTCCAGGCCTATGCAGAAGGGTCTTTCTCCTTAAATATGTCAGCTTTTCCTGAAATGCGGTAATTTAATGCCAAGGAGGGAGACAGTGTGTTCTCCGGCCACATTCCTGCTTTTATAGCAGCCCAGGTAATAAATAACAATCAGCCTCTCCCGCCAGCCTGCTCCCCTATCCCCCTTTGCTTTTTTTAATCTTTGCCAAAGGTACTGTTTAGAGATCTTTCTAGACCATTTATTTTTAAATTACCAGCCAGAGGAGAGAAGTTAAAAAAATAGAAAAAAAAAAAGAAAAAAGGCAAAAGAAAGAAACTTCTTGGGCTGATAGCTTATCAGGAGGAAATCCAAATGTCACATTGGTTGAGAAAGTTGGAAGATTAAATTTTCCAACACCCTTCATCTGCTGCTACTGACATTTAGGGGCTGTTTTTTCCTCCTCCCTCTCCTCGCTGCATCTACTGAGCTGGGCGAGCAGCGAGTGGTCAGTCCCTTCCTCCCTCACACTGGAGGGGGATGAGGCTGGCATGAAGCCTCCCACCATCAGCCCCTCACTCTCAACCCTCCCTGGGACCTCAAGAGGGTGGGTGGGTGTCAGAGGGCTGACCATGGGGCCAGGATACCTTCACAGAGTTGTGCTGCTTTCCACCTGAGCACAGTACATCCCAGGCGATTTTGGCCTCAGCTGTGACTTAAGCATCATCTCCTGGCATGAACACAGCACAAAATACAGAAAATTACTTTATTTCTGTGTTGTTCAACCTGTAACCCCCAATCGAGACTGTCTGCTAATTTAAATACTTCTCACCACATAAACCCCATAGTACTGGCTGGTGGGGAAAGAAAGGTAAAAACCTCACTCCTGCAAATATGTTGTGAGCCTCTGGGATCCCCAGGAAAATTTCCTGATGTTTCTATTTGTTAAAAAACACTTGGAAATCCAAAGTCTGTCCAGGGAGATAGCAAAATGATTAGGAAGTTCATTTCCTTCTCACTGCAGTTAAAACTGGTGTAAGGCTTGTAAATACTCCCCAGATGTGGAGAGCAGGCATTGTCCATCAGCACCAACTCCAGCGTGGTTACACCCTGCTCCATTTAAACAGAAAAACTGAAGCTAAATAAAGAAAGGATGGAAAAAGCGCTATTAAGTTCCATTCAGGCTCTCTGGTATCATCTCCCTCCTGTTTTATTTCAGCATCATCTTCCTTTCTCCCCATTATTTTTGCTGGAATTAAATTTTCTGGGATTTCCCTGGCAAGGAAGCAACAGCATGGGTAGGCAAGTGCCCTTCCTGCCAAACCCACAGCTCTCAATACGACACACCCAGTTTTGCACTTTTGCTCGGTATCTCCCCAGAGAAGGACTGAAGCTGATGATGGATTTGCAGCGCTCCTCCTTCTTGATGATATGTCAACACCCTTGGGGAAGGACCAGGGAGCTGAGCCCTGCAGTTCCCATGGGCACCCTGCCATGCTACAGTTCATGGTTTCTCCCCAGGGCCCCATGTGCTGGGAGGGCTCTGTGGACACAGTTCTGAGGTCGAGATGCCTCCTATTTCCTAATCCTGCCTACTGTGACCAGAGTGCTCTCCTCACTTGCAGAAGTGGTAAACTCACAGCTAACAGCCATGAGCTGCTGACTCGGATCAATGCTGCTGACACCAGCTGGGTGTGAGCAGCCTGTGCTGGTCAGGGGAGCAGTGATGGCAAAAGCCCAGCCCAGCCCAGCCCAGCCCAGCCTGACGGATGCATTAGTCCTGCTCCTCACCCCCTAGGCTGGAATTTGCCTGGCTCCCCAGGCTGTCTCCTCCTGCCTCAACTGCCAGCCAGATTTTCCTTCACTTCTATGCAAAATCCACTTTAATGTATTTTAAGCCCATTAGCTGCATCCTCTCCAGAGCAGCCATGACAAGCAGGATCCTCCTCTCCCTTCTTTGGCAGCTTCCCCCAGGCTGGGGAGAGACAGAAGACATCCTGTGCTCTGAATGAGCAGGACTGTGAGCAGGAAGACCTGCTCAGGAGAGGAAGTGCTCTCTGCTTTGGTCACAGCACCTGCCTGACCTGTCTGTCCCACCTCCCAGACTCTCCATGGCTGGCTTCCCCCACCAAAGAGCTCTCTTCTTGTCACCATGTGAAGACAATGGCACTGGCAGATTGTCAGTAACTCTGCTTTGAAGGCATCCATGCTTCACTCTAGCCTGCCCCTGGCTCTGTTCTGGGGCATCATCTCAAAGTTGGATTGAGAGGAGAGCCAGAGATCAGCTCAAAGCACGTCACTCAAGCTGGTTGGATCCCTCCCATCAAGCCCAGATCCTCCCCTCCCTTCTGCAGGGGGCCTTCTAAAGACTCTCAGTGTCACCTGAGCGTTATTTTTGGATGAGACCATGTGGTTTGCAACTGGTTTGCAGCCAACACCATGTATTGGCTCCTCCCCTCCTGCTGCATTACTGTCCCCGGATGGCACATCTGCTGCCAGCTCTGCCTTGGGATAAGGACCAATCCTGGTGCCACCAGCATTGGCTGCGGCTGTCCCCAAGGCTGCACTCTGCTGTGTTTGGGGCTCCTGGCCAGCTCTGAGGACACTGTGATGCACCTGCTTGCCAGCAGCCCCACATCATGAGCCTCACTGACCTCACAAGCCCCTGTTTCCCAAGGATCCCATGGCACAATGTAGGAGCTGGGTGATCTGTCACCTGCCAGCAAAGTGGGGTGTCCCAGGGCAAAGTGGGGTGCTGTGGTGCAGCATCATTGCTGGTAGAGCTCCCTGTGCCCAAGGCACAGCACCTGAGTGAAGTCACCATCACCGTCACCATGTGGAGGAGCTGGCAAATGCCAGTTCCCTTGGGAGCACCGGGAGAGCGGAGCTGTCAGATCTGTAGTTAAAGCACTGATTGCCAGAAATCACAGGACGGCTGTGCTGGGAGCGGGGCAGAGAATTAAATTCAGTCTCTCATTAAAGGTTTGCTCTTCATTTGAATTTGAGATGCCAGCTTTAATTTTAGAAACTTTTGCAGGCAGCAGAGTGACCTTCCTACCTGCCTGCTGCCAGGCCTGGTGCTGCTGGACAGATGCCACCAGGGCTCATTTGGGGGGACACGGCTGTGCCCCAGAACTCTTTGCCCACCACGGAGTCTCATTACACTGGCTGTAAAGAATGCTGTGCCATGCCCCCTGGTATGGAGCTGGGACAGCCTGGCAAGGGGCTCAGCACTGGGCCAGGGTGGTGACTGTGCCAGAGGTGCCACAGAGATGGTACTCACATATTCAGTGTCAGCCTTGGAATCATAGTACTCGATATCTTCCTCCTGCAGAGAAAAGGGAAAGTTGAGTTAGTGCCAGGCAAGGACAGGGATGGCAGAGGAGTCCCTCTCCCTTACTTGTCCCCTCAGCACCTCCGTCGTGCTGCTGGCAGCCATCACATTGCTGGGGACTGAACCCTGCCCACCCCATGCTGTCCCTGGGATATGTCAGGACATTCCATCCCCCAGTCCCTGCAGGGACTGGACATCGCCTGCCGCACTTCCCCTCACTCATGGCTGCTACTGAGACACAGCAGGTGTGGTGCAGGGCTGTGCCGGGTATGGACGCTGTGGCAGGCAGTGGCCCTGCAGCCAGCCAGCTTCTTCCCTGTGCTGCAGAAACAAGGAGAAGAGTGTCCTTGCTTCCACAGAGAAATGCACGTCGTTAATTTGAGGTATTTAGAGACTATTTAAGCAGAAAGGTCTGCTTGGATTCCTCTTCCCCGAGTATCAGGACGTGAGACAGCTGATAAAATTCCTGAAGAGGCAATTGGGAGAGCCGCGGTGCTGTCACAACAGCATTCTCTGTGCCATCAGGAAAGGTAATTAAAGGGCACTCGGAGACTCTTCCCTGCGTGCCGGGACGCGAGTGCGATGCCGGCGCACCGGCAGCCGTCGCGGGGCTGACACGCCTGCCACTGTATCAGCCCTCGGCAGCCGCCTCGCAGAACAGCCTTCCTCCAGCAGGTGCTTCGGGGTGATTATTGCTGTTATTCTCTAACGAGGAAATGGAGCTGGATCCAGAACAGAAACACAACCAAAACCTTAGTGGTCTGCACTCCTGTCCTACCTGCTCCTGCTCTGCTGCTGCCTCTGTGGCACCCAGACTGGGCACAGCCTTGTGCCAAGGTTGGTGGCACTGTGACATCCAACCCAGCCACGGGCTCGTGCTGGTGGCACCGTGACACTCAGCCCAGCCGGGTCATGGACTTGTGCTGGAAAAAGGGACTAGTAGGTCCAAGCAGCTCTCCATGCAGTTGACACCACTCGTTCCACCATCCCGGCCCTGCTGGGAGCTGGCAGTCACTAACCCTCACCGGCACTACCCTCTAGCCACAAACCTGCCCCCCAGAGTGGTTTGCAATTCCTTCTCCAGGCTTGCTAAGACACAAGACCACCAAGAGATGGGAAAGCTCCTGGGAATGCTGATCTTGAGGATGGCAGCCAATATCTGCCCGCGATGGGAAATGCAAAGGGCACTTCCAGCATCCTCCTGGGCTTCCTCGGGCTCTGTGACTCCAGTCACTGCGAAAAGACACCACTGAGAGGGAAAAGTGAAAAAAAAAAAAGGACGCAGCATCTTCCAATTTCTGGTATTAAAAAGCCCAATCATTAAGGGAACGCACTTATTAATTATCTGTGATTTGTTGTGAAATGCTGAGGGGTTTATAACAACAAGAGGGAAAAAAATTAATTTCTCTTCAGATGCCCTCCCTGCTCCGCTCCCAGCCCCACGCACTCCCCTGCCCCTCGCTGGTGCTGCCTCTCCCCGGTCTGCGGCCATCTGCACTTCCTAATTAAAGGAACCCCCGGGAGACCCGTAACACAAACGAGCTAATTTCATGTTTAATGATCTTTAATCAGGAGTGAGTGTGACTAACAACAGCCATCCAGAAGGTGTTTTGTTATTCATTTCATCTTCCATTGGCTCCCGGCAAACTGGATTCCCCGCCCACCAGCGGTGGCCCCGCTCCCGCAGTGGACGAGAGGGCGCGAGGTGATGCTCGGGGAGGAGAGCCGGTCTCCTGATTTCACCTATTCCGGCACTCCCGTGGCATGGCACAGAGGGTAGACCTCCCTCCCACCGATTTCCTTAGGGATCACAGAGTCCTTGCCAGGCACTCTTTCAAGCTCTGATGATCCCAGGAGCAGCTAGGTGAGATCTCAGTGCCGCCCCACACTGTAGCTGAGGTTTCCATATGTAAGATGAGTGTACGGGACAACAGACATCAGCATGGCCCTGGTCTTGTGATGTTCCCTGATGCCAGATTTCACAATCCTTGCCACAACCCTGCTGATGCTGGGTGTGATTCATGGTGTCCAAGGGAGCCCATGGGAGCTGGCAGGGCATATGTCCTTGCCACCTGGAGGCTGGTGGAGCTGGGATGAATTTATTCCAGAAAGGAGGGACAGAGACCTCAGAGATACTCTAAAGAGATGACACGGGTCTCCCAAGAGGCAACAAGGGGTCCTACAATTTCCTCTTCCTAATATTTGTTTTTTAAACCACATTCTCCTTCTTCACATAATCCTCTCCTTCTCTTTGTCTGTTCCACATTAAAACTCAGCAACGGGTCTGTGTAAATAGCACTGATATTTCTAGAGCCTTTCAGAATAAACACCAATAAAGAAAACAAGGGGGTGAAGATGTTGAGGGATTTAAGGGCAAAATATTGTCCCCATCTCTTGCAAAGGAGCCTGAAGGAAGCACTCCCCAGATCCCGTTGCAGGGGACGAAGGTGAGTGGCTGCTCCTCTATCATGTGTTAACCACTGCCCATTTTCTGGCACCCTCATTGCCAAATGGCACCTGCACAATAGCACTGCATGGCCATGTTGCTAGTGGGCAAGTGCAGGGTTATTTCAGCTCCTAAATTCTCAGTGCAGGACTCTGGGAGTTGAGTGCAATCACAGACTAATCTGCAAATGTCCTTGAAGCCACTGCTCAGGCTTCTCCAGCAAAGCCACCAAGGAACCACCATGCCTGCACCAAACCCTTGTGGTTCTGTGTCATCGGGCAGCTCCTGGCCAAGGCCCAATGCAGGCAGGACCTCCTGGATGTGATTCTGGGCATGCTGTGTGCCAGTCTCCCTGGGGAACCTGGGTCCTGCTTCACCCCCTTAAGCCTGTCCTATGAGCCCTGTGCTACACACCTTCACTAATTTTACACCAAAAGGCCAAGCAAAAAGCTAATTAACAAAACCAGGCTGTGGGCTTCTGGAGAGCTTCAAGCTGGAGCCTTGCCAGCAGCACAAGGGAGGACCCTGCTTTGGGCACACACCAGCAGACCAGGTTTGAGACAAAGCCCATGACAAGGAGGAGCACAGAGGAGCCCCAAGCAGGTGAGGGGCACTCCACCCTGCCACTCCACCAACCCCTGGCCCTCTCCAAGCATTCAAATACATCTTTTTCTGCCTAAAACAACTACAGCTACCAAAAATAACACTTGAAAGGTCAATGCTCTGCTATCTCACTGCAGCCTGGAGATGTCAGGGTGGAGAGGCGTGCTGCCCCAAACCTCCGAGTCAGCAGTTTAATGAGGCGTAATCAACCCATATCACACTCACTGCCCTAAAAAACCTCAGCAGGAGCTGTTGGTGACACATCAGCTCCCTGCTCCAGCCTGCCCTGTTCCAGCCTGTCCAGCTGGAGCAGCTGGCAGGGACACTGCAGAGGGGACACACCTTGCTCTCTCCTCTGGAGCTTTAGTATAAGATCACCTCAGCTGGCTAATCCTTCTCCCGATGATCTGTAGGATCTGTTGTCCCCCTCAGGATCACTCATTGTCACCTTGTAAGGGTCACCCTGCTGATTGCATGCCCTGGGATGCTGCAGCTCCTCGGGGCAGTTTTGCAGGCAGGTCCTGCTGCACTGCACTGATTTTGGGTCATCTTTGCCCTCTGGCCATGGGTTTCATTTCTCTGAGGGGCATGGGTAATCCCTGTAGTCAGGAAATCTCTTTCAAGGTTTAATTGGCTCTGGAAGAGCCAAATCCTACAGCAGTTTGCCTTCAGGCAGTTGGGAAGAATTGGGAGGGTGGTGGTGGGGAAGACAAGCAGGATCCCAAGCTGACATTGCCTGTTTTCAGCCACCAGACAGGGCTGGTGGCAGGACTAGCATCCCAAATCATAGCATGACAATGTGGAGAGAAGCCAGGTGAGTAGAGCTGTGCCTGCTCAGACCTGTGGGCAATTCAGCAGGTGGGGAGAGCAAGCAGGAGCTGATGTGCCCACACAGCACTAGTGGTTCTGCCCACAAGCTCACCTTTCCTCTGCCATCAGCACTCGGAGTGGACAATGAATATTTAGGGATTTCTTCATGTCCCTGAACCATTAAGCACATAGAAATAGCAACAGCTTCTGCTTATAGTTGCACCTTTCACACAGAAGACATCCTGCAGCGTGTCACAGGGCTCCCACTGCACCAGTTGCACCTGCAGCCTCACATCTCAATTATGGACAGGAGGGAATGGAGAGGGACATAGTGTGTTCCCACCACAGCATCGCCCTGCCAAGACCTCCCACATCAGGAGGAGCGGGATGGGACACTGGAGACTGGTCTCTACTGGCCAGTGTGTCCCATCTGGCATCTGGGGCTGGAGGTGTGACCCAGGGGAGTGCTCAGTCTCAGGTGTCCCAAGGCACAGCAGCCTCTCCTGGCTGGGGAACAAGACAAAGAAAACTCCTGCTACACCTGCCACGGGGTGGTGTGAGGGCCACAGCCACAAACTGGCAGTCAAAGGGACTGGATGAACTCCTCGGAGAAATTCCTACGTGCAGTCACATCCACACCTGACTGTGGCTGGTAGGGGCTGAATCTTTATTTCCACTGGGCTAGAGCTATCCTTGTTCATACACATCATGATGAATCCTTTCCCAGTGCCCAGAAGAGGAAAATATTCATGGTTAGCCTCAGCCACTACAGGCTGTTGGATGGACCCAGGAGTGGTCTGGTGAGGACCATGCCCCTCCTGCAGTCCTCACTCTCAAATTCCTTGCATCCCATCCACCCTCAGAGGCCGAATGCGTTACCCAGGACAGGTGGAAACAGTCATCATAATCTGCCTTGGCATCTTTTTTTTTTAAAAAGCAATTTCCTTCCTCTGCCTCTCTGACAGAGCTGGGGAAATATTTAAGTGACCTGTCAACAGTTTTTTCATCTCCCCAAGAAGATGTTTTATCTGATCACACCTTGCCAGCTATTCTTCTTTACATGGCATCTCCTACCCGATCCTGCTCCTCCGAGGCTGCCTCGAATAAGACGTGGCTGCCTCTCCCCTCCACTGCACCCCGTGGGCACAGGGATGTCAGCACACACATACAGGCTTGGTGGGTGTTGGAGACTCCCTGCCCTTCCAGGGATGGGATGGGATGGGATGGGATGGGATGGGATGGGATGGGATGGGATGGGATGGGATGGGAGGAAAGCCAACAACCACTACGCTGAACCATAGCAGCCCCATGGCTATGAGTGGCCCAGCCCACTCAATAGAGCCCCCTCAGAGAGCCCCCTGATGCCCCATCCTTGTTTTTTAAGAGGGGACAGCACCAACGCAGGCTTCTTGTGAATGATTTTCTTGTTCTGCTTTTCGGCCAGACTGGCTCTACAGCAGGAAGGTTGGTGCTATAGCACAGTAATTCTCCGAGCGTAATGAAAGCTGACATTATATCAAACACAATAAAGACTCTCAGTTGATGGAGATCATTCCTGAACACACAAACCCATTAAACTGAAAAAAAAAATATCAATTCTACACACTCGCCAGCCAAAAGAAAATGTGATTTGTTATCTAAAAGGGGGTTATAAACACAGCTTCAATGCACTTTCTGTGCTGTAATGAAAACTGGGTTTGAAATGGCAAGACGACTGCAAATTAGAGTATTTGATTTTATTTTCTAACTTTTTAGGTAAACCTTCTACAAGGGCAAGTGCAAGGTTACGGCAACAATCTTTCTGTTCTCAGCCGATAAGTAGGATCTGTAATTAAAGGAGGAGAAAAATGAAAGAGGGATAAGGAGCTGGTGTTCGCCCTTCTGATGGTGCTTTGAACATAAAGCCCTGCCTGCATTGCTGTGGCCAATCCACAGGAACAGCTGCTGGAGCCCACACATGGCATGGCACGGCACAGACATGCACCGCAGTGGTGCTGGATGGAGCAGCCGGTTGGCAGAATCCTGCACCTGGAGGGATGGTGCATGCAGGGCTGTGTGGCCATGGATGGGCACCCAAGCCACACTGCCACATCCCCCTGCTTTTCCCCTCACCTTTCCTGAGCGGTCAGGAATGCAATCTCTGTTATTCCTCCTGTCCATCCCCATTTAGCAAAAAGCGATCCCCTTTTCCCTGGAGTTTCGTTTCTAATGGAGCTTGAAATTATCTGGGCTTTGTTACTTCTTGCATGCATGCAGGCAGGGGTTATGGATGGAGCCAGTGGTGTGGGGCTGCCCAGAACCTGTGATCCCTCTGCCCACTCCACAAATGCCATTGCACCCCAAAACCACTCGTGTCACACCCAGTGGTTAAACCCTGTCCCCAGCAGCTGCTACATCCCCACCTCAATGCATGGCTATTTTTCTTTTCCAAGGAGAAAAGGCCTGCTGGGCTCTCACCCTTCAAACCACCCTTTCCAGCACCTGAAAGGTGGGGAAAGGTGGGAGGCAGTGGGATAGCAGGTGGAGGAAGAGGGGAGCTTCCCAGTATAGTGATGCAAAATGCAGCGAGGAAGGAGACTGGGAGAAAAACAACAGTAATAAACATTTTATGAAGCAGAAAATGGCTTATAAAGAAGTCAACTTTTAAAGGCAATTTATATAATCCTGCCAGGCGCACATAAATGCAGGGATGGATCTCTGCAGCATCAGAGTGTCCCTTAAAGGCACAAAAAGCTCCAGCAGCCCCAGCAGACTGACAGGCAGTGATGACGATGGCCTGGGAAGCATTTTGTGGCTGATGGCACAGATCTGCACCCTCAGCTGCATCCCCTGGGTCAGCACGGCCCCTGCTCCCACACACTGGGACAGTTGAGACCCTGCTGATGCTGCTGGGATGGGGCTGAAGCTCTGGAAAGGAACCTAAGGCATTGGAAAACCTCGCAGGAGAGAAGAGCATGCAGGTGAAGAGATGCTGGGACAATATGGAGCTGGCTGGGATGTCTGACAGGCAGCGTGGCAGCCTGTCAGTGAGGATGGATACAAAGAATGGCAGCAAAACATTCAACATGACTTCCCAGTGTTTTTATAGGTACATTTTGAAGGTCTCTCACCCAAGCAGGGTGGCAAACAGAGGATGGAAACCTGGAAAACAGCTTTGTGGTGTGGGCTGCATCTCCAGCCCCTCTGTTTGCTGCTGGGGATGGTCTATATGGGGCGCTCAGCACCATGGCCAGGGGACAGGACTGGAGACATCCAGAGTGGGGAGACAGCCCTCATGTGGCTTAAGGGACCGGCCCTCATTGTTTTGCAGGGAGTGGAGCCACCCTGTTCCAGTGGACCTCTGGATGTAAGCCTGTAGGCCAGAAGATTCTCACTGGGAAAACTGATTGGCCAGGCCACTGCAACCTGGGAGTTTTCTGCAGTCTCTTATTATACCAGTGCAGGCAGTTACAGTGCCCTATGGTGGGAGTCCACCCCATGAGCTCAGTGGGACCCAGCTCTTGCCTTTCCCAGGCTCTGCCAGCCTTATCTGGAGGGTGAACATGCAACCCTGAGAGACCCTCACTGCAGGCAGGGAAGGGCATGGCCTCTCCTTACTCCAAATCATCAAAGGTGGTACAATGGCCCTGCAACCACAGCCTGTCTCACTGCCCCCATCCCTGCCTAGTGTGCCACCCTGAGCTGCCACCCGGCCCTGGGGTGAAATGAACTAAAGGGAACACATGAGAAGTGCCCCAGGTGCCACTGCATGGGTGACCTGGGGGCCAAGGCTACATTTAGCCAAGGAAAGTGCTCTGATATCCAGTGGAGATCTGGGGACACACAGGGACATGACCCCAGCTTGGCACAGCCAGGTCACAGGGGGGTCCTGAGAGTGGACAAGGACAAGGAGCACGGATAAGGCAGGACAAGATGAATGGATGGTTTTGGGAACAGGGAGGCACTTTGCAAAGCCTATGAGGTGTGAGACTGAAAATGACCCCTTCAGAAAGGCCAGCATGGCTGGTGCATGGCTGGAAACACCAAAACACAGCGAGGAAAAAGAAACTTTCCCTGTGGAGGTGGATTGTGAGCGATTGCTGGCTGGCAGCAGCGCCTCAGCTGCTCAGGCTCCTGCTCCTGTTTCTTTTCCCCCAGCCTTCCATAGCAACCCATCTGCAGTGAGGTTTAATGGGGCTGCCATTAGCACTAATGCAGCGCAAACACTCAGCATCTGCCGGTGCCTTTGGATGGAAACACAAAAATAACCACGCTAGCCACAATCTGTCATCGACTCCGGCGCGGGGTTAGGACGCGAGACGCTGAGAGGGGAGGGGAGAGCTGCAGCCAGAAGGAACGAGCTGCTCGGTGGGAAGGGAGGAGGAGCTGGGGATGCTGTGCTGCCGCCTTCCCCTCCCACTGCCCATGCCAGCACCGGCAACAAGCTGGGGCAGCTGCAGAGCTGGTGTCAGTGGTGCTGGCACACAAGCCTGACTGTATCCAGGCATTTTATGGATGAAGGACGGAAAAAGGAGGTTCAATGCCAGCAGCGAGAGACATGTACACAGCATTTCCATCCCCCTGCTCTTCCTGGGAACCAGGATTGGCGCAGGCAGGACTGAGGTAGCAGGGCTGATGCCCTGCACCCTGGGAGCTGTGCACAGAACTGGACCAGTCCATCAAGTGTCCCAGCCAGGCCTGGGCTGTCCTGATAAAGCTGTGCTGAGCTCTGTGGTGACGCATCACTGCACATTGTTTCTGGGTGACTCGCTCCTAATTACCTTGATTAAGTGGTTGCAAACAGTGCTATTAAAAATATTTTTTCTACGAAAGTGGATTTTTGAAAGGTTTGTGCTGTGAATGGCAAAATGAGCCAAGAGCTCCCCAGCACCACAGCCTTTCCAAATATGTTTTGTATCCTAACTGTTATTCCCCTGGCAGTGGAAGGCAGCCAGGTCTGGATGCAGAAGGAGCTCTTTGGAGCTATGGAGGACCCCTGCAGTAGGTGCCCATCCCTGGGGCCCAGGGGATAAGCAGAAGCCCCAAAAATGCAGTGACCTTGTGTAAGCTCTGCCCACCCTGCCCATGTCCCAGTCACAAGCTTTGGGTGCCAGCCCAGCACAGGGTTCACAGGGCCACCACGAAGTCTCTGGGGTGCCCATGACCAAGTTTTGGGTGCTGCTCAGAGATGAGCTGCCCTGGGGCTCCTTATCCTGGAAGACCCACAAGATTGGGCCAACATTAGGGATGGAGATGCGAGCCCATGGGAGATGCCTGCAGCTCCCCTGGCACTGCTTTCAGCTTTCCCCAGGAGCTCTGAGTCCACAACCAAAGACCTGGCAAGGCACTGGCACTGGCATCAGCTGGTGCCTGCACCAAATCTCTTAATCTCCCCTCCACCAGCCTCCTGGGAAGAGGTGACAGTAATTCAGCAGTGCTCTTGTACAGAAAGGTCTCAGTGACTCATGGTGCCAATGATAACTGTCTGCTGGGCCCAAGGGCCAGTGGGGACATCTCACCTCTCTTTAGCAAGGCTGCTTCTGCTAATGACAAGATGATTCCTCTGAGCTCAGTCTTCTCCTCAGGTGCCCATGGGACACAGAATCAGCCACAAGAGTCCATCCCACACTGGCCACATGGCAAATGAAAGCCAAGCAGGTCAACCCCCTGTCTTCTCTTATGCTCCTCCTATCTCTTTCTCTCCACATGAAACCCTGGTGATCATCATCTAGGGCAGGAGGTCCTGTGTGAGCAGCATCAGCTCAGACAGAGAAATACCTCCCAAAACACACCAGCAGGGCCTGGCAGCAGGGCTGTCCCCAGGCTGTCCCCTCAATGACTAAAGGGGCCAGACAGGATCTGGCCCAACCCAGAGGAAGGGGCTGGGTGGTTCAGAAGTATTTTTTTATTGCAGACTCCGTTTGCACTGGGAGAAAAACAATCTTTCCTTCCTTTTGTATTATGGCTATAATTTGAGAGCATTTCCAGACAGAATCCTTCAGGTTCCCGCTGAGTGCTATCACCGCCAGAATTACAAAGTCAAATGCAATCATTAAACCCCTGTCTTTCCTCTCCCAGCCCAGATTGCTTCTTCCCCCAGAAACAGCCCCCACCACAACTGCCAGCATGTGCCACAGATAAGCCACGGCTGCCATCACCCCATGTGAAACCCCTCTCAGCACCAAACCCGCTGGCTGCTGGAGATGGGGAGGGTAAGAGTCTCCCCAGCCCCCACACCCTCAGCGCTGAGCTGTCAGTTCGACCTTCACCTCCTGCCTTCTCCTCACGTGTGCAGGCAGAGGCAAGGCTGGAAACGAGCTCAGAATCACTTCATTTGCTCTCATTAGTGGTGGCAGGCAGTGGGGCCGGGGCTGCCTGTGCGCTGAGCGGCACGGCATGGCCAGAGTGACTCAAGAAGGGGACAAGAATGGGGGCACAGAGGGATGGGACAATGACTCCTGTTTCAGGAGTCATCCCTGAGGAGCTCAGCATCCAGAAGGGAAGGGGTGAGAGCAGTTGGAGTGCACACAGAGCCTTACCCGGATGTTGTCCTGCCAGTGATGAGCCTTCTGGAATTTCTCTGCTGCATTGGCAAGTCTCTGCAAAGCAAACAGGAGAGAAGTGAGCCCAGGGGAAAGGAAGAGAACCCAGGCATTGCCCACATCAATCCAAAGACCATGGATGCAGCCCCAGCATCCACCATCCCTGTTTGAGGGATATCACAGAACCCTGCCACCCTTCTGCCACACAGGCAAGGGGGCGGGAGGAGGGACTGCAGGCAGTATCCTGAAGAAGGGCATCTCAGGCACAGGGAGCCAGTTATTCTCTGCTTGCTCCCTGCTTTTCTGGAGCAAGCTAGTATCTGCATGGAAATCACTGCCACTTGAACACAATCCATTACAGCTTGGTGGCTGTTGACATCCCACCAGTGCAGAACAGGTTCTCATTGCACAGGGCAAAGGCTGAATGCAGGTACTTGTGTTGATGGCCCCCAGCTCTGTGCAGAGCAGAGCAGATCCTTCAAAAATGCTTCAAAACCCGCTTGAAATGCCCCAGTGCTGGGGCCCTGAGGTGCACAGTGCTGCCCACCCAGATTAACCCCTCTGTGTGCCTGTGCCCACACTTGGGTAGCCAGAGGAGGCAGGAGTCTCCAGGAACAGGATGGGGCAATGCTCAGCACTGGGGCAGCCTCACTGGGTTCTCAGCCATGAGACTCCTCACCAGCACCGGAGACTGGGCAGCACCTGGGGTACTGGTAGTGCTGGGAAGAAGCTGCAATCTGGCCTTTCATGGAGCCAAAGGGGAGAGACAGGGGAAGGGTTCCAGGCTTTCCACAGGATCCACTCCACATCACTAAGCAAACAAAGCCAAGAGCAAAACAAGCACATTTCCCTCCATCCCTCCATCAGCCCCAAGTACCCAGGGATGAGGGCAGCTGCCTGAGAAACTGCCTGCCAGGGCTGTGCATTCTGGTCAGCACCAAGGCCCAGCTGGAGACAGCACAATGTCCCTGAGCCAGCCCACAGAGCTGAGGGCCACCTGGACCCTCGGGTGCTGGACACCCTCACTGCTCACAGGGTCATGGGTTTATCTCGGCAGCCTTGCAGCACCTGGCAAAGCCCATCTGCTCCTCACCACCCATCAGCTTTACAAGGCTCCCACTAGGAATACACACCTCAAGGTTTCAGCTCCAGGGGCTAATCTGTACAGGGATAACTGGCCACAAGGCCTGTGAGGCTGTTGCAGCCCAGGAGAGCTCCCTAGTGAGCTAGTAGCAGTTGTATCAAGTGAAGATGTGCTTTACAGCACATGCTGCTGCATCACTTGCTCCTTGTTTCCCTGCATCCCCAGTGGGATAGGACATGGTCTGCTTGACGCAAGGGATGTCAGCGGCCAGAGCATGGGGGGAGAGGCAAGCCCTGGCTGCTTTCAGACACTGAATTGGCTGGGAGGAGGAGGAGGAGGAGAAAGGGTGACATCTTGGACCAAATGACAACATCAAATCACCAGCTGGGCAGCACCACAGGTTCACATAAATGCCCATAGGATTACCTGTGATACTTCACACACAACTTTCATGCTGTGAACCACAAATACCAGGGTGAAAAAGCACTCCCATATTCACTGGGAATGTGACATGCTGGTGGGAGCCCATGGGCCTGGTAGTGAAGTCACTTACATCCCTGGGAATTTATTTCCCCAGGGCCTGGAGAGTACTTGGCTAGAAGAGCACCCCCCCAAACCCACACCCACACCCCCACCCTGGGCACAGCCACACATGTCACAGATGCTGTCCCGATTGTCACCAGTTCCTCCAGAGCTCCCATCAGCACACAGGGTGCAAAATGCCTCAGCCCTTCCAAATGGATGCTGAGGGGAAAGGAAGTCCCCAGGTGCCACAGCATCTCCTTCACCTGTCCCTGTTGCCTATGGGAAAGTGGCAGCCCCACTGCCACCAGTGTGGCTGCAGCAGGGCCATGACAGCAGATGCTGTATTTCTGTGAGCATGGCAGAGCACAGGCACTCAAAAATGAGGTGACAAGTGGTGAAAGACATCATAGATCTGCCCCTCCCCAGCCTGAGAATGCAGCTTGTTTTTATCAGATGTAGGGAAACACGAATCCATCACTGCAAAATCTTGGCACACACTGGTCGAAACTTTCCTGTTTAATCTTTTCTCTTTCTCTTAATCTTGATTTCCAAATCAAAGTTCTTGTTTTCAATGGCCAGCATTCAAGGGGAAAGATCAGCTATCAGCTAAACATTTAAACAAAATCCTTATGGCTCCAGTGGCAGAGAGAAGGAAATGGGAGATAATGCTAGGCTGGACAGAAAAACCAAGTGATGGGGATTTTCAGCGCAGTTTTGCAGGGTCTCACCTGCACAGTCACATCCCTGCCTCCCCTGGAGCTGCCTAGAAAAGCTGTGGCCCAATTCTGCTTCTCATCCCCCCAAGCTTTTGTGCTCTGTTTATATATTGAGATGGCTGATTAAAGACAAGCATTTATTCTGAGTTGCGTTTAAGGCAGCGGTGATGAAATATGCATTTTTCTATACTTGATAAGAATGTGTTTATTATGGGCTGGGGTAAGATTTATGGACATCTTTAACTATTCATCGCCTTGTGTGAGGTGCCTGGAGGGCTGCAAATGGTGCAGTAAGGGATGGCTACGCCCAGGAACAACACTTCGACAGAAGATATTTTTCCTCTGGAAAATGTCAATTTGTCAAAGTCAATCCAGACACAACTTTGGTTTAAAAAAAAAGAGAAACCCAGATGTTCTTGTTTGATAAATAGCAAGTTGCAGGGATGGAGGGGGGGACCACAGCAGGATGGCACAGTTGTAGCAGGGTTCTGTGCTGGCTCCTGGCTGTCACTGGACACCCAGCCCTGGAGAAGTGCCTCCAGAGTCTCCCAGCTGTTGCTTCTGCAGCTTGTTCCTTGCTAAAGACATTTTGGTCCCATGACCAAGATGGTGACTGGGAGGAGGGAGGGACCATGCGAGCAGTCAGCCATCCCTCCTCTGCTCCTCTCCATCCATGTGCGGGGAACAGGCCTGGAGTGATGCCATGGTGGGGCCTCCCTTGGGAGCAGTCCCATCCTGTCTCATCCCTGCCTGGTGCTAGAGAGAGACCCATCCAATCCGGAGATTGGCTGCTGACATGAATGGGATGCATGATTGCTGGATTCAGGACCTTCCAAAACTGGCAACAAGGATGGGGCCCCTGAGGGGACTATTTGAGACAGAAGGACCTGGAGTTGTGTGTTAGGGCAGGGAAGATGTTCCTGCTCCCACAACCCGCCCTGACATCTCCACAGGGAAGGTGAGGGGTCTATCTGGAACCACACACTGCTGCAGGACGTCCCCATTAATGCCAAATGAGTTTATCATGAATAATGTTATTGTGATCGATACAGCTCAAGGATTATTTCTAATCCTTAATAATGATTAAACCATTATTTTTCAAGTGTTACAGATCAATCAGTCCAGCTCAAGGTGCACTGTGTGCAGAGACTGTGAGATCACCAGGATGCAGGCAGCACACCAGAGCCTGGTGGAGTACATGGCAACCACCAAAACCTGCTGGGGTTGCAGACCTGGGGTCATCAATTGTGTGGTTTCAACAGCAAGAAAAATTAGAGGAATTACCAAAAATAAAGCACAGCTAAGAAATACCTGCAAATTTCCAGGAGGCTGTGGTGCAGGGACTACCCTGGCACTTTAAAGAGCGCAGTTCTTTCCCCAGAAGTCAACCAGGGCTAAGGACAGGAGATTTAGAGGCTGAAAACACTGAATTGAAAGGACTCTGAAGGTCATGAAAGGCCAGCAGGAGATTTGCAAGGGATTGGTGTCTGGAGATCTCAACGGCGGGGTCTGTGAGGGGGAAGGTGCTGTGCCGGCTTTATCGTGCCCTGGCCTCGTTTGTATTCCGTGTGGTGCTCCTCTCTGCCTCACTGCTCACCCAGGCACATCCAGCAGGAGCTCCAGCTCAGCACACAGGCTCGCCTGGGATTAAGGAGCCTCAGGGATGCTATGGACTTGGGGTGGGCAGGTGGCAGCAAAGGTGGCATGGCTGGGGATGTGCCTCCCTCCCAAAAGCTGTGCAGGAAAGGAAAGGGGGGACAAGGTGGGTGACCTTCCATCTGCCCAGACGATGGCAGCTCCAGACACACAGCTGCTGCTTTCCCCCTGCTTTGCTCCAGGATCTCACTTCTCAGCCCAATCACAAACAAGTTCACTCACCCCTCCTGCAGCTTGGCTCACCCACAGGTGCTCACCCACAGCAGCACCTTTTGGGGGCAGTTGGTCTGATTCCCTGAAGCTGCTGAGAGTGTAATGGTAGGAAAAGCATTGGGGCTTGCACAGGCAGGGACCACAACCTCCTCTCTATTTGGGAGGACTGTCCCTGCTGTTGGCATCCCCACTGCTTGAGGAGCCAGCACAGGAGGAGTCAGGGGGATGATGCTCACTTCCTCCTTGCCACCCCTTCTCCTCCATCACAACTGGGGCTCTCCTGCATTGCTCCAATATTTTAACACAGAGTTTTTCCAAGGGAAAACCATCCAATGATGTGGTAAATCTCTTCTCCCAGCACCTCCATGGCAGTTAGCATGCCCTGACTGCTCCCACCCCAGGCAGATCAGTGGGTTTAACTTGGGAGGCAGCAGAGCAGAGCCCAGAGTGGCACAGGGAGGCCAAAGGACAAGGCTGGATTTATAAAATGGAATTACGGCAAACACTCTGCAAGAGGAGACCAAGCAGCCCTGTGTAACAGCAGCAATGCTACCACTGTGTCCCAAGACTCCACACAGGCTCCCCTGGGGGATGATGCTGGGGGATGTTCCTTGGGGAGCCTGGGATGATGTTCCTGGCCTCTCCCTGCAGCTGATATAGAAGGGCCCAGCAATGGCCCATCACGAAGCAGCTGTGTATGCCCAGGGATATTTGCTCTGAGGGAGAGCTGCTCCTGAAAAGCCTTAATTTAACTCCCTCAGTGAGACTGTTATCACCCTCATCTCAGCACCTTTTCCAGTGCCTTGAAGTGTGTTAACCTCCCGCACCTGAGCACACAGCTGGAAGGGGAGTTGTTTGCTGGAGATTCAAACAGCCTTGTGCTATCAGGCTGGAGAGTGCCACGAACATCAGACCATCCAGCCCTCCTCCCACAGCAGGAAAACGCTGGTGAAAGATTAAGGTGAGAAAGCGAAAACCAAACACACACGACAAAGCCAAGGAACCCAAGCCCCAGGCAGGAAAATCCCCCAGGAATTGGTTTTGCAGCTCTTCCTCCTCCACAATGAAGAAATGAGTATGGCATAAGCCGTCTTCTTTAGCACCAACCCCTCCTCCATGGACAGCACGCCCTGAAACCGCACCTGTCACTGCAGAGCATCCAGAGAGTGGAAAGCCCATTCCGTATGTTTCACACACCTCTGTCCTTTCTGCCTACATGCATCAGGGCAGAGGGCCTCTTCTCACGGTCTCCCCTCTTGCCACCAGTTCCAGGGTGCCTCCAACTCAGCTCACTCTCTCAACCCCAGTCCATCCTCTCCCCATTCACAGAATTCATCCCTAAGCAAACCCTACCAACAGTGCACAAACCACCATCAAAAAATGATCAAGCAGCAACAAAAGATGACAACCCCCTTATATACACATAGGGACTATAAATCTTGAGTAAACACTGTAAAGCAGCGAAGCATCTCATCCTGTAATAATCTCTGAGACAGTTGATCCCAGGGCTCTTATTACCCCTGCAGCCGCCATCCAAAATCCAGTCAGCAGCAGGCTCAGCCACGGCTGAGTATTGATCAAGGAGGCAGCTTCAAATATGCTGCAACATTTTTCTTTCAAAGCACTAACTTGTTTGTCAATAATTCCCTTGGATGTGCAGAAGGAAAGGGGTAGACAGAGCCCATCTCTCCTCCTCTAGTGCCTGGATCCAGCCTGTGCATGAGGGAGGATGGAGTTGGAGCCAGCACTGGCTGCTAATATTCTCCTGCTCATGGGAGGGAAAATAAAGATCCAGTGACTAGTAAAGAGCAGGTGGTAAATCCTTCAAGGGCTTCCAGACCCTGGTGCTGTACCAGCTGGTGCTTACTGCCGGGGTCTGGCAGGGCAGCAAGCGGGGACACCTCTGCAGAGTCAGCCCTGCCAGCACTGAGGGTCACAAGTGCAAACCTAGAGCTAAACCAGAGCCAGAGCTGCTTCAGACCCCACACAGGGCAGTGGCACAGCCAACACCCAGCCCTGTGGGCCTGGGATGAGCTCCACAGCCACAACTTCCATCATTTTACTGACCATCTCACCAACTCATGGCTCTATAGACCAGCTCTTGTTCCCCTGCCAGCATTTCTCCCTGCTCCTTGTCCAGAGACACAATTTTTACCAGTGAAAAACACCATCACCATCCTAACAATCATAGGGAGGGGAGGAGTGAAACATCCCAAGAGAAGAGGTACCCATGTGTTTGCAGATGGAGGAGGAGGAAAGAGATGTTTCTCACCATGTTTCTCCTACCCCAAAATATCACTCAGACCTCCAGAAGAGCTTAACGTCTCACAAACAGCAAAGCACCAAGGGCAAAAGGACAGTGCAGAGAACCAGGAGTCCTGTGGCATGAGCCGTGCCTGGCGCACTCTTCAGCTCTTCTCCCCTTGGAGAAAAGCCTCTCTATGTCACCCTTCTCTTGCCCTCCACAAGGATGGACACTTGTATTTCAAAATCACAAGCAGAGGAGCAGCTCTGCCCCTGCTCCCCATCATCCCAACTGCTCCCTAGGAGAGGAGGAGAAGGGCAGGGGCACTGTGCCCTGTCAACCCTAGGGACCAGCAATAGCAAACCTCAGCTCAGCTGCTCAGCTCCTGTTTTCACCAATACAATGTCAAATAACCACTGCCCCATCCCTCCTGGGAGAGGAATGGCATGCACCACAGTGCAGGATCTGTCCCCACCTCCTCCAGCAGTGAGACAGAGCTGTGGAATGCAGGATGGGAGAAGGGGCCAGGCACAAGCAGCTGCAGGCACTTGGCCTCTCTCACCATCCCCTTCCCCAGCAGGAGTGTCCACCCACACCGGCACTGCTGCTTCCTGCAGCCTCCTGCCTTTCACCCTGGATGTATGGCAGCAAACTTTGTTCCTACATTAGAGATGACTTTAAACTGTATTGCTAAATACTATCATGCTCAAGTCCTGGTGGAATGTGCTTCTGCCTGGCTTTGGGATGCAGGCGGTCCCTTGGGAAGCCAAACCAGGCACACTTGTCTCCTCTGCTCAGGATCTGAGAAAAACCACTTTTCTGCATCCTTTTTGCCACACTATTTGAAGTCATGGTAGCCTTCTGCATCTTCTGTACTTGATGGAGAGGAAAGCAGAGACCACTGCTCTGAGATCCCAATATTCATCCAGAGGAAGAGCCAAGCAGGAGCACTCTGTTGCCCTGTGGCAGCACAGCTCTCCATGCTGTCCATGCCCAACAGTTTTAAACTGCTCATTTCACACCTCTTGCTTTCTTCTGAGCATCAGCTCACAAGATGAGCAGGGCAGAGAAAGCCCAGTCTGTTCCTGATGGAAGTTCTGATCACTCCCAAAGTAGTTAGATCTGTTAAGGTCTAACTGGTCTTATATTACCTAATCAAAATCCTGGCCCACAAGGAACAAAGTCTCTCTTGGGACAGAGCTGGAATATTCACAACTGCTTCATAGGAGGTGCTGAAGGGCTGGGGCAGGTCAGCAGAATCAGAGAGGGGTGATGGATACAAACCACCTGAAAAACATGGCTCCAGTAATGTTCTACAGTTGTGGCTGGGACAGAGATGTCCCAGGAGAATCAGGGCTGCCCATTCCAGTCCAAGCCCCTCAGTAAGCAGTAAGTGCAGCATCACTGCCCTGGACAGGCTGCCAGGCACACACACCAGAGTTAAAAGCCTGACAAGTGCCACTACCCATGGCTCTTGTCATTGGCTGCTTTGGGGACTGCTAAACCAGGGTCCTGCTGTGTGCTTGGAGACAGGGCATGGCAGGGACAGGGTGGGCGAGCTACTGGGCACAAATACAGCATCTTGGCACAGCACAGTGGGTCTGCCAGAGCCCTGGAAGGGCTTGGGGACTCCCCTGCTGGGTGACAAGCAGCTTCTTGCTGCACAATAAGGTTTCAGATGACCAGAAATAATTCAGGTCAAGATGCATTTGCTGGAAGGTCAGGGCTGGGGAAATGTGACAGCAGGCGATTCAACAAGCTGAGGAGGAGGAGATGGTGCTGCCCTGGGCTTCTTCCAGCTCCTTTTTCCCCTGTACCAACATGCTGTGGCTCCCATGGAATGGGTGAGCGGTGGGGCAGACTGGAGGGATGTTGCTCCCACAGAGAGTTTTGGGAGATGGAGCCTTATGGCACAAGGTCCCAGGGCAGGCTCAGCTTCTGCAGTGTTGAGAGGGTCAGCAAACACCTTTGTGAGTGCTCCAGTTGCTCCAGCCCCATCTTCTCCCAGATAAACTCCAAACATTCAATCCAATGGTGGTCTCTAGACCACACTCAAATAACCTGTGGAGCTCCTGTTGCGATCATCAAGAAGGACTTGTCACAGTTCAAAATCCATTACAATAACCACAAGGCGTTTCAGCAGCAATTATAAGAGATAGTTTCACTTAAAAATCAATTTTACTTAGAGCTTGGAGGAAAAGGGGTTTTTTTAGAATAAAGGAAAAAAAAAAAAGGAAGTGATACAGCTTCTCACTTGGGCAGGAGGAGGAGGAATTTGCCTGGCCAGGTCTTAGCAGCCAGAGTCTTCAAAGAAAAAAAATAAATCCTTCCTTATCATTATCCTCCCTTATTTTGGAGAAATAAGTCCCATGTGAAGATGAGAAGAAGTTCAAGGAGTGGCTCCCCCTTCCCTGTGGTGCTCTGCATGGTTCTAACAACAGAGAAACTCCTGTAAGATGCAGGAGGGCATCCCTGAAAACCCAAAATGCAGCCCACACCCCAGCAGGCCCCCACCTCCCTGCTCCATGAGGATGAGGCCTTTAGTGCCTTTGAAATCCTCCCCTTTAGCTCTTTGCCTTTCATTCAAGTGGAGGCTGTTGAAAGTTTGTACAGGAAACCACTTACAATCGATTTATTTTAAGGCATCACCTCTTGCTGAGCTGTGATGTGCGAGCTTTAAAAAGCACCTCATTTATTATCTGCTGCCGCGCGGGGATTTCCATGCAGCACCACCACGGCACAGCCAGAGCTCCTCCAAGATGGAACTTTTATGGTAAGGCAGATTTTTGGCATGCAGAAATTCCCCCAAGAAAGCACCAAAATATCACCACCCTATGACCCCAGTAAGCCCCAAGAGAAGCCCTCAAAACTTCTTCACTTGAAACCCTTTGAGGACACATTTGGTATCTTTCTTGTGTCCCCCAGTGCCACCAGCCACCCTCCCACAGCCTGAGAGTGGTGGGACATGATGGGCAGTAACTCAGGCCCTCATTGTCACAGCAATAGAAATACAACCAGGGCAGTTTACACTGTCAGTTTAAAACAGCAAACAAAAGCAACTGCACTGCAAAAAGGATTTCCTAGTGGTGTTTTGCTCTAAAAACAAGCACCACAGTAGGAACCAGCTTTGCTCAAACTTTCATAAAACCAGAAATGAAGCCCCTGAAGCTCCAGGTGGGATGGGAAAGTTTCAGGGAAGTGGAAGTGAGCAAACCCAGTCCCAGGAGCAAGAGGGGTTGTGCCACAGAAGAGAGGGAATGGCAAAAAAGGAGAGGGAGATGACCCAGAGCAAAAGAAATGTACTGTCTAAGTGGTGCCCATGAAGACCTGAGAGGAAACCACCAGGAGTAAAGCATCCCAAGGAGGACCCATGGCTTTAGGTGCTGCAGACAGGTGCAGATGGAGCAGCAGGATGCCAAGCAAAGACTTGGGAATGCTGGGAGGCCTCTCAGAACCCACCCATCACTGCAGTTTCACAACAGTTACATGTAAAGATGGCCTGACGGTCTATCAGGCAAATGATGTGCTTCCTTTTGAAAGTCCATTATTAAAAACTGACACAACAGAAATGTAAGAAAAGTCTTCTGGAGTTGGACTTGGCCTCTAAACACTGGCCATGCTGGGATTGCCATTGCCTCAGAAACACATCCAGCACACAGGGAAAAACAATAAAATGCCTGAAACTTAACACACAGATCTCAGGCCATCTCCCTGCCCTGGCCTTGTTTTGCCAGGGCAGTTATTCTGCTTTCCTGAGCAACACAGGAGGGTTGGCTGAGTGGCCCCTTGGATCAATGGGATCATTCACATTCTTCAGCCCAGTGTCCAGATTTGAGAAAGGACTGTTTACCCCTTTTTTGAGACCAAGATGCTCACTGACCCCCTCCTGGCCCTTCAGACTTCTGCTCCTCAGCAAAGCTCAAAGCTCAAGCTCTTCAGGCTTCATGACTCTTCAGTAATATATCCCAATATGCCTTCCCACTCCTCTGCCTCTTTGTTCAAAGCCCCACATACTCACACACTATTTTCTTTCAGTCCCTATCCCTGTACTGATGCTTATGGACCACATGACAAATCCAGGCTGTGCTGGTGAACTGTTATGGTTGTTGCTTTGCTTTTGCTCTCTATTCACCTGTTCTCTCTTGTATGAAGTTTAAAATTTAAGCATCATTCAACTTTGCATTTTTACAGCACAGCAAGCCCAATTCATGGCCCAGCTTCCACCATGGAGGTCTCATGCCCACCCTTGTGTCTCAACATCCAGCCCAATCCCTGGCAGATGTGCCCACTCTCCTTCACTCCATGTTTCTCCACTTGCTGGTTTACACAGACTCCTATCATTCCTGTAATATCATTTTCCTGATGAGCCTCAATGCAGATCCACTCCTGACTCTGTTATCATCTTAATTTCTTTCTTTGCTTCTTTCTTTCCTTCTCATGGTCCTTTTGCAAGGAGAGCACTCTCATGGCCTACAGCAAATCTAGGCACGGCTCCTGCCTGGCACATGTGATGCCCAGAAAGCACTGGTGCTAATAAAGCCCCTCTAACAATAGCTCAGCTCCCCTCCCTCTCCTTCAACAAGTGTGACTGCCTTCCATTCTTACAGTACATAAAGATCCACCCAAGTCAAGGAGGAGAAACTCAAAGCTCATGTCCCAAAACCAGGACAACTTATCACTACACCCATTTCTTGGGCTTCATCTTTATTAATTCAATCTGAGATACGTCCTCACTGCAGAACCAACCCCCTGAGGAGCCTCTTCCTTCCCTTGGGCACATGGCTCCAGCATGGCTGGAGCCCCACAGCCCTTCCTTGGGGTCTGTGTTTGTGAGGAGAAATCCTTTTCAGCTCAGGTTTTCCCTATGGAAACAATGGGCTGCTGCAGCAGCTCCTCAAGGGCAGCATCACTGCTGGGAGCCTGCAGTGCCCTTCCCTCTGTCCTGCTTCAGCAATGTGTTTCGCTGCTCCTCTTAAACCCAAAATTCAAGGCAACTTGACACTTTTTGTTTTAAAGACCGAGGAGGGGGAGGAGAAACTGGGGAAGAGCTTCCCTAAGGGAAAAGCCATCAACTGGAACAAGTTTTCAACAACTACACGTTTCTTGACCTTTTCCACAGTCATATCTTTAATGTTTCATGGACAGATTTGATAAAAAGAAAAAATTAATAAAATAGATTTCATTTTTTAAAAAAGGTCAGGACATGTGTTACAGGGAAAAACTCATTTAGGTCCCTACCTGCTGCCTCGTGGATGCCAGGGAGCCCTCCCCTGCCTCCCACCCAGGGTGCTCCAGCCCAGGCATCCACCTCCACACCTTGCTTTTCAGTGCATTCAGAGTTTGATCTCTTCGGGACTTTTCCTTTCCCTGCCAGACATGGAATCAGGAACCATGAGCATTTGGAGAAGCTGACAAATGCATGAGAGCCACAAATATTTGGTGGGATGTTGCCCATCTAACCTGGAGAGGCAGCCAGTGAGAATGTGGAGAAGATGCTCGTCCAGGTTTCATCACTGATCTTTTACCTGCAGCTGCTCAACCTTGGGCCCAAAGTTTTCCCCAGATGTTTAGGTAAATGTTGAGGCTGTTGCCATGCATGATCCATGCACAGCAGAACAAGCAACATTTGCACTCTCTTGTTCACCGTGATGGCATTTTTATGGCTCTTGCACCCACCCCATGAACATCTGTCTGTGGAAACAAACGTGAGTCCCATCCACTGTTTTTGAGCTTGGGCTTGTCTAGAGCAAGCAAAGCAAAATGAATTATCCAAGCACAGAGCCAATTCCTGCTGATCAAGATGTTTTAAAGAATAAATGGTATTTAATAGCAGCTCCTTCCTGGCTGGCCCAGCAGACTGTTCCCAGAGACTCAGAGACAAAAGCGGCCTGGATGCTGCTAAGGACATTTGTATTATTAAGCCCAATCTGCAATTAGAGCAGACTTCTGTCTAACTTCAGCCTCTTTTCACCATTTCCTCATTTTTTTATTCGCTAAGAACAAAATATTATTCATCAAAGTTTGCAAAAAAAATTGCGAATGACTGCGATAACATCATATAAGTTATTAAGTGGTGACAATGGGGGACAATTACAGTATATAGTCCATTATACAGCACTGCCGTTGGGATGAATCAAAGTAAAACACACGGTGAATGGTGAGGAGCTTATTAACAGGAGCATTAGTGTGCCAGAGCATAATACCTGCCATTCAGCCCCGGAGTTATCGTCATGCTGGTGCTGGTAGGGACTGGAGAGGAAAGTTGTGGAAGGGGCTGGCAGCTTCACTGCACCAATCAAGGCACCAGCCCCATGCTGAGGACTCTGTGGACTGATCCTCAGCACTTAAACAAGGAAAAAGGGCAAAACCTCAAACCTAGGCCACCACCACGCAGTATCTCACACCAATTCTGCTTCTGGAAGGCTTTAAAGATTTTTGCAGTGGCTCAGCCAAGCATAAGCAAACAAGGATTTTCTTCAGCTCCCGCCAACATCCATGGGAGCAGCCTTTCTGTGCTCACCAGCTTCCCAGAGGGTATCTCAACCCTGCCTTTTGGGCCAGGGCTGTTCCACCAGCAGCAGCAGCAAGTCTTTTCCATCACCCAAGGCTGCCCTTTTGCTGCAGCAGCAGATGAAGTGGGCCATGATGCTGGGGAGATGCATGAACTAAATTATCTGTGAAAATTCTCTTTGTAGGGAAGAAAAATGAGTAAACAAGCTGCACAACTGCTTCCAGAGCACAGCAGCAAAATTCCTAGGCCTGGCTCTGCACAGGGACCAACCTGTGGGAAGAGCTCAGTTTATGCTCTTCCTCTGAGGCTCTGCAGCCCTCTCGAGGCCAACACACCTGCTTATCATGTGGGTAGATCCTGTCCCATCCCTTCCCTTTCTGCTGCCCTCAATTCTTGCCAGTGGTGAAACCCTGGTCTCCTTTGCCAGCACTGGGATCCCTGCTGCTCCAGCAGCTCTGGCTTGCTCCTTCTAAGATGTTATTTTTACACTTCTCTTAAAATACAACACCAAGAGAGGCTTCTTGACTATATTAACATTAGGAATCTAATCAGCAATCAGACAGCTCATAATTTTCTGATTAGCTCTGATTATACTCAATCTTTAGGAATGGAAAAAAAGAGCGAAAGAGAAAAAAAAGGAGGAAAAATATAAAAATATTCTCTGCTCAGTTTTCCCACCCTGATTCCCTTGTTGATGAGGCACAGAGTCACAGCAGCAGCTCTGCTATTCCCAGCTAAGAAGGGCAGTGCCACACAGACCTGCTAAGCCAGCATTGGTCAATAACGTGGTGCCATTACACTGCTGATCTTCATCCTTCCAGGCCTGGCTGGGATGTTGCCCTGGAAAGGGGCTGCCCAGAGAATGGAGAAGATATAATTGCCAGAGCTGCTGACAAACCCAGAGGAGTGTTGGGAACTCTGTTTTTGGGCCAAACATCTCCAATAATCCACTACAAAACAGGGTAAAAGGATGCCACAGAGAAAGGAGATGATGTGAATGCATTCAGCTGGCTTCAGCCTGGAAGATGGAGCCTTTCTAGGCAATGAGGAGGAGGCTGAAGAACTTTGTGAGATGAAGTCATGGCCACACACCATCTTGGCAGGAGACGATGGGTGCTTTGTGGCAGCCCAGAGAGAAAGATCCCAATGATTCAGGATCTGAGCACTGCCAGAAGGTGGGAGGCAAATGAGCACATGGCCTGAAACCTCTGAGCAGGAGCAGAGAATGTCCCCAAGCAGACAGATTTCCCTGCAGACCAGGCAGTGGGAGCAGGGATGCCATCTCCACTGAGCATTTCCAGCATCCTACAACAGCAGGGTTTTTGTGAAGGAGGAGAAAGGGATGTCCTGGTGCTGAGCCCCACAGCTGCAGCCAGGAGGAAGGAAACTGAGGAACAAGACAGAGGAAGGAGATCTAAACCAGCTCCTCTAACAGAACTAATCAGTCGCATGTGCTCTGCAAGAAGATTCACTCCTGACTGGAGCAAGTGATCAACTGATGCTGTGAAGCATGAGATTTAATTATTTGTATCATAGCCACTGCCTGCATAACTACAAATGATATTAATGGTGATAAAACTGTCCAGCTGGCTCTTCAAACCCATCACTGCACCAACTCGCTGCCTCCCACAGCAGGGATGTGTTGCCTTGCAGGAATTGCTCACACCGCGGCACCACCAGTGGCAAACCCCATCCACGGAACATCGCAGCAGACAGACACCATCTGAAATAACCATCCCATGTCCACCCATGGTCACTGAGCACAGAGGAGGTGCTTCCTGCCTTGAAGAAAGCCACAGTAACAAGAGGTGCTCCTTTAAAGCACTGGCTCACCATGCATTTGCAGCAGGTTGGCTGAACCTCTGAAGAGCCTCATGCCTGTTCACAAGCTGGGCAGCCACTTTGCTGGGGAAGAGAGGGCAGCCCCATCTCCCTCCAACCTGTTCACTGCTCCAGGATGCTCCTCAGGAGGGCTGGCAGAGCTGCCAGTGAAAGCACTTGCTGTGGTCAAACCACATGGGTTAGCAAAGATCTATGCTAAGCTATTAACCTGCTAAAAATAGAATGGAGTAGAGTACAACAGCACAGTTCAGGTGGGCATGACCTGTGGTAATCATCTTGTCCATCTGCAACACTAAGGGACACCTGCACAGTTTGAATCCAAAGAATTAAACTGTCAAAGCAAATAGCCCAGGTCAGAGCAGAACAGCCACAACACCGTGTCCCCTGCAGCCCGAAACCTCCTGTCCTGTAGAACATCTTGGCACAGGTCCTCAATTACTTTTACACTACCTTCAAAGAAATAACCTTGAAATCCCTGCTTGAACTAAACCATGGAGAAGGAGAAGATGCAAACACCCCAGGGCTTGGCTTTCTTAAACTTCATTGCAGCATCCCAAGCAGGCAGTGGGGTCACCCCATCTCCTTTCAGCTCAGTAAAGCAGGTGGGACCTAGGAGGAGGTTGTGCCCGTGCTGGAGAAAACCAATGGAGGGGACCAATCCCTTTCACACCCTGGAACTGGAACCCTGCTGCCACTGCTCTCTCCCATAGCAGACACGGTGCTCAGTACACACACATACTCAGTGGGTCTCTCCTACTGAACTATCCCAGTGCACACACTAAAACACACCCAGGTTCCCATGGAAAGGTCTCCCCACGCCAAGTCTCCTCCTCACACTCCAACCCTGCCACCACAACCACAGAGCTGTCTTTCATGAAGTGATGCCAGAGCTGTAATTACTTTGAGGTGACCTCTAGGAAAAAAAAAGTTCAAGTTTAAAAAGAAAATCTCTCTGGTTAATGCTATGCAAATTGCCAGCGAGGCAATCAGGCTGACTTTTAAACACTGGCCCCCAAGAAGGGCTCACAAGACAGTCTTATTGTCTTGCTATCAATTTGCATCTCATTACCCACAGTGCGCCTCTGGTTGGAGGTAACCTTTTGAGGGACATGCTGTGGCAGGAACCCAGTGACAATATGGTCACTCCTGTTTACAGAGCTTTAGTGTGGCCCAGCACCTGAAATGCGGTGGTTGAAGGGCCCAGGTCACTGCCAGCCTTGCCCATGCTTGGTCAGCAGCACCGTGACCTTGTGCCACTTGGACCTGCACCTTGTGCCACCTCCTTCCAGGCCTGTCTCTGTGAGCTGTCTCATGGACACATCTACACTGTTAGTCCTTCCCATCAGTCTCATCAGCTCCCGCAGTCCCCAGAGGCTGTGCAGGAGCAGTTTGTCACCACCCGGCTCTTCAAGGCCATTCAAGATGTTTCTGAGAGCCTTTGCACACCTTTGCAACATCTCTGCCAACCCTCCCCACCTCGGGGAGATGGTACAAAAATAGCATTTTTCTACAGGAAGGAGATCTGCCATGTCCTTGTCCTCAGCCTGTTTCTGCTTCTCCAGCTGCCCCAGCATGTGCCACAGTCTCCCAGATCAGGTGCCTCTGCCCTCTTCTCCATCCCCACCAATTTGGGGTGACAAACCCAAGTGCTCAGGAATCAATCTCACCTACACGAATCACTGATTCACTTGCCAGGCTGCCCTCAACACGCCACTGCAGGGAGGCTGCCAGGCCCCATCCCTCGTTACTCAGCTCCACCCCACAGCCACCTGCAACAGGGACCTTTTGTTCAGCAACGCAGGAGGAAGTTACAGGACTTCATGCCCCCTTTGTAACATCATTCATCCAGCTCAACCAGCCAGCATGGGGATCCTCCCTCCAGGATGCTCACCCTGTGCATGCTGCCCTGCTGCAGTGCCTCCGTGGTCAGGTCAGGCAGTGGCTGGAAAGCTGCCCAGGGATAAAGGACCTGGGGGTGGTGGTCAACAGTGGCTGAACATGAGCTAGTGCATGCCCAGATGGGCAAGAAGGCCAATGGCATTCTGGCTTGGATCAGCAGTGTAGCCAGTGGGCCCAAGGCAGTGACCATCCTCCTGTACTGGGCACTGGTGAGGCCACACCTCAAATCCTGGGTTCAGTTCTAGGTCCCTCACGATGAGAAAGACACTGAGGGTACGGAGCATGTCCAGGAAAGGGAATGGAGCTTGTGAAGGGCCTGGAGCACAGGTCTGATGAGGAGTAGCTGAGGGAGGTGGGAGCGTTTAGACTGGAGAAAAGAAGGCTCAAAGGGAAACCTTCTTGCTTTCTACAACTACCCGAGACAAAGTTGTAGCCAGGTGGTAGTTCATCTCTTCTCCCAAGGAACAAGAAATAGGACAAGAGAAAACAGACTCTAGTTGTGCCAGGGGAGGTTAAGACTGGATATTAGGAAAAAATTCTGCACCAAAAGGGTTGTCAAGCATTGGATTAGGCTGCTCAGGGAAGTAGTTGAGTCCCCATCCCTGAAGGGATTTAAAAGATGTATAGATGTGGCGCTTGGGGACATGGTTTAGTGGTGAACATGGGGGGCTGGGTTGGAGTTCAGACTCTATGATCTTAGAGGTCTTTTCCATCCTAAACGATTCCATGATCTGTCCAAACTGCTGACACAGTACAATGCCCTCCTGCCCTGCCAGACCCTGCCACCAGCATCGCCACCTCCTCCAGCACCCAGGTGCTCAGCTCTGCCAAGAACACCTCCCTAATCCGCCCTGTGCTCCCCGCAGCAGCAGCCACCTGGGTCTTGCTCGCTTTTTTTTCTTTCTCCACATGAATTTTGCAGTACAAGACCTCCTCGTTGAAGCATTAGAGTTTCTCTGCTCTGCTTTTGGCAGCTGCCTGCCATGGCTGGCCCCTGGCATCCCACTGGAGCTGCGTGGCACTGCCGTGTTGCTAAGTGCTGGCAGGGCCCTCCGCCAATGCGCGGGTGCCATCCCCGCCACCCCGGCCAGAGGTGCCAAGGCAACAAAGAGGCTTCTAATAGGCGAGAGAGCACCACTGCGAGGAAGAAAATCCAACTGCTTAAAATCCTCCAGAATAATGGTGCTGCCTCCCCGCTGCTCAAATCAGACACAGCACTTCTGTTGTTACGATAACTAAATACACGAGATTTGAACAGCTGGAAATGCAGCAACAATATTTTAAAGAGTTTTTTTAAATTGTTGGTATTTTATTCAATAATGGTAATGGGCTTTTTAGTGTTACTTTTTTTATTTTAAAGGCACAAGGTGCCCTACTCTGGTGTCTTAGCATGGTGCTGGTCAGGCTGCGAAGCCGGCTCTTGCCTCGTGATGGCAGGGAATAACTCTGAGACACTTCACAGCACCAAGACACAGGGCTGCTCGAGGGAGCTGGCAGCTGACAGAGGCATGGAAATCACAGCCTGTGCTCCAGCACCCTGCTCTGCCCTATACCTCCCTGACAGGATCCAAAGGTGCAAAACCCCAAGGTGCTGCATGGGAGTAGCAGGAACCAGGCAGCAATGACAGCAGCAGCTCCAGCCAGAGGTGCCAGAGTCATGCCAACAGAAGCCAAGGGGAGAACTGGAGGTAGCTGCTGCCCTTATCAGCTCACACCCTCAGATACCAGAGCCCTTTCACCCTTGGAATAAGGAAAAGCCCTTGATTATCTTCAACACCATGTTGATAACAGTCAGGAGGCATTAAAGGAACTGAAAGTGATGGAGAGATGGGTTTGAAAATGTGCTGCAGTCAAAGAAAAGTTCCAGTGCCAAGGCATGAGGCTGAAAGACCCCAGCCTCACTTGCCCACACAGGTATGCAGGTAGTGACTGCACCTGCCTGGGTTTTTCAGGAGCACAGACCTTGCTGGTGCTCAGGCTGTGGAGGCAGACATAATGAACCATCTGGTGAGACCTGGTGAGTTAGTGAAGGCTGATGGGGCACACAGCTCTCAATGCCCCCCAAAGGGACAGGACTCTCTATGCTCTCTCCTGGACCTGCAGAGCCCATGGTCCAAGGGTCATTCCTCTTACAAGGAATCCAATAATCTTGCAAAATGCACCATAATCCATTTAGTGTATCAGCAAGTAATTAAGAGAATAGAACCAGTGTCAGTAGAGACGTTTTATGAGATAATATTGAGTTGTGGGTTGTTTTTTCTTACACTGAGCTGTGCCAATTCATGAGATGCAGTTGGCAGTGACTCTTCCAGTCATCAGTGAATCACGTCATCATCCAGCCCTGTGATTGAACATTCCTGTGTGGATTTGAGTGCCCACAACACAAGTTCAGGCAGAAAAGCTGTACAAAAATGTGAAATCTGGGAACACACCTTGTGTCAAAGCCCTTGTTTGCTGTTGGACTGTGCAAGAGGCCAGGGTCCCCACACCCACCAGCAGTCAAGTGGTTCAAGCACACATGCTGAGAGTCCACCATCAGCTCCTGAGCCAGCACAAGCCAGGACATGGGCTCTGGATCCTGCAGCTGTTACCCCTATCCCAGTTCTGTTCGCTGAAATTTCAAAGCAGAAAACACTTTCTACCCCATCTAATTTCCCCTTACCTCAAAATGACTACAATCACTACAGTACTCAATGCTACAGAGCTCAGTGCTGCTGCAGAGGCCTAAAATAAATAAATCAGGATTTGGAAGTACCAGCAAAACCAAGGCAAGGAGCTCCTTCAGCTGCTTTGCTCTGGGGGACAGGAACCCACTGGCTCTGGGTGCACCCCTGCTGCAGTTGAGAGCCCCGGCCAGCAAGGAGGGGCTGCATTCTGGGCAAGGTTACCTGGTTTTATTTGGGTGAGGCAGAACAATCAGGAAACAAGGGGAAAGGACAGAGAGATGACAGGAGAAGGAGTGGGGTGACAAAAGGAGGGGCTGGGGTGGGGAGGGGTGAAATGGCAGAGGGAAGCAGGGAGGAGGAGCTGGAGCTGCTGGGGAGACAGTGCTATTCAGTGCTTCATTCTGAGGCCCCAGTGCCCTTCACCCTGATGCCTATTTAATGTCATCCTATTCAGCAAGTGTCCCCATGATCTGGTAATTATCTTTTACTTACAAAAGAGCATCTCTGTGTCACAAACGTTCCCTTCTCCGGCTCTGCCACAGATCAATATCTCCTCAAGGCCTTTGCCATTGTTTGGGGAGTGCAATTGATTTCTCTGAGGAGCAAGGGGAGGGAAAATATATAAATAAGTGCTGCAGAGATGAGTCCCTGCTGAAGGCTGAGCTGGGCAGTAGTGAGCAAAAGGAAAGCATTCAGATCCCACCTGACCATTGCAGGTACTATTGCTGTCCCTGCTGAACCAGCTGCCAGGCAGGCTTGTTTGTCATTCAGTGCACAAACATCTAAAATGCTGGAGCCAAAAGAAACCTCTAGCTCAAGATATCACCAGCTTTCCAAGATTTTACAGCATGGTAAGAAGCATGAAAGTGCTCACTCAACACTGTCCATAAGGACATGTGCATATACCTTGTTAGGGTTTAAGCACATGGTTGAGCAGTTGCTGCTGTGACTCCACTGGGCCCTAGAGAGGAGCCTTGGAGACATCCTTGGCAGCACCCTGGTGTAACTAGCACAGCACCAATACTGAAACCCAGAGCAAGCCAAGATGCACAAACCCACACCACTGCTAGGCTGTCATCAGCGTGACCACAGCAAGGACAAGCCAAGCCTTGCAATACAAACTGTACAACCTTCACGGTCCTCTCATCTGGCTAGAAGATGACCTTCAAAATCAGGAGATACGGGGTAAACACAATTTGATCTGGTGTTTGAGCCTGGGTTACCAAACCTTTGGGATCTCTGAGCTGAGCCTCTCTGTGCATCACACAACTCTGCAGTCAGAGGCTCCAGAGTGATGGACAACAGTGTAGGGCAGAGGTAAAGCTGTTCCTGTGGCTCACACTGCACAAGGGCAGATGGAAACTCCAGCAAAGAGGATGATCACAGGGAAAGATACCAAAGGATTTAAAAATTATGCAGGTATAGGGAAAGAGGAGGGGTTCATCACTTCCTCTACCCCAGCAACAGTGGCCAGACAAAAACCCAACAGAGCCTGCTTGTAATATCTGCAAATGGGCCCTTGATTTCTAATTCTCTTTTTGGTCCTTCTGCCTTTCCTTTTGCATCCCTCTGGGAGCACAGTGCCAGGCACTGGACCCTGAGCCAGCGCTAGCTGGGGCCCAGCCGGTGCCGAGGAGGGAGCCAGGGTTACACCACTGTGTTTGCATGAGGCCCTGTGAGATCAGTATTTGTCTTCCCTTCAAACACCTTGGCAGGTCTGAGACATGCCAAGCCTGCAGTCTAGTAGAGCCACTGCCATCCATTTCAGCCCTTCCCATAATGCCCTACTTTTCTGTTGTTCTTATGGGAGGGGTGGGAAAAATGCAACCCTTGAGTGTAGGGGAGAGTAGAGATTTGACTTGAGAAAACTCATGGCAAAACTCTTCTTCCAAGGACCTTTAAAAGTGTATTTGTTCAGCTCCTTGGATGGAGACGCTTATGGGTTTATACAGCCCTGCTCAGCTGCTGGGGCCGCTTGGCCTCCTGAAAAACAAACAAATCTGAAGCCCAGCCCTCTGTGTGACAGATCTCAGCTGAGCCTGGTCAGTCCTGAGAAGGAGAAACAAATAAGAAACAGGAAAGGACAGAAGGTGAAGGATGTCTTCCAATGCACAGGTACAAAATACGGGCTGTAAAACAGAATAGTGGAGCACCCTAAGTGGGAATACATATACAGTGAGAAGCAGGCAATCCTTTACAGAGGGGAAAAACATCAGGTGGGACTAGATACGCAGAAAAGTGGCTTTGGAAGGACCCAGCTCATTTGGGAAATTCAACAACACAACAGAGGAAGTTCAGGGCAAGCACATCTAAGGTACCACTTCTGGGAAACAATTAGGACCCATCACACATGGTGATGCAGCCCCAAATTAACCCCAGTCATTTGAGGGAGAGGAGGCACAAACATCTCATTGCAAGCCATGGTACAAAGAGGTTCATTTGTGCTCAGATAGGAGTAAATAAAACTGTCATTAGCAGCAGGCCTATAAATCAGTGGGTCCTTCATCTGTGCATGGTTGTGCCCTCCTTATGCAGGGGAATGAGCAGAGGTGGGGCAGGAAAGAGTAATGGGGCTGCTGGGAAAACAGGAGGAACTTGTGCAGCAGCAAACTGGGAGCATTCAGGGATTTGATTCACTTAAAGGAAGAAATGAATTTCAAAGCACACAGAGGTATAAATCCCCATGCAAGACAGAAGGCACCTCTGAGCTTGGCTATTTCAAAGTCCAGATCTGATAATGAGAAACACGGGTGCCTGTGGAAAGCAAGCCTCGAGTTACCAGGGACACGATACTTTCTTTAAAGAAAAGAAATCAGATTAATCAGAGTATCATCGGTTATGCTAGCTGAGATCAAAGTACAGAGGAATATAAGTGCTATCACTCAAGGATTTATACCTCCCAAGTAACTGCTTAGGATTAGAAAGAAATTTCAATAATCTGCCAGCTAAGTATGCATTGCGAGAGTAATAATCCTTCTCTCCCAACATATGCTAGCAGCTACTAATGGAGATAGTAATAAGCTAGGTGGATCATAAACCTGTCCTGATCTGATTGCTACCTTATAAACTGGAACAAGAGGGTGTTATCATTTCTCTTGGGGTAACCTGTTGTGAACCAGGACTGTGCTGAGGCGGGAGATGCAGGAGCAGAGCACCAAGGTGCCTCCTCCTGGAGCTTAACGCTGCAGGAGGCAGACCCTTCAGCAGGGAGTCTATTGATTTTTATATAATTTGCTATCAACATTTCTAGTTGCTTCCTAAAATGCAGCATTTCCCCAGGAGACAATGTATGTACAAAGCCATGGGAGGGTGAGAGCTCAAACGTGCGCGGTTTCTCTGCGGTAGGTCTGTGGTTCAAGCTGGTGCTTGATGTAGCATCAAACCCAGGCAAGCAGAATGAGTTCATGCCTTAGACAAACCAAACACAAACCCCACCATCACTCTTGTTGGGTTTCTCTTTCTGTTCTGCTTTTTTCAAATGTGTGTCACACTTAATGGAAGGTGATCCATTTGACATTTAGCATTGAACATGGAAATAAGCTGCCCACTCACCCTCTGGTTCGAAAACGTGATCTGGTGGGCTGGGACACTCTCGAGGCAGCATGAGGGATGGAGTACATTGCCTGAGCCTACAGGGATCAAAAACCATCAGGAATGGCTGGCTGGAGAGAGAAGGAATGGAAATAACAGTGGGAAGAAATAACATGCACAAAGGAAGGAAGCAGGGGGAGAAGAGAACTATAGCACCAAGACATCCAATATAACTGATCTCCTCCAACAAACCCCAAGCAAAAGGTTAGCTCTGGTATTAGAGCTATGGGAAAAATGTCAAGAGTTTTTCAAAGAAAAGTGAATAACATTTTTATTCCCTGTCCTCTCCCCAGAAGGTAAATCAAAGTGAAATACGTGTGGAAGCAGCATGTGGCTGGTTCCAGGCCCTGCTCTGTACAGACAGAATCAGCATAAAACACATAGGAAAGAAAAAACCATCACAGTCTGATTTCCTTCCAAATGCACTATGGTTTTGGATATAATAGCCATACAAACCAGTTTTTTCTGAATCACTTGCTGGCTTAGCTACAGCATCAGATGGTCTGGAGGCAATGCCCCAGCATCACAGCCCCAGTTCCCATCCCCAGGGCTGGGAATACCCTGCCCCTGTTTCCCAGCTCCCTACTGAGCTGGGACAGATTCAGGGCACATTTGTCACACCCCAGGTCACAGGTGCCAGAGCCTTCTTTGAGGCTGCTCCCCAGGGACCAAGCCTCAATGGCGGGAGCAGTGATGCCAATCCAGAGAGCCGGGCATGCTGTGTTCCCACCAAGGTCACCTGTGTGAGTTCTGCTGTGCTACAAATGATTCTGGCTGGTACAGTACACCCCAACCAGCTCTCCACATATGTCTGGCTACCTGGCTGGCTATCTCTAGGAAAGCTGTAGGGTTGACCAGACAACTTCCCATGTCCATCATCGCACCTGCTGGGTGCCTTTGCAACAGAGCTCACCAGTGATGGCCTCTCTCATTTCCCTTTTTCGTTTTTACAGGCTCTAGGATGCAATTTTAGGAGAGGGAAAGAAAGAAAAGTCCCTTTTCAAGCTTGTTTCCAGAGGCACAGGATGTATCCCACCAGGTGCCAGTGTGGTGACTCCAGTCTCTGGGCACACCTCCACCAAGCTCAGTGGAGATGCCTTCCTTGGCACAAGAGGAGCATGAGCCATCACAATGGCATCCATGTAAGCACGCCCGTGTCAGTGGGAATACATTTGGCTCATAGCTTCAAAAGACAAAGCAGATGATGGGAATCACCTTGAAAACCCTTAAAGGAAAAAAAGCCCCATAAATATGAAGCACTGCTGGAGGCAGAGCACTGATGGGGGCCAGCTCTGCATGATAGCATGTGAAGGGGAGCCCAGGTACCTCCCTGTGCTCCTAAGAACAGCAGGAGCCCAGTGCTGGCACAGCTCCCGGCTCCCCAGCGCTTTCCCTAGACACCAGCATCCCCCTCTTGCAGCTTCTGGTGGTCACTGGTGGCTGAGTGCTGGAGAGTGTTGTGTTCAAAGCATTTGTCAGTGGCCCCTGTGTCCCATCCATGGCCACTCCACCTTCAGGAGAAGGGCAAACCCTCCCTTTGCAGAGCATGTTTAATACAAATTAATCCCCTATTGATTCCCAGCTTAAGCAGAGCCAAGCTGCTTATCCTTGCCTGGTGTAACCACCGATGATCACGCACCTCCTGGGCCAGCCTAGGGAGCACCGTGTAGGTGACAAGGGCTGGGGCAGAGCTGAAACGGGTTCTCCATGGGGATGGGAAGGTGGGGAGAGGGCTGCTTGTTTCCAGCACCAGCAGCCCAAGCAATGTAGTGCCTGAGCTGTTCAGCTCAGCCTAACTTTAGGGATCTGATGGCTGAAGAAACAGCCTCTACATGCACCCAACACAAAGGCATCAGCTCCTTTACTCCACTTTAAAATAACAATCATAAAAAGGAGGAAGGCTCATCAGTGCAGAGAAACTGTACCAAAAATGAGCCCAAGGCTGGTGCCTCCTGTAGAAGCTCTGGTCACCCAACAAGACACCACCCTGGAGCTCCTCCCATGACTGAGCTCACTCGGAAGGTGTTGGCATCAGTCCCATATGGAGATTCAGCCATACACCCAAGGAGCTGTCACCATGTGAATGGACCAGGCTGCTGGAGAAGATGATCAGAGCAAGGAGCACTGGGATCTCCTGGCAGCTCAATCCTGGGGACTAAGCATGGCTTCTTCCCACCAACACCTACCCATGTACCAGCTGCCAGGTTATCTGTCTTCCCAAAAAATGCTCCTGTGAGTGCTCCCACTGCTGGTGCCAGCCTGGATGGTGATCTGGCAAAGGATGTCTGAGCATGGCTGGTGCTGCCATCCCTGCCCTGGCTGCCACAGCCCACCAGCATCCAGCATGCTGAAGTTCTGTCATGTGTTTCACTGGCTATGAGTAGTGGAGACCAAGCACCACTCTGGGAATGCACTGCCCAGTTCCACTGTCACCTCCATCCACTGATGCTGGGTACCTGGCACATGAGCCCCACTCTGTCTCCCTCTTAGATATCAAACAACATTTCTCCTGCCCCTGGCAGAAAGGGGGAAAACAGCAAGAAAAGAAAAAGAGAATGAGAACAGTGAAAGATGGAGCTGAGCAGAGTTCAAACAACAGGGCTGGGGAAGACAGAAGCAGAAACCCACATATGTTAAGGTGAGATGGTGTCTTAGTTCTGGCAGGATGGGAGCCCTTCTACTCCACACAACTCAGGTTGCCCTGCAGTATGGGAAAGAGCGATAGCTGAGGAGGTAACTTTTACCATCTTTCCACCAAAAGGCCTGGCTTTAAATGAAAGCAAAATGAAAAAAACTGCTGGAACTTGGAGAGCAGCTGGTTATGGTGTTGTAGTCACATGTCAAATTGCCCCACATGTCTCTGGGTTCAACTATGTGCTCATGCAAATCTCTCCTAGATCATAATATCCTCCAAGGCTCACCTCTGAAAGTCTTAGATCAGCACTTCAGTGTATAGCCCAAAAGTACCCATAAAGTCTCCCAAGTTAGGAAAGCAGGCAACAGAAAGAGGCAGCTGAGTCCAGCCTTTCACAACTGTGGAACTCAAAGACATGAGCTCTGCTCAGGATTTCTGCAACCTTCATAAAGTCATTTAATCTCTCTCTGTCCCAGCTGGCTTCAAACAAGAGAGAACAACTCCCCTCTTGCAGGGAGAGCTGTAAGGCACAACAAGCAGAACAAGCCAAGAGGAGATGAGCAGCACCAATACGTTTTTTTATTACAGAAGTTGACCCTAAAAGTTGGAAAACAACAAACAAGCCATATCTGCAGTGTGTCAACCAGAACATTTCACTTATTGTTTTCCTTTTCAGAAAGCTTAGAAAAATAGAATATAATTTTAAAAGCATCACAAAAGAGTACCTTGGCTTTTTTGTGCCTTATTCTGACTGGCTTCCTTTTACTGTTGAAATCTGTGCTTTTTTTGAAAACAAAAACATCCGATAAAACATGCCCCCCAGACAGGTACAGAAATACTGCAGACAGAAGAGAAATACCCAGCAAACAGGCTCCTGTGACGAAGGACTGATGTCAGAGACTCAAAGGATGCTCTGACTGGCTCCACCAGTGAGGCTCTAATCATACCAGAATGCTCCTGGCTTGGGTTGAGACACAATGCAATTGCTTTTTAATTTGCAAACTGTGCATATTTTCCTGATGATGTTTACACCGAGCTACAGATCGGTGCCCTACCATTGACCAGATAATTGCCAAAGAGTTTGCTCCTGTCTGGGGTTCTTTAACCTTGCTGTTTATATTCAGCAGCACAATGGTTTCAGTCCAACTCAGAAGCACTTGAGGGTAATAAACTGGGAGAGGGGAGGGGGAAGGCTATGCTATACTGTTATGATTCTGCAAAGGTTTCTGTTTTCTTTCTTGTTATCCTAATAACCCTTTTATAGCGCAGGCTGTTGGCAAAGCCCTCTGCTGAGGCAGCCGGTTCTGTGTAGGCACAAGACAATTTGCAAAAGCAATAAACTGACATTCAGCTGAAAAAGCCTGCTAGAAAGATGAGCCATCAGCAAATCCCCCTACACATGCATGGCCTTAAAGACACACTGGGTTTATATTGCAGTGAAAAAAAAAATTATAAAACAAACCCAAACCAAACAGCGTACGCAGTGCCCCAGCCACACCAGCACACTGCAGGGTCAGACACAGCTCTCCTCTCCACAGGCTGGAGGCACAGTGGCTCAGGGTCACCAAACACAGGCACCCACTTCCTGGGAACCCTTTGGAAACTGCTCACCAACTTGCCTGAAGACAGGTTGCTGATTGCCTCTGCTCACGCTGCTAGGGTGATTTTCCGGAATCAGCTTCCTTTGATGGTTAGAAACCTTCAGATTTGCAGCCCACAGCTATCCATTGGAAATTTCTCATTTATTCTGGGGTTGATGCTGTCCTTGAGTTTGAACAACCTTTCTCCCTCTGCACATTCACCCCCTTGCTCTGTTTACAAGAACAGCTGTATTTCCCCCAGCCTTTGGACCTTTATTCATGCTCACAGGCAGAGCTGGGACAGGTACCCCATTAAGCACCATCTCTCCCCTCTGTCCGAGCTGGCACCCCATCACAGGGATAGCTGAAGGAGACGGGTAGCTGCTCTCAGACTGCTGGGATTCCCAGAGCAGCACACGTGGTGGGTAATCACTCTTCCTCAAAGCCCCATGGGATGGCATTTTGACTGCCTGTCCCACTGTCAGGCTCCCCTGTAAGCTTTCCTAGATCCCATGTGCTTTTTCCATGAGCACATGTCAGCAGTTCAAGGTCACCCTACAACCAATAGCTCAGACCTTCTAGTCAGCCAATGTCCCATTAGCAGAAGAAGCTCTCATACTAATGTGCTGTGTTATCCTCCTGCACTCTATCATCCTTCCATCCCAGGATATTCATGTCTGCCTATTGCTCAAGGTTGTGGGGCTCCTTGGTGACAGCCTGACCCTCCTCCACCAGCATAATGCACATGGCACCCCTAATAGATTTGACTAGCACATCCTCTTTTGTGTCCAGGCCATTAATCAAAACTAAGATTAATTTGGAGGTCAGAGAACTGCACCAGTGATATCCTTCAACCCCTAACAGTTCCACACATCCCGGTCCTTTCTGTAGGGACCTCATTGGTTTCAGAGTAGGGAAGCAAAAAAGGCAGCTTTGAAGAGTCTCTGGTTAGCCAAGGACACAGGGTACAAAAAATAAGTCATCAGCTGAGGTGTAAAGAAGAGCAAAATTTATTGCATTCAGAGCCAAGCTGGCTGGAGAAATCAAGCCTGAGAAAATAGAGACATATTACCAGGGCAGAGCCTACCGCCGAGTCCTAAGCCTATGCTTTTGCAGACAGCTAATCCTACTAACATTAAAACAGGAGCTGAGGGTTTTTAATGGCAGAGCTATTTATGGAGAGCTCATCTAACTCTTCATCAGCTCCCTGAGATCCTGGTGGAGGAAAAAGCCTCATAACTCAGAGGCCTGCTGGACACAAAAGGCAAACAGATGTCAATGAGAGCAGGGAGAAGATATGGGGAGGACCTGGTGGCATATCTGATGGCCCTGCTGATGGCCCTGCTTTCTCAGAGTGAGCACGCTGGAAACAGATTTGGGGTTTTATTGACACCACTTTGGTAATGCCATTTACAACCTGTGCAGCTCCAACAGCTCATCGGGCTGTCACCTTCACTCTCTGGTCCCCTGTCAAGGCTTGTGCCACCTAACATCACCAGGGACACCTTGCTCCACACCCATCATATTTCTTCCCAGGAATCACTCCTGTAATCACAGACCTTTGGGGCATCCAGCCAAGTCAAGCAATGAGCACAGGGCCACCCTTCAGCTGGAAATCCTCGCTGGCTTTCCAGTGAGGCACCCACCCAGCTTTTGGGATGGGCACCGGTGTACTGGTTGTGCCCGTGCCCTGTGGCTGCAGAAGGCTGGTGGTTGATCAGGAAGAGAGCAGAGCGGAGGAGTTGGAGAGCAGGTGGAGAGGAGGGAGCAGCAGCTTGCTGCTCACTGGGGTCCTGGCAGCCCTGCTCGGCACCTTCTCAACACTCTCTCTGCTTAATCATCTTTCCAGAAGAGCATCTTGTTTATATGGGATGATTCTTAATAAGATCATTACCTCCTCCAGTGAGAGCTGACCTGACCTGACCTCCTGTTACCCAGCTTTCTTCAGCCCTCTGCCACTGGGTCCACATTCCCCTTCATCCCACACCACTCCATCCTTCTCACATGCTCCATGAACACTGACTCAAAGCTGACATAGTCCTTATCTGACCTAGTTCCACTCCCACCCTCCACAGGGACCTGCCATGACCTGCTATCCATTTAAATCCCCTTCTGGGCTTCCCACTCCTTCCTCTCACTTTCATCCTGCCCATTACCTTCCCAGGGTGCCATTCTTCCAGCCAGGAGGGAGGTCTCACTCAATGGAGGATGAGCAGGGACAAGGCAAGATGTGGGTACTGCTGGTGTGGTCAGGAGGATGCACCATGTCTCCCCAGCATTCAGGGTCAGCCTGTTGACCCCAAGTGCTCCATTAGACCTCAGCTCTCCAGTTTGCTGCCTTCCCACCTCAGTGCAAGAAGTTCTTTGCCACCACACCCCTAAAAGCCTTCTGAAGGAAGTCCATTGCATCCCCATCAGGTAAGGAAGGGGATTTGCTGCTCCAGCTTTTGTCCAGCTACCAGAAAAGTCATAATTTTGATCACCAGCCTCAAGAGAGAAACCAAGTCCCTTCTCACAGTGTCCCACTTGAGCTCTCTCTTTCTACTCTCTTCTTAAAATAAGGGTATCTTTTTGGAGAAAAAACTTCAGGGGATGATAAGGGTTTAGTTTTCTTTCTTTTTTTTTTTTATTTTTACATGTTTCACATCCCTTTTTATTTAAAAAATGCTTTATGCAGCTGTCAGAAACCAAAATGAGAATTCTGTATTTTTTAGCAGTCTTTGAAATAAGGATGCTATGTGGGATCAATTTTTTATGGCAGTAAAGGGGGAAAATAGCAGCAATTTTCTCTTTTGAACATGGCCTGTTTAATGGCATGGATGTCACGGTGCAGCTTTATCCAGAGAGAGGGAGAAAAAAAACACAAAATGGTACTCTGGTCAATCAAAGACTTCTACACTACAATCTGCTTCTCCATCTCTCCTACAGCCACCTGAGATTTCCATCACTTCTCCTCAGCCTTTTTTCCCGCCTCTCCTCTCTCCACAGCCCTGACAGAAGTTGAAATAAAGCACTAAGTGCCCAGATCCAACGGCGCCTCCATGGCAAACGCCGGCACGCCAGGCACAGCCCCTCCTCAGGCGTCACAGACCGATGCGGCACGTCAGGAACATGCCAGCTGCACGCAGGGAGCCAGGGAAATGCTGCTGCTCCAGTGGTGTTTCAGTCTCTGCGATACCACACGAGCAGGAAAATTCATTTCATTACAACACCAACAAAACCACAGCAGCTGTGTTTAATCCCACAGCACACCCAAGAACAGGGATACTGCTGTTGTTCCTTCCTGCTCAGCTCACAGCCTCCCTGTGGACTTGTTGCAATTTCCCTGCAGCCCTGACGATGCCTGCTGCCCCTGCCAGCACAGCTCTGCTGGGACAAAGGGGCACACAAACCCCAGGAGGAGACGTGTTTTAAATCATGTCCCTGGAGATGCTGCAAAGCACATCCCCGGAGGTGCTGCCAGCAGCGCCCGCCCCAGGCACCTGGTGCAACAGGCAGCTGTGCTCCATCCCTCAGCCTCCTCCAGGGAGCCTGCTGCAGGCAAGGTGACACGGAATCACAGAATCATAGAGTGGTTTGGGTTGGAAGGGATCTTAACAATCATCTCGTTCCAACCTCACAGCCATGGGCAGGGACACCTTCCACTAGACCAGGTTGCTCCAAGCCCTGTCCAGCTTGGCCCAGGCATGGGGCATCCACAACTTCTCTAGGCAACCTGTGCCAGGGTTTCACCACCCTCCTGGCATGTCCTCCCATGGAGCAGGGGGCTTGGTCCCTATCCCTAAGAGCCAAGCAGGAGGCAGGTCCCTCCCCATGGAAGTTGAGCAGGGATCGATAAAAAACATGGGTACCACTGGTGTGTTTGGGAGGACACATCCTTTACACTTCCCTCTCTCACTGACACAAACCTGTCCCAGGGATGGTCTGGGGGGGAAGTGATCCATACACACTGGTGCAGCTGGCACAAGGTGCAGCTCACCCCCAGGGAGTTTGGGGTGAGCTGGAGGTCACAGGAGCCCTGCCTACACCGAAACACCCTGCAGTGCTCCCACATCACTAATGAGGAGGCTACAGGCAGCAGAGTCTGTACCCAGGGCAGGAGGAGACTGGCAGAGAAAAAATGGTTTCTAGCTCAGTCAGCTTGTTTAGGTCCCATTTTTGGGATCCTTCTCCCCCCCCCCCCCCCAATAATCCTACAGAAAACTTTATATGGACGAAAACACGTGCAGATTGCATTTGTTCTCAATTTCACTCAAAACCACAGTGTGTTTGAGTCCCCTCCCATGCAGAGGCCCAGGCACAAGCATGCCTGGCTCCAGCTGGCAGCCTCAGGTACCCAGCCAGGATCCAGCCCAGCAAGGTATGCTCCTTGTTTTGATTATTTCAGCCTTAATTAGACATACATTGGAAGTTTGGAGCCAAGTTACAGATTCCGGCCTCCCTGAGGCTCAGGAATGCTACAGCCCAAGGTTTCGTTTTGGAGCCAAAGGCAGTTTAATTCTCACCATTAACAACACAGGGAGGGACTTTATCCTGGCCTGGAGTAATACCTGCTGCAATTAGCTGTGAACAGGGAAGATGCAGAGACTGCTGGCTTTGGACACAGCTGACCTTCAAATGTCAAACATCTCCACATCCCGTGTTCTGCTCTTGACCTTGAGGCTGGGTTGGAAGCAGAGACATTGGGACAGTGGCTGTGCAGGTGCCAGGTCCTCCTGAGGACCCCACCCTTTGTCCTTCTCTTCACACAGCCATGGTGGTGACTTCTACCAGAGCTGAGCTCTGGGTGATGATGCTGCCACACAAACCAAGGGAGCTCTGTGCATTTTGTATCTTTACCATCAGCTTTGCTTGACCCATGGGGCACCAAGCACAAAGGGGTAAAGTTATTCCTCTGAACTCAAACAGTAAGTTAAGGGCAAAATTAAGAGAGTGTAGCCAAACCCCACTTGATACACAAATCTCAGACCCAGAAAACACATTGCATTTGTGTAAAGGATTAAAAAGATAAAAATACCAGGGAGGGAAGCAAGGGTACAAGTCCCTGTGAGAAGGCAAAGCATGGCTGGAAGGACAGATGCAGCCCAGCTCCTTGCAGACACTTCCACCAAAGCTCCTGGCTGGGGTTGGGCAAACGATGAAGCTCCAGCCGAGGAGCAGCATCAGGGAGCACAGCCCATGTAACTGCCCTCATGGACAAGCACCATCCAGGGCTAGAGAGCAGGGGTGGGCACTCAGTCCATTCTGACTATTCTCCCTATCTCAGGCACTGTGCAGCCTGCTGCCCTCCTGCCACCTTGGCAGGCTCCAGCACCCTGTGCTCCCTGCAGGGACCCGAATCTCACAGGCAGCACAGGGAGCACCACTACAGAGTAACCCCGAGGCAGCTGCTGCACTCCACGCTGCGAAAGGCTTCTCTGTATCCAAGGGCACAGGAAGGACACAGGGGCTGCCGGGCTCTCACAGTGCAGCAGGGAGGGATGTGAGGGGTGGCAGGGCAGCCTCAGAGAAAGGGGGTCCTCCTGGGAAAGGCTCCAGGAGCAGGTGGGCAAACAAGTTCCAAAAATGCACATGCTTCCCAGATGCAATCCCTGCTGCCGCCCTCACTGAGCCATGGGACACCTGGGCATGGCTCCCACCCTTGGGGTGGCTGTGCAGCCCCCAGGCCTGATTTCCCTGTGCTGGGGCATGTCAGGAACGGCCAACAGAGAAGCTGAGGGTGCCAGCATCGCTCAGTACCCTCCAAACAAAGGGCAGAGATGGCTCGGAGCAGGGAGGAGCACAACCCACTGACGTCTCTGCCAGAGGAAGCTGCTACTGCTGCTACCAGAGCTGCTTCCACAGCTTTCTGCCTAAAATTCTCGCCCAATGCAGGCCTGAGCAGCTCCAGCAGCACCTGCACAGCCTGGCTAGCAGAGCAAACACCCCATGCTCCCCAACTCTGGCATGGTCTTGCCAGATCCCACATTCCTGATGTTTGTCAAGCACTGTTTGCAGAGGCAAATGCTCACCTCTGGCTGTGCTCTGCTCCACTTCAGGAGGATGGGCTTGCAAATAATTTGCATTAACCAGCTCATAGCTCCTCTTAACTGCTTTTGTGCCTCTTCGACTTACCTCTTGGAGCCACTGAAGCATGTGGGGAGGACTGGAGGGGAGCAGCCCTCTCCCAGGCTTACGGCTGTGACCTGAAGCATGAGAGCAGCACAAGGAACAGCAGGGCAGGAGCAAAAACGGCCCCGGGGATGGGCAGTCAGGCTGCAGGAGGTAAGCTCTGCCTCTCCAGCTCATGCTGCAGCTCCCTGCCACCAAGGTCACAGGGGGAAGTGCATTCACATGTAGCAGCACCCAGAGAGCCCCCAAATATCCCCAGTGTATCACAACACAGACTGAGGCTGAGGGCCACCAGTCTGGTCAGAGTGCCACAGAGTTTGTGCCACCTGCACCAGAGGGAACACTCCCAGACCTACACCAGCTGCTGGGCTTTGCCCCATGGGCTCAATGTCCCACATGCCAGGAGTGCCTGCCTGGTGCCATACACTGCTGCTCTGGCCAGCCCTGCCCACTGTCCCTGCAGATGGTGCCACCCAGGAATGGGGGAGAGCAGGGCAGGGACAGGTGCAAGCATGAGGGAATATCCCCCCACTTCAAGACAACCCTTCCCCAGGGACAGGAGTCAGTAACAGTGCTGCTGACAAACCTCATGGAGCCTGCCAAGATGCAGTGCCAAGGCTGGTCTGGCAGCCAAAGTCAAAAGCCATTAGCAGGAAGGCAACAGAGTCCATCACCCCAGGTCCTCGGGTGTTGGCAGCACCCGCTACCTGCCAACAGCCACATCCTGCTCCTCCCGCAGCACCAAGCCTTCAAAGCAATTAGCAATTCGAACTACAAAACATTGTCTCGGTGGGATAATAAACTCCAACATCTGTCAGAAGAGCTACTGCCTATCAAATTGCCAAGAGAAACGTTTCTCTTCTCATTCAATTCACAGCTAAATTGAAAACAACCCCAGAAAGTATCCAGTGGCACCGGCTCACCATCCATCTCTGTGAGCATGCAAGCTGTTTTCCATTGCAGGAAAAGCATCCCAGCCATGCAGCGATCACTCACTCAAATTAACAAATCATTTTATTTAGAGAAGAAAAGAAGCCATAATTGACTGATGGTACATTCCCATATGGCACCATACACTGGAGAAGAAGTAAAATACTCAATGCAATCACCCCCTTGGAGCACACACTTGTTGCAGCTGTGGGACAGGAACGGACTTGGAGGGAGCAGCTGAAGGGGGCTGGGCTGTCGATACTGGGGGCCATGGATGCCCGGCCCCTCTGCACCAGAACCACTACCAAAGCTCAGAGGAAGGTGATGGTTTCCTGCCCTTCAGGCCCAGCAACAAGGACCACCCAGGACAAGCTGCAGCACCATAAGGGGGAACTTTAATGTAGCACAGCACTAGGGGCAAAACCACGGAAGGCACCCTTATTTTACAGATGGGAAAACCAAAACTCAGACAGGGGAATCAAGTGTGTCTACAGTATCTCTGCAGGTGCTGCTCCAGCTGGGATTAGCACAGGAGCCACAGGATGGTCCCTGCCCTGTCCCCTCACATTGGCTGAGGATGAAGCAAGGGGCTTGTCTGCGCATCGGTGATCTCATGGGGTCCATGCAGGGATTCACTGGATGGGAAGGGTTTGCAGCCACTTAAATCCTGACTGTCCCTCCTGAGGGGCACTTCAACACACAATGTAGAAACCAAACCTTCCTTCTGACAGTGACCTTTGTCTGCTTGATGGCGAATATCATCCTGAAGACATGCAGAGAGCTGGACAACACTCCCATTTTATCTGAGTTAATTCAGAGCATCAGTACAAAAGGCCACATTTGGGGGAGTTGGAAGAACAGAAGTCCATGTGTTGCCAGCATTTCCTAGCCTGCGACACTGGGAAAACCACCTATCACTAGTGAAATGGCAGAGAAGGGTGCTCTGAAAAGCCCCCCTGGGGGAGTATCCCAGAAAAGCTCAGCATTCGGATGAACTCCAGGGCAGCTACTGCTGGGCCTTTGGGGATGGATGCCCCAGGGCAGTGTGTGCCAGGGTGCCCATGTGTGGGACAGGACAGACAGCCCTAGTGCTGCCAAGGTGCAGCAGTGTCAGAGCAGCCTTTGGAGAACAAAGCAAACTTTCGTGCTTCACACTGACATTTGCCTTGTAAAGGTTGTTATATTTGAGTGCTCCATTCAATGAACAGAGAATGAAGCAAAGACCTGATCTCTGTACCACACGTGCTAAAATTTTGAAATTGCTGCCCAGGATCCACTTCCCACACACTCACACCAACCCTTGCTGCAGGTCAGAGTGTCCTGCGTCTGAAATCCTGCTCTGCCGCAGCCCACAAGGCTCTCAGCTCTCCTGGGCATGGGCTGTATCCACAGGACAGGGAACACAGAGATGTCAAAACCCCAAAAGCAAGTGGTGATGCCCACAATAATCCCTACAGGATTCTGAGGGTCAAGGAGGCATTCTACCTTCCTGCTTGACAGCATGCCAAAAGCCACAAGTATCCTTACAGCTCAAACACAATATAACATTCACAGAATCCTCCAACCTGATCTGAGAGATGGTTTGCTGGCACTATGTCTGAATTAAAAATAAATAGCAAATCAAGGCTGATTGAGAGCTGTCCACCTTTATTCCTGCTGTCAGCAACAGTTTTGCCAACCATGCACAAAGCCGGGTGAGATTCCTCTTCCTGCCCAAAACGTCAAAATTATTGACTGCGCAGTTGGAAACATTTTGTCAGTGGAGGAGACCTGCCTCCAGTGCCTGCCAACCCAGCCAGCCCCGGGACAGTGGCAAGGAGCAGAGCCTGGCCAGAGCCTGCAGCTGTGCAGCTCCAGGGATGGAGATGGGCAGAGTGTGTGGAAGGCACTTGATGCATCTTCTGCATCCCTGTGATCCATGGGGACGGCTGGTTTCCAAACCGACAAAGGACACAAGGAGGGGAATCCTTTTTGATTCTTCAGAGAGATGAGAGGGGAAAAGTCATAATCCAGCAAGGCCAGAAAGGCCCAAAGTGCTCTGCAGCAAGCCACTGTCATCCAGCACAGCCTCTGCTGGGTCTGTCATGCTCCTGGTGCCAGGCCACAGCCGGCTGTGGACAGGCTGGGAGCAGTGTCTGAGATGAGATTTTGTCTGATGGTGAAAACCACCCCAGACTCTCTCATTCACACAGACAGTGGGGGAGCAGGGGAAGGTGGCACGGAGCAAGTGCTCGCGTTTGGCTCATTTTCCTCCTTTGAAATTCAAACAAGTTCAAGGGGATGGGGACACATAGCTGAGCTGCCCTCCCCATGCCCCATGTGCCCAGAGGCTCTCATGTCATGGCCACGACCCCTTCCCCAAACCCTTCTCCCTCACTCCCTGCAGTGGCAGTGGCTGCAGGTAGTAGCAGGAATATGATACCCTTGTTCCCAAGGTGACTTGCAGATCATTTTAGGCTCAGCAGGTAAAACAGACCTCAGAAAACCTCACTGGGGCTCGCAGCAGCCTTGGGAGCATCCCTGTGCTGTGGCATGCAGCACTGATGGCACCTTGTGTTACCTCCTGTCACCTTAATTAAGCACTGGGGCAAGGCTGCATTTTGGCAGGGGCTGCTCCTCCTGAGCAGTCACAAAGCCTCAGAGAACCTCACCCTCAGCATGGCTGAGTGTCCCAGGGAGCCGGGTGACATTTTGAGACCTTTACAGTAAATAAATGAGGCAGTAAGATGATTTCATGGAAATTATCCCAAATTTCCTCGCCCCCATCTCTCCTTCAGTTCTGCCAAATCCGCAGTGGCTGTTTTGTGTGGCTGGGAGTCTCCAGCAACACCAGCCTGGAGGGGCTCACCTGGAGCAAGCTTCCAGGAGGAAGTTTCTGCAAGCAGGTCTTCCCCCAGCAGAAGGAGCGGATTCAGTACAGGCACACATCCATGGATCTGACCCAGCTCACAGCAAGCAGAAAGGCCAAACAGAAAATAACCAAAAGCAAAAACCTCAGCAGACAATCCTGCATGAGACCAGCATGACCTCAATACCAGACACATTGCCACTGGGTCCATCTATGTGGTGCTTTCCAGCTCAGAGAGAAGGTAGGGGCTTGAGGCAGGAATTACTGGGTGAAATTCCTTGGCCCATGTTAGGCAGGAGGTCACAGCTGATGGCTGAAACTGTTCCTCCTGGCCTTCATGTCTACGAACCTCAGAGAGCCTGGAAAGAGGGAGAAGCTGTTTCCTGACCACTGCTCCACAAGGTTAAAAAGGGACAGAGGGATGCTGAGCAGAGGATGGAGACAGCGTAGGCACACTGAGAGAGCTGTCAGTCAGCTTTTGCCGTGGGTTTGTGGAGCAGCAGGACACAGCAGTACAGAGGAGAAAAGAAACCATAAAGAATACACACAGCCTTGTCCAGCCCCAGGATATCTGAAGGTTCAGAGGGTTTGGAAGAAAGCTGTGAGAGGCACCCCTCTTCTGGGGAGCTCCAGTCCTGGCTTTGCTCTGGGATGCTCTGCACACCTCTGACCACACTTGGCCAAAACTGCTGCATCTTTTTGATGCTCACTCACTTAGAAACTCTTGAGATTAATAACCAGAAGGAGTCTATCTGGGAGATAAAAGCATTATGTTAAAAGCATGACAGCAATTACGATAGTATTAGTCACAAAACACTGCACAGTTGGAGAGATTTTAAGTTGTGTTCCTTGTTTATTTGCTTTGCTTTCCCTCTTCCTGAAAGGCTTTGGTGTCCTGTGGTCCCTGGAATGGCAGCAGCGCTGCAGCAGCAGTGACAAGCTGTCCAGACATCAAGCAGGTTGTCAGGGTCAAGCACCACTAATGGCCACCAACGGAAGATGGTAACACAGTATTTCTTGTTCCCCACCTCTCTCAGTGACCTCACATGAAGGTAACAGCCCAACACACCTTCACAAGGCCAGAAATACAGGAACGCAAAGGACCTTTTGCCCTGAGACACAGCCCAAGCCTTCCAGTTGCAGAGGGATGCTGGATGCTGCCCTGGTGACATGCAGAGCTCTGATTTCCACCTGCAACTCCTCAAGTGATGCCTCCTGCCCAGAGGTATGCCCTGGCAGCTCAACTCCCTCTACACCCCCATCCTCCTGTGATTGTAACCCTCATACCTGTTTGGTACCAGGATTTTGGGGCAACCAGCCATCCTTCCCCCAGCAGGACTCAACACCATGCCAGCATGATGCCCTGCTACTGTCCCAGCCCCACACTGGCTGTGCTCAGCTCTCCAGTGCTCAGTTCTTCTGCTCTGCAGGTTACCAAACCACTGCTCCATTTGTCCACTATGTACAAATGTCCCCAGCAGAGCCAGGTGAAGCCACCCAGGGCAGAGATGAACCAGCTTCAGTCAGTCCAGTACCTTCTCACCAAGCACAGTCTCCAGGGATGCCCACAGAACGTCATATGGTCTTGTGAGCACCCACTGATGTTCCCACAGCTTCCTGACATCCAGCATCTCATAGTGCAGAGATTTAGCTCATCACTGGCAGTGCCAGCAACACTCTCAATACTATTTTCCCCTTACAAATTTGTCTAATTACTTCTGGAAGCTTTCTAAACTCATGTGGCAGCCAGTTCCGCCGTTCTCCTTCCTCCTGTCACAGAGGAACCACGTGTGTTTGCTCTCCTCCTGCCATCTATTAATCTAACTTGATGCCCCAGCAACTGATTAGCAGTAACAAAGAAGAGACATTTCTTATTGACCTCGCAGTGTTTAGCTCTGCCTGCATGGCCCTGGCCACCCCTCCGCAGCTTTTGAGCATTTTTCACATTGGCAAAGCTTGTCACCCTGCTCTGTCCCTGCCCTGGCTCCCCACTCCTCTCTGCAGCAGGGATCAGAGCTGCACACAGTATTTATTTCCCATGCAGACATACAGTAGATTAATGCAACAGCCCATAACTGTGTTGTGGGTTTGATTTTTTGTTTCCTAAAAATCCACTACATTCAACCTGTGTTTTTGATTGCTACAGAGTACCAAGTCAACATTTTCATGGAAGTGTTAATCCTAACTTCAAGACACAGCTCCTCACCAGCAACAGCCAGGTCAGACCATGGCACCGCTTATAGATGTGAGGATTGTTTCTCCTTGCGTGCATCACTCGGCCTTCAGTGATGCTGGATTTTATCTGCTGCTTTACCAGACAGCTGCTCACTACCTGATGTCCTTTGGAGCTCTTTGCACTCGACTCATTCTCACCACCAAGGACAAGCCAGGAGCACCAAGCACCTTTGGTGTGCTGTTCTCAGCCTCTTTACCCAACTATACATAAAGACACTGAACAGCACTGATCCTACAGTGAATTCAACAGCAACAAGAAAACTTACACCGTATCTCATATAAATCTCTCATTTACCCATTGCTCCTCTTATTCCAAACCAGGTTAATTCTTTAAAAGCCCGTGCTGAAGGACCATAGTGCAGTGTGAATGACAACCCAAGCAGGAATATTTCACCCAGAGCATCCATCTCCTTCAATAGATTTTTGCTTACCAATGCAGTGCAGATCCCTCCTCACTGTACCCCACCTGCACACATGTGTGCTGATGTGCCTGCCTGCAATGGTTCTGCACTGTGGGGAGGGACACTTCTTCCTGGTGTCCCCAGCTCTGGTCCAGGGCAAAGACCCCTCTGTCACAGACACACGTTACCAGCAACACAGAAAATTCAGAGCAGGAAGGAAGAGAGAGAGACCCAGAGACTCCAGTAATAAGGCTTTGAGATGCTGCCATCATGACACAAGTGTGAGCCCTCCCAATCCTACAAATAACCCCAGCTGAGAGCAAAGGGGGGGTCAGACAGCAACAAAGTGGGAGCACCTCATCCCTGCTCTCTTGGCAGGTAGGGACTGCTGGTGCCTGCATGAGGATTTGCTGTCCGTCCATTTGCTCATTGTTAGGGATCTCCAAGGTGACAGTGACTTTCCAGGGAGCAGCCATCAGGTCTCATTGCAGATCCAGATGTCAGAGCAGAAAGCAGGTACTCGCTGGGAGTCAGCCCCTAATGTCCGAAAACAAGCTGCTGAGCTCATTTCACGGCTCGCTCTGCTATGCCAGCTAATTACCGGATTGTCAGGGACACTGATGCATGTGCCACTCACGGCAATTCAATTGTCCTCTCTGCTCTGTAAGTCTTATCAATATGTACGCAGCTATATTTCCCCTGAAATCGCACAGAGGTGCAAAGAGCTGCCTACAGGAGATGGATCTTGCTCCCAGCGTGCCAAGCAGGCAAAGAGCGCAGTCAAAACCCAGTCAGTGGGAGACATCGAAAAGCTCAGCTTGTATTTTTGGGGGCTGCTGCACAGACATGAGACAAGATGGAGAAATACACTTCAGGTGGGCAGAAGGAGCAGGAGCAAAGCTCAAGGCAAACAATAGAAGGCCCCGGAGAGGGGGTATTTTGAAGCAGAGAAGGCAATTTGCAGAAACAGAAGAGGGGAAAAATGCCTTTGTAGCAGCTTGACAGGAGAATGACTCTGAGGATGATGGCTTGGAGACCTGGGAGAAGGAGGGGAAGGGCACAGAGGGAAAAACGTTTAACACAGGCATGTTGAGAAGGCAAAACAGGGCATGAACAAGCAGGTAGTGCCTGAAGAGAAACTTCAGGAAGACAAGGTGGTGATTAAAACCTTCTATGACCCGAGGTTGTGACCATGTTGTAGTAAGAGAAGGAGGAGGCAGAAACAACAGAAACAGCAAGAGGAGAAAGAAACCCAGCAACAAACCCAATTGTATGGGCACTGGAGCAGACAGGGCACACTGCCCAAGAGGCAGAGGGGCTGCCAGTCATGGATGGAGGAGCTGAACTGCATGGCAATGCAAACGAGGTGCTTGCAGCGTCTCACATGCTTCCCAGCCACTGCTTCGGCCAAGTCCCAGAGGTTCATCTCTGCAAAGGTGATCAAGGCATGCTATAAAGACAATTCTCCATAAACCCACACGCCCAGCACACTTTGCTCACATCTGTGAAGTCTGGTGGAAACATCCTTAGCCAGCATTGAAGGTACCACACGATCAGAGAGATCACTGTGACATCGACATTGCCCTCAGCCACCAGAGAGCAGCACGAGGTCAGGGTCAGCACACGAACTTCACTGCAACTCAGCCGAGTGTGATAAATCCACACATCTGATGTGTTTTCAGGGTGATGCTTGGGCTACAGGAAGATTTCACAACTCTCAGTATTTTTGAAGTGCACAGTCACTGATTGTAGCATCATGGTTTGCAGCATGCCAAGCGTGTCCCATAAGAACATAAAACCAGAGCTTCTCATTTTGCATAATTCTTCCCAGAACTCAAATGCCTGGAAAGTCTTTACAAGAAATACATACGAAATGGGAGCAAAAAGTCACCTAAGGAACATTTTTAATTTATGAACTGTCAGACAAAAACGTCTCAGAATTAAAAGATAAGGGGGTTTAGAAGATAAAGGGCTCTGCATCTGACACCCTCTGCAGCCTGGAAGTATCCACGTGATTCCTTTCTGAAATACAGATTTTCCCACTGTGGTAGCGATGGGTTGGGAGGCACAGACAGATGTGCTCCAAGCCAGAAGACAGATGTGTTCCCAGACAGGAGTATGGCAAGAGTTTACAACTGCAGTACTTATTTAAAAGGCAGCAATGCATTATCCCTTGAGGGAGAAAAAAAGAATTTAAATAGTTTAAGAAAAGAAAACAGGATGATTAATTAAACTTGCTATTTCTAGAAAGAACCTGCCAGAGCAGATGCGTTCTGGTCCTTCCCTGGGGATGGTTTACAAAAACAGAGCCCTGTGGCTCTTTGTTTCCCAAAGCTTCATGTTATTAGACAACGACTGTGCGTTCACTTTGTTATTTTAAGTTGTTGATTAGCAGGTGGCTCTGCAGGGAAGGGCCCTGGGCCACCTCGGAAAGATGACTGCCCAACGAGGGGCTCTGGGTCCTGCTGCTGCCCTTCTCCAGTGCTGGGTCAGCAGCCACCTTCACTGCAACTGAGCAGCACAGGAGCTCCTTGGTTCCAGCATGAGAGGCTCCCGTGGAGCAGAAGTTTGAAAGGTGTTTTGGGGAGAGACAATCTCTCTCCTGGGTTTAGGGGGTGAAGGCCGCACTGGCTGGCACCCAGCCCCACACCAGAGACGAAGGTCAGCATGAAACAATTGTGCTCACCATTCCTGTTGCAGAGCTGTACAAAGGGGCAGCAACCAGCGGGGAAACAAAAGGAGCAAGCTGAAAGTCTATTAGAACCCCCCTAAAAAAGCAAAAATCCCATCACACACTTCCTGCTTGAGACCCCCCTTCCTGGCCTCCCATGGTGACAGGAACATGGTCCTTCAGAGGTGGCACACATGGCGGTGATTACAAACTGATAATGTACAAATTGTCACTTAAGCAGGATTACTGCTGCCTTTCCCAGCAGCTTCCTCACTCCCCTCTCTCCTTCACCCTCCCTCTGCTCCAAAAGTGGGGAGGGGGGGAGAATGACAGATGCAATATTTTACAAAATGAGATAATTATATAGCAGCCACATGGGGAGATTAGATTAGCAAGAGATTTCAATGCAAGGATATTTAATAAGAATGAGACACAGGTACATGGAAATGCAGGCAGCAAAAGGTCATCATCATCATCACCACATTGAGATTATGAAACAAAATGCTTCTGACCTACACAGGCTTTGATGCTCGCTGCAGTAATTCTATTGTTATTGCAACACAAATAGGATTATTCTGAACAGGAGATGTATAGCTGCACACAGCCAAGAAGAATTAAAAAATAACACTACAGCGACTACGGCAAAGCAGTTCAGACACAGGGCAGAAACTCTCTCCTGTTTCCAGCCCAGCCTGCCACCTTGCAAGGTTTGCACACTATGTTCCCATGCCAAATACCACAGGAACAGCCAAGAGCTTGGGACCGAAGCTCGGTTTACTGGTAAACAACAGTAAAGCCCTGGGGCTGCAGGAGGACATGGGCAGCCCCTCCTCACCCCTGCCAGCACACCCCACCTTCTGTGTTGGACCGGAGCATCCCCACGAGGACAAGTGCTCCACGGCCAGCAGAGTCCTCACAGAGGCAGCAAGGCATTCATTTGTCACCATCTCGGCCTTTGTTAACACTAATGCAAATCCACCTTTGTGGATCACCATCTTCTGTCTGTTGAAACGTTCTCTCCATGTTATCTTAAGTGCGAAGGGGGAGCAGGGAGGGGGCTGGCCGAGGCTCTCCCTGCAGCGTGGCGGAGCTGACATGACAGCCGAGCTGCTCAGAGGGATCTGATACAGACACACAGATATATCACACAGATGAGGCGATAATTTCACGGCGATTAAGCCACACTCTATAGAAGCCTTCATTAAAGTCTGCTGAGGAGAGGAAGCAAGCCCTCTCAATATTTAGGTTGGTTTTTTTTTTTTTTAAGGACAGCAAATCCTAACTTTCCAAGAGCATTCTTGTATTTATTTTCAAGAGGGACCTTCCCCACAGGGACATCTCAGACCCGCTGCCAGTCTCTGCTGTCCTCAAAATGCAAGTCTCCTGCCTGCCACATTTCCTGAGCTATGATCTGGGTAAGCCTGCAAGGACACGGCTCTGCTGAAAAGGCAGGTAGGGCTCTATAGAGCCTCACAATTTGAGTCACTGCAAGGAGAGAGGAGTCTGGACCGAGATGCTGAATGTCAGACCAAGACACAAAACCTCGACCTTGGACTGAGACGCAGACACAGGACTCAGACCAGCTGATTCTATTCTCTCTGCTGCGGGTCCCCAGGCATGAAACCTAATTATGTGCCTGCAGCTTGAAATTTTACTTTTGCTGCCCACACTGTACTGTCCTGGATATAGAAGGCTAATTTCTTAGTAGCTGCTTAAAACCAGGCAGAAATAACCTTCCTGCACGTGGCTGCTGCTCACGACTGCTGTCTCAGCAAGCTTCACCCTGGGAAAATGTCAGTGTTTGATTGACACCACAGAAACACCCATTACAACGTGTTCTAAACAAAAACATCTGCACTTACTTGTACAGCACAAGTCAGAGAGATGAGCCCCCCTCCTCTTGGTGAGCACAGAGAGCTGGGCTGGCTCTGCCACCAGGCCACCTGCACCCGGACCCCTCAGCACAGCAGCACACCAGGGTTCATGGGGTCAGGCTGCACACCTGCTCACTGCAGGGGAAAGAGCGTCACCTGATGAATTCAATAGCTTCTCACAGCAGCAAACAGCTCTGTGCCATTCCCCTGAGAGGTTGGAGCTGGACAGATGGGGCATGGCAACGGCTATTGCCTTGCTTGTGTCCATGAGGAAAGAGGATAAAACCTCCTCTGGAGGGACAAGGGACAGTGGCCCTGCTGCCTGGGAGGAGATGGCTATGTCAAAGCTGATCCCAGAAATCACGTGGGCTCACTGTGCTCCCGGAGGAATGATGGTGGTGCACACACCCTTGTGTCAGCACAGCACAGTGGGCTTGGGCTTTTCCACTTCCTCATCCAGGGGTCAAGTGAATGTCCAGCATTCAGTGCACCAGCAAGTCAGCTCATGGCTGCAGAAAGCAGACTGGAACTCAGCCCATGAGATTCAGCTCATCTTCACTTCCCAGGGCAGGACAGACAGCTTTCACAAGCAGGCACCACCTCCTCTGCCTCAGCTCATCCTCCAGCACGGCTGGCAGCAAGGAAGCCACCGTGGCAGGCAGGAGCCTCGAGCAGGCAGGGTGAGTACAAGATCTCACAGTTATATCCTAGGAAATCCGAGACCCAAAATGCACAGACACGGTTAAATGCAGGCACGTTTGCCTTCTACAAGACAAATTGCTTTCAATAATCTGGAATTATTTCTCTTGGGCTTTCTAAAGACTTCTCAAACGTACTAGGACAGCCAGGAGCACAGATGAACTATTTAGCTTTCTTGATAGGAAAATATTCTCTTCACACTGTTGTTACAACTTACAAGAGACCCAGTGGGGAAATCTGTGCAATCTTCACAGGGAGATGCGTAGAAATGATTAATCTAAAGTTAACAATGATTTACTGCCCTATCTCAGGTAAGAGGTGCCAAGACTAGATAATTGCTCTGTCTAAAGCTAACTCATGCACTGAAACAGCTTCCTAGAAACAACTGCAGCTTCACCAGACCTGCCCATCACTGAGGACCAAATCATGGCAGGATGGTCTTCTAATTAAAATGATGGGACATGGAGTCCAGGAATGAATAATTGCTCTGCTCTGGTCCCCTTGGGTGGCTCATCTAATCCCCTGGGGATGTTGTTCCGTTTCTTCCTTGGAGGGAAAGCAACTCTCCTCTGTCCTAGTGCTCCTGCACCCTGTCCACTGCAGGGTCTACATTTGCACAGTTCAAGGGTGGGTTGTATTTGATTCTCACCACAATCTTATGGCCACTAAGAAAAATCACCATTTTTTTCCATTTTAAGCTGTGTAAAAGAAGATGAAATTTGGGATTTGAGCAGTTTCATCTGAACATCCCAGTAAGCCATTGAAAACCAAAACCAAAATAAAACCCAGGCTCAGCAATGGTGTAACAAGTGTTTTTGGAGAGGTTCTATCAGTTTGGTTCAGAACACTTTTTTAGCCATGGGAGAGAAGCAGCTGAGGCTGGAGGACAGACATCCTGTTCCAGCAGCACAGAGGGACACATGGACACATCCCACTGCAGATGCAGCAGCGCTGGCTCCTGGTCCCCCTGCTCCAGCGAGTGTTCAACCTCCAGTCACACAGACCTGTCACACCCTGCCAGTGCCAAAATAAATGCAGAGCACCTTGGGCTGCTCGGTGATGAATGTGCAGCTGGCATGGCATGATTTTGGTGGGTCACCCTTCTGTTTAAAGTCAACACAATTATTTTAATTATTACCTGGATCTCAAGTTCAATTTGCTGCCTAAGGGTGGGTATTTATCTGCATCATCTGAAGCAAGAGAGCATTTCTGTGGCATGTGCAACAGCTAATGCATACCCTGTACCAGGGATGTCAACATTCTTTTGGCCTCAGAAAGAGCTGGGAGATTTCCCATGGGCCATCAGTACTTTCTCCCACCTTGCAGGCACCTTGGGCAGCAGGGACTGGAGCTATGACGTTTAACTCAAGTTCCTTTAATAAACCTGACATCCTCAAATCCAGCAGCAAGAACTAATTACATCTTGTCCTCTATATGAGAGTAAAAACTCCTGTAGCTTAAAACACCAAGGATTTTCCTTGCAATCTCCTGAAGGGGAAGTGGCTGACAAGTGCAGGATTGTGCTATTGGTTGTGGTGAAACACTCGCCCGTTGGAGTGCTTTGATACTCTCACCAGATGAATCCCAGCCAGCAAAATGATTAAAAATGCTAAGGCTGGCAAAACGTAGGAAGCTTTGAAGAACGTGTATCAGAACAGCTTCCACCGCCCCGACACCGCCTTGGGCTCTGCAAATCCATTTCTCCCTACGATTGTGTGGCAGTACTAGTTTATCTCCCTTGTTAAGTAACCTGTATCAAAACGATCAGAGGAATACATTTTAGAAGTTTCTGGTGACCCAGTTCAAAGTAACAATGTGAAATTTATTCATCCAAGCCAGGCACAGGATGCAGGAAGACGACACTTCTCATCTGCATAGGCGCCTATAAATATCCTCATGCAAACCACGGCCAGGCTCTTGTTAATGCCAACACAACCTGAAAATAATGTTAAATACCGAAGGGAAAGGGAAATTCAATTACTCTCATTTGATGCAGAGCAGGAGAGTGCCCTTTAGCAGTGCAGCAGTTTATGAAGTGCAAGCAGCAGAGAGGTGATGGGACCTGCTGAGGGACCACATCTCACTGAGCTGAGACCAGCTGCCCAAAGGACCAATGTGCCACAGGGACTTTCCAGCTAGGACACTTGGATTTATTACTGCATAGGTGTCAAATAATCATCTCCAGCTTTGAAGAAAGAGAACCTACAAGCGATCACACATCTCTGTTCCCAGCTCATCTGGAGGCTTTTGCTCCTCTTACCAGGATTGAAGCCGCGTTTGGAGCTCCACCATTCCCTGAAAACCTCATAGTTAATGGGAGCTGGGAGCGCACAGTGAGGAGGGTTCACACTCACAGATGATTCACTGTCAGTAATAGTGAGTGTGCATTAAGCTCCTCCAGCACCCCTCCAAGGGTTCACAGGGTGGAATAACAGCCATCACTGTCACTGATGCCAAATAGCTGTCAGAAATGAGCTGAGCATCACACTCCTCCTCCCAGAGCTGCCCTACTCGAGGGGGCTGGGGCTCAGTCCAGGGTTACCTTTCCTTCTGATGCCATTATGAAGATCAGAAACTGTGATCTAACTGGAAGTATGTTGATGCTAATCCCTGCCAAATGCAGCCCTGACACCAGGAGCATAAGCCAGACTTGGTGACTTGCAGAATTCCACATGTCCTGTATGGGACAGAGAAAATATTTCCAAAGATTTTCAGGACCTCTGAAGCCAGCATTGCTGACACCCTCCCTGCATCCCCAGTGCTGCTGGTGAAGATGGGCTGCACCACCCCAACACCCACACAGTACCATGAGCTCTGCAGGTGTCTGTGAATGAGCGTTGAACTCTGATGCTACTCAAAGGAAAGGGGATCTACAACAGAGTAGCATCAGAACTTTCCTCTTCAGCAGCTGGAGCTCACCATGAGCCAGGGCTCAGTGTTCATGCTGGGCTGGCCCACGGACAAGTGACATCAGAGCCCACCTCTTTCTCTGTTGGGACCACAGCCACCAATAAGGCTCTTCAGTAGCAGGTCTGCCTCACAGCATCCCAAAAGCACAGTAACTGGGATCAAATCCCTACACAGCATCCATTAACCTCCATGGGCAGTGGAGAAACAGCCCTGCAGCCGTTATCACAGACCATATCTGATATCCTCTCCACAGATCACCTGCAAACCATCCTACTCAATTCAGGGCACTAAGGCAAAGTTCCTGTCCCTTCATCCTCTCTTTAAGGCAGCTCTGTTTGCTTTTCAAAGCAGATGTTATACAGTGGCACAATACAATCAGGAAAAGCAGCAGAGGAATGGCACCAGAGCCGTAACCACTCGCGATAAGAGACAAGCATGCAGTGCAACGAACATCTCTTTCCCATTAAACCTTTCTGAATGACTCTTATTTCCAATCTTTATGCACCCTATGGAAAAATATGATAGGTTGTTCCTCATCTCTCTAATGTACTTTAAATAGACGATGCTCCAGATGGTATTGACATTGCTAAACAAATTGTGAAATCCACATGCCAAAAATACTGTGGGTAAACATACTAAACCACCCTGTGCAACAAAAGAGGCTAAAAGAACTGCAATCATCATCAACTTCAAATGCTACTCACATCGCAGAACAGGGACTGGGCTTCAATTTTTGTTACTTTTAACAAAAATAAGATAGTACAATACTAATCAGAGATGAGGCTGGTAACATGCTGCAGACAGGATCTGGGGGAAGAGCCACCAGCTGCAGAGCCTTCCACATGTGCATGGGTGGGATGGGAGCAGCTCAGGTCAGCAAGGACAATGTCAGCAACACTCTCCATGCTTTGTGCCTGGTTGAAAAGTTGGTGAGACTCAGTACAGCTCTCAGCCAAAAACAACCCACCTCAAACAAACCCTCTCATTGATCCAAGTCATCTTTCTTGCCCCTGTGATGCTCTCAGCATGACAGCTTAGGGTGGCATGGAGAGAAACGGGCTGCAGGGATCAGCACACAACAGTGTGGTCCTCCCCAACACCATTTTCCTTGCAAATGCAGATCTGGTTATGAAATATGGTCAACTTCAGCATAAAAGAGGAAAATTGAGTTTCAAACTCGAACAGCTTGAGTAGATAACTCAAGAAAGAGTCACAGTACACTCTTTGTGCTGTTAATGCTCGCAATAAAACCCTACTCGGAGTACTAACGGCATTTGGGAAATTATTAGGAAGAAGAGCACTTAGCAAAATCCTTGGGGAACTACCTCTGCAAAATCCTCTCTGATGGCGTTCAGACAGGCAGGCAAAACAGCGACCCGCTCTCTTGGTGTCTCCAGACACAGGTAGCACAAATAAGGCTTTGGGCAAAAACCGGTTGCCATGAAATACCTTCTCTAGCAGGAAAATGGGGCTTGTTCTTGCATGTAAGAACAACTCCGACCCCAGGAGCAGCTGCCATTAAGCGGCTGAGCCTTTCAGAACCAAGCTCAGCTGTGTGAGCGTGCAGCAAGCAGCACACACAACCACGTGTGTGCACACACGGCTGAGCGCAGGAGGCGAGGGCTGCGCTGCCGCCCTCGGAGAGCCCTGCACGGCTCTCCAGCATGATCCCTGGCACAGTCTCACTAATGCAGAAGGGCAAAAAGGTAACAAAGAAACATTGCCACCCTTCACCCTGATCTTCCCCCCAAAGGCAGCCATGACTCTAAGAGAGCACCCGTGTGAATGCCACAGGCACAAAAATAAAGCACCGGGTTGAAAAATACCCATTTAATAATGAGAGCTGAGGCCAGGACCAACTAATCTTTGTAGAAAATCAAAGAAAAGTACTGAGGAGCAACGGGACTGCAGGCTACTGGGAGGCAATCTGTCGATGGGTAGTCGATCTGTGCTGCTGGGATGCTGAGAATGACACGCACCACCTGCTTCTCTGGGAAGCTGTGTGCTGCTCCCCGGAACCACAAGAGTCAGTTCCATCACCCCTGGGGTGGGGAAAGGAACACTTAGCCCTCTTAATTACATACAAGTGGAGACAATAGGAATAAGAGGCTACAACCACACCGTTTCCACATCACCAGTGATGATTTGCATTTTAAGGGGCTACTCCCAACCTTTTCACCAGCAGTGTCAGCCCCGCCAGGGCACTGGGATTTACTCCCTGTGTTGTAGTGTGGCTTAGCTGGCATTTGTTATTATTGTTACTGGTAATTTGTTTTACCACAGCTGCAGAGAGGAGTGTGGAGGAGCTTCTGGAGCAGTTGGCTCACTGTGGGTTGCAGGAGGACAGCCCAGGGCTGCTGGTGTTCTCCTCCCTTGCTGTGCTTGCACCATTCAGAGATAAGTTGAATCTGGCATCAGTTTCCTCCAAAAACCCTGCTGTGCTCCTTCCCCTCATGACAGCCAGCTGCCGGCTCAGACGGATGTCACGGTGTCATTTACACTTGAATCATGGAGACCAGAAAAATTAATGACAGTTTATATTCACACATAAGCTATGGGTCCTTCCCTTCAGGAAGACACAGGGGAAGGAGGCCAGCAGGGTTCAGAGCTTTGCGTGGGTTGGTCCAATCCCAATGCTGTGCTCCAGAGATGGTGTGATGGGTTGCAGCTCCCTAAAACACCCAGAAAGCACAGGGGAGAGCTGAACTGTCTCGACATCCCTTCCCACAGCACCAGCAGAGCTCTGGTCTCACAAGCTCTGGCCATGCCTATGAAGTCCTGATAAAAACTCCCTCCTGCACTGCAGCCAGGATTTCTCTGTTCCCAAGGTGGGTTACACACAGTTTATGAATCCAGCTGGTCTTTTATCCCATACTGACAGTTACCAGCAATAAATACAGCCCCCACAATTTTCTCCTCTTTGCCTTTCTGCTGAGTAAAGCCTGCTCTGTCCTCACCACTCAAAATCAGGATGAAAGAGGGATGCTCTTTAACTGGGATCCCTGAATCTCAGTGTCTTGCTGAAAGAACCCTCGATAACCAGCATGGGAACACATTCCTGCACTGTCACTCCTAATTTATACACGCTGCATTGTGGTCATTTCCATCTCTGAAATACCAACAGGCAAATGTGCTTTAATTGAGGGCAGACCATGTGGTGTGTGCTTGTACTCTGGAGATTTCACTCCGAGGGGACAGGAGAGTGTGGGGGTACAGCCACATGTGGGGAAGGGGGGAGATGCCCTTGAGGAAGGGCTCATTAGCTGGTGTGTTTGGGATGAGGTGGTGTTTAACAGATGCCCACCTGTATCTGCAGGGTAAATCAGCTTCCTGCTGGTGACAAGGCTGAGTGTGTTAAGGACACCAACACTTGGAGGCATTTGGCCATTGCAGCAAGAGCCTGGATGTTTTAATCACTGCGGCTGAACTTGGCTGAACATGCGAGCAAGAGGGGGAATGGAAAATGCAATTTGTGGAAAGCAACAGCCTGATGACCTTGAGGTGTATGAAAAGGGTGTGGAATGAAGAAGCAGGAGACACAGAGATGGGCCGGGACATTTCTGACCACGTGCTCTAAATCTTTTCCCTCACACCAACTGCACCATAAGTTTGGATGCAGAAACAGCACAAGGATATCAGATTGGGCTGTCCTTTCCCAAAATTGTAGAGCACTTTTATCCCCCAGGAACATTAGCAGCAGCAACCACAGACCAGGAGGCCACACCCAGCACAGAGAAGACTCTGGTCTGAGGTACCTGCTGCAGCCCTGAGCTCTAAATCTGCCCCAAGGGATTTGCTGGCCCCCAGCAACAGCTCCTCCTGGATCCATGATCCACAGCTGCCCATCGTCCCTGTAAACTTGATCATGCCTTTAGCCACAGTCACAGTACCTCCACAGCCAGTGCTCCACCATGCAGGTTAAAACTACAATCAAAACCATTTCCTGTCATCTGTCTGAGGTCTGCTTCCTTCCCTTTTTGCTGCCCAGCCTTTCCTCTTGTAGCAAATTAAGTTAATGTAAAAAAAAGAATTAAACTATTATTAAAAAATTTAATTGCCACACTGCCATTTCCTGTCCATTTGTTTCCATCTTGCTCAGTTCATCCAGCAGCAGGTCCCAGCTACAGCTCACTGACCCACTCCCACCACCACTCTGCGTGTTTTCCTACCACAGTCCTGTCCTTGTGCTGCCCATTTCCATCTCAGCTGTATTTGGGTAGAGAAACATTAAAGGAGAGACTAGCCTTAAAATAATGGAGTACCCAAGAAATTAATAACCAGAGTGAGAAGACTGAGTGTGGAGAGACAGACTCGGTTTGGGGCAAAAGAAGATTTCTCTTCCTCTCCTGATTTTGAAGTTCACAGCCACCTGAGAGAGTCCTAAAGCCTTAAAATGAAAAAAGACAAAATAGATATTTTTCAGTCTCTGTTGTTCACTTGGGTGCAAGGCTGAGGTTTTTCTAGAGATCTTTTTTAGGCAATTGGGTGAGGTTCAGGACCTGGATTCTTGTGCTCAGCAGAGCTCTACTTCAGCCTGAGAACCAACCATGTTTGGGGCATCTCCAAACAGATGAGGCACCAAAATCACCACTGACTTCTAAAAATTCCCAAATACTTGCTCCCCTTACAGGCAGCAATCTTCAGGGAGCTGCTGGCTGTGAGGGTGGAGAAGCATCCTCTCACACACAGGTTTTGGATAAGTGGGCAACCAGCTTCCTTCAATCTTGTGCCTTGCCATCCAGCAGAAATGTTCATTCTCACCTTCCCCTAGAGGCAGTTCCCACTCCACACCCACCCACAGTGGGTTTCCATTGTGCGTGGTGCCAGGGACATGAGGCTCCCTGCAGGCAGCCAAGAGAGAACGGGTAGTGCTACAAAAAGCTCGAGATTCCCATTATTTCCTCTTCCACGACAGCCCCTCCCGCGAAACACTGGCTGGGGTTCAGAAATCTGTCACGGCAAACAGTGTGCTGGAAATAAGTTTCTTAATTGCCGTATGCTAACAGATACACACGTAACCAGCACACGAGGGTTTTTGGCTGGAGGAGGTTTCCTCCTGGCCCATCCTTCTCCCTCACTGGGGCAGGGGCTGGGACTTCCTCTGCAAAACAACCACCCCTTAGCCATGAGATGACCTGAGAATCTCCACTTCCAATTTACAAGGAAGTACGTTGCTACCCCTCACATCTGTGGCATGAAGCTTTAAAACTAATGCCTGTAACTTCCCAATTCAGTGAGGAGGGACAGGGTTATATGTGGGAAGTTAACAGGTTTCATTTGCTGTTGTTTTCAGACTGTGTCACAGTCACAGAGACCTGGCGAGACTGAGCGCAGCAGGACAGGCAATTACTTCAGGCATGTTTCCAGCAGGAAAAGTGGTGAAGCCAGCCCACTCACCTATCTTGGCCAAATTACAGGCAAATCTTGTCAGCCCACCTACCTACAGGTACTTACGGCAACCCAGGGACCTCCAAACTTGCCGCTCCATCTCTCCTTTACAGGCAGAGAACAGAAGGGCTAAAGTGTTTGCGAGTGATTTGCTCAAGGTCTCTGGGCTGTTGCACAACCTGGATATGCAGATATGGTCCCAGAACAGGATGTCACCCATGGGGCTGCCTCCTCCTGTCCCATCTCCTGCAGAGTGGGTGGATGGTGGCTCAGCCCCACTGCTGAGAGACTCCTGTGAAAGGAAGGATGGGGTAGGATGGACCATGCAGTACATGGGCTGCTAATACAGGCCATTTTTCTAAAACAAATTTGTTTTCAACAGAACAGAGCATCATTGAAACTAAACAAATAAAAGCAGCAATGGCTGGTTTAATGAAATATATAGTGACTTATTTTCTGATTAGATATAGATGCCAAGCTCAGCTATGACTGCTGAGTGCCATGCCTGTAATTACCCCAGCCAGCCTCCGAGAGGTCTCTGCCAAGCAGCGACTGCTTGGTGCGGACCAATAGTCCATCAGCCTACAGCAAATCTGAAGAGACAGCGATGGTTTGGGGTTTATTTTTAAGATGCTAACAAATTTTACCCTTTCAAATCCCTCTCTCAGTTTGAGACTTCAGACAGTGCTGGAAAGAGGAAGCACAGCATCCGGTGCTCCCTTCTCATAATAAATAAATAAAGCTTTAGCATGCCAGGGCTTTGTGATGGGTCCCACCTCTGCCTTGACCCTCTGAGCAAGACCCATCCCATCATACTGGTGGACATCTCCATGCTAGGGGTTTGTGGCTTGGCAGCCTCTGGGCTCTGCTGAGCCTGATAGCTTGAACAGTACGTGAGCAGCTCTGCCTCCCTTCCCCACCTCAAGCAATGCCAGTTCTTCCAGAGCACTCATGAGGAGAAGTACAGGGCTGCCCATCTCCCTCTGCAGCTCACCAAGCTCTCACAACAGACTCTATAAAAAGGAAAGTACAGGATTTACAGATCAGGTGGTGAGACAATGAAACACCCCCATCAGGGGAAAGGAGTTGGGGTTGTTGGCACTCACTTGTCCCCAGTAGCTCGCTCAGGCTCATCACACACACCCATAGACCCAGAAGACTGACAAATAAAACACAAATAATGAATAAATAAAGGGCCTTTAAGAGTGATAAAGACTCATCTCACATGAAGCAGATATCCTGGGGACATGAAGGGCCACCCCAAGCTCAGTTAAGGATGTCTCCACTGCCCCAGCAAGGCTGCGCTGGGCAGAGATAGAGCCGAGCTCAGGGCATGTTCCCAGACCTCTCATCCCCTGTGCTGTGACCTTCCTGTCACTCCTCATCAGCATTGCATTGCTGGACTCTGGGAAGAAACCACAGCAGATAAACTTTCCAGCATGTAAACAGAGGAGCAAGAGGAGCAAGAGGAGCTTGGGGCGAGAGGAGACAGCAGCCTCTGAACTGCCAGACTTCCCAGAAAGCTCAGGGAGCTGAGGACATGCCACTGCAGGTTAGCAGGAAGGATGCTCGCAGACAAACATCCCCCACAGCCCACACACGTGCCATGGAGAGGCAATCGGAGGTGATCCACATCCTGGCACCAGTCCTCCAGCTCTGGAGCACCATCCCAAAGGGACCACGCTTCACCAGGACAATGAGTCCCCAAAGAGTGAAAAGCCACAAAAGAAAACCAAGGAACGCAGCAAAAGAATCAGAGCAGATACAAATAAAACGCTCCAGAAGCCAGGAAAACAAATCGCATCCTTTGTTTGTGCAGCAAGCTGGAATAATAACATTTGCTCGCCCAGCCTCACTCCTCGCCCCTCTCACTATTGTACCTCTGCACAGATCCGGCGAGGCACGGAGGAGGCTGCTATTGTAACTGGAGTGGGCTGAATGCTACTCACAAAATTCAGCAAATTGGGGCTATTTTTGGATTTACTAGGCATTTGCAAACAACTCCAGTTGGTATTTGAAAACATGCACCGAGTATCACAAGCCAACAGAAATGACAGCCCATGGGCTGTTATCCAAGAAGCACCCAATAGCGCTGGTCTGCCTTTGAGCTTCTGATCTGGCTGTGCAGCCACAGCACCTAAGGGTCATCCAAAATGGGGGAGCAAGGCTTTCAGGCCAAAGTCCTGGCTCAAAGCCATTAAAAAGCTCTGGTACAAGAGAAGGGAACCTCAACCCTCCTGATTACAAAAATATGGCTCTTTCCATCTAATAGTTGGGCTGGTTTTCCCTCTGTCCTGACCCTGGGATGTGCAGAGCCTGGGCACCGAGTTACTACATGGCTGCATCCATATCCTAACCCAGCCACTCTAGACCTCGGTTTCCCCACCGGTGAAAACATGATTATATCAGATTTGGCCAGTACTATGTGCTACACAAATGAGTTAGGGCCTGACTGAAAACTCTGAAGATCCACATGAAATCTTTCATGGATTTTGGGTCAGATGCTGAAGCACAGCAGGCAGTGCTGGGACAGGGACAGCGTTCCCATGGAGGGAACCTGCTGGCAGGTGCTGGTACTCCAGAGGAACATTAAAAGGGAGTAGTTTTAATAGGCTCATTCCAGTATTTCTGGAAGGAAGAATGTCTGTAAAAGCCAGCTGTGATGACATGCTGGAAAAAGGTGGGAGAAAAGTCAGAAAATGCACTGAGAGAAACAACCCTGCACCAGTCTCCTGGGGAAGAGCTTGGCAAGCACCATGGCCCTCTGAAATACCTCTGTGCCCATCGCCTGTACCTCAAGGGCCAGGGTCTTGAGCAGCCCCCTGCAGCCCTGTCAGCTCCTGTCTGACCTGCTGCCTCTTGTGTTACTCTGGCAGAGGGGCTTTCCTAAGAAAACATGGGAATCTGAAATGACTTCTGCTGTGACTGGGATGCTGCTCTGAGGAATCACAAGAAACGAATCCAATATCCAAATTCTGTGCAGTTCTGTCAATAGCAGAGTGCTAACGAGAATTTTCCAGGGCAAATAACACAGTTCATCTAAATTGTTATCTGCTCCACTGAAGTATGAGGGCTGAACCAGCTCCTTCAGCTGCCTTGGGACACAGCCCATTCCTGGGAAAGCTATGCAGGCAGCAGCTGGTGGGACCAGAGCAATGAGATCCCCTTGTAGCTAGAAGAAATCTTGCTAAGGAAAGCTGCACTGTGGAGAGCCCCAGCTCAGCACCCAATGCAAAATGCCCACCCCAGGGGTATCAGCGTGGGGACTGTTCTTAAAAGTGAACTTATGTCAGCCTTGGGGCCTGGGGAGTATGTAAAGAGCAAACTCCCAGGCCAGCACAACAGGGGTAAGGGCTGTTTCGGTCATCACTGCTTTCCAATGCACTCCCACAAGCAAGGAGGGCAGGGCACAACACCTACCTCACTGGTTAACACTGCAACATCCCTCCTGGGTGCTGGAAGGGAGATGCACACACAGCATGCACGCAGGCAGCAAAGGATGCTTTGCTGAAGGAGAAATTACTAAGCCCCTGTTTTGAGTGCCAGAAGGCACAGGGCAGGCTCGCCCAGGACCGGCGTTGCCGGCTCTTCCCTTCACTCAGCTGCTTCCCCCTGCAAAGCCGGCGGCTGCAGAGTGACACAGACTGCCTGATGTGGAGAGAACAAATTATTCATGAAAAACACAATTGTTAAGCCGTGTGGCAGCGCGTGCAGAATGAGAGGCAGACGGGAGGAGCTCGGACCTGGCATCGCCAGCGAGGCTGCTCTGCCTGGCAAACTGATCAGCAAAACGCATTAGCTGGAGGAGATGAAAGATTAAAAATGTCACCCGTAGTACAGCATCTCCTATAATACCCTTTCAGGTTACAATCTGAGAAGCTGCCTGACATGTCAAGTCAAACCTGCAAAATGAAAGTGCCTCAGAGGGGTAAACCTGTCACTTTGGCACACTCTACTTTCAGATCTAAATTTGTTTACAGATGCAGGAAGGCTTCTCCAAGGCGTGCCGGGACAGGCACCACCAGCCAGACATGTTGGGCTATTAGAACACTGCTCAGAGCAGCTGTGGGCAGTCGTAGAGGCCATGAAGACCTTGGAGCTATTTTGAGTCCAGCCACTGACCTTGGCTGGACATGGACCTGGCTGCATGTCGCTTCACTGCCATCATGGTCAGCTTCGTGTGGACGGGTGCAAGATAGTTTTGTCAGAGCATAACTGCTCCTCAGAGCCTTCACACCAGAGAGGAACACTGATTCCTCGTACCCTACCCAACCCATCAAATGCCTGCAGGGTCTGTCTGTGCCTTTCAGCATCATGCATGAGTCTGTGCAGAGTTCCAGCCAAAACAGCACCCTTTCAACAGCCAGAGCTCCCGCAGTGACAGCCTAAATGCTCCCCCAGTAGCAGTGAGGTCACAGCTCTGAGCCCATACAGCTTGTTTTGCTGTTGTGCAAGTGCCTACCCTTGCCCCTGTGCTGGGCAGGCACACAATCCTGTGCTGCTTGTGGGGTGTCACTCAGATGGAGCAAAACCTCCACACAAACCATCCATCACCTGGAAATGCTCCCAGCCACCAAACGGCTGCACAATTAGCAGGCACAAGGCTGGAATTCCTGATTGATTCCAGGGCACCCAGAGGTCTGATAGATGGAGAACAGAAATGCTATCTAAAAAGAGAGGAACAGACCAGCGCCAGCAGAATGAATGCTGGGATTGGGAAAGAAACTCTTTTCCTTGCTGTGCTCTTTGAAGGACAAATGGTAGAGTGATTCTGAAACCACAGTATTGCAGTGCAGAGACCATGGAAAGCAGCTTAGGTTAAGCAATGCTCACAGCTTGGAAATTTATTGTCCTTTCCAGATATTTCCATAACCCTTCGCAGCAGGGCTGGAAATTTTCACAGTCACTTCTGAATTTATCCTCACAGTAGAGGACAGGGGAGAGCTTTATCCTATAGGGCCCCTTTATATATTTAGAAACAAGTCTGAGATTGCCCAGGAAGCAGCAGCAGAGGCAGGACCCAAGCCATAGCTCCTCAGCACAGTGGTATTTCTGGAGACCAGGCAGTCCCCATTTAATGGGGTTATTTCCATTCTCTGCATAATGAGTTATCCCCCATCCCTCTGTTATCCCTCCAGCCATGATTTTACCTCCACCTGCTCTAAGTGATGTTCCAGACAGGGCTGTAAAATGTCACTGTCGGTATGTGAGCAGCTTCCCCTCTCTCAGTGGTCAGCAACAGAGGAGCTTCTGCAGCATCCTCAGGTTCAAAAGAGCTCCCAGAAGCTGTCATACAATCAATCAATCCAATGAACAACTCACTGAACCACAAAAAGGGCGTTATCCATGGAACAGCACATTCCAGACATCATAAATCATTGAGTAATGACTGGGGAAGAGGGGCTGGGACCTCCATCACTCAATGCTAAGGAGGCAGGAGCTCAGGGAGGTTTTCCCTCTGCACGTTGCCCTGGGCTTGGACCTGTCCCTGTGGAACATCACATGCAGCACAGAACATGTACTGGCAACATTTGCTGTCACTCATTTCACCTTTGTGGTGCAGGGAGCACCACAAAGGAGCAATGGGGTGTAACTTCCACTCTCAGACCTGTTTCCCAGCGCTGTGATGCCCTGGCCCCAGGGAGGTCCAGGGGGTGACTGGCACCTTTTGAGCAGTCAGGGGTTGTGCAAAACAGGTGTGAAAGAAACAGCAAAGAAGCAGGAGAAAAACAAACCCTGCAGCACACATCACATCCACTCTCCATGCCAGACATAGTACTGGAGTAAGACTGATGCAGCTGAAGAGCTCACTCCCTATCACAGCCCCTGCCACCAAAATGGGGAGGTCACTGGATGACACCTGGACCAAAGGCACAGTCACTGACTGCTCAGAAGTCTGCATGATATTATAAGGGGGGGGGTCTACTACAGGCCACTGCTGAGCAGGAAGATCGAGAAGATCTCTATGGCCCTGCATTACAAGCACCAAGGCTTCATTTTATTGGAAATGCAAACAGGTTTGTTGGAACAAATGTCCTCTCCTTGGCCCACCACTGACTGACTCTTTGTTTTAAGAAGTGAAATTCTCTTTGTTGCTCCTCAGATGATCACAGGAATGCTTAAAAGCTCAGGAGCAATGGTCTTGTTCTCTTCCCCCACTTCTGCTGGCCTCCTCCATGTGCCAATGACTGCAACAGATGATCCAGTATGCTTGGCTGGAAGAAAACGATCCAAGTGAAAGAAATCAAGGGGTATCACCATTTGGTTGGTAAGTCCAGGCAGCTCAGAGAAGGGACACCAGCGCAAGAAGGGCTCAGCGTAGCTACCCAGTAGCCGGTGGTTACTGGTGGGTTTAACTGTTCACAAGACCACAGCCTTGGTTGCACAAGGACATCTCTGTGAGGTGAGTGGAGGAAAATGATGATCATCTGCAACTGATCGCTGACTCTGTCTGAGGCCAGACAGAGGTGATAAAGCGCCTGGGAGGACTGAGCTGTAGCTGTGCTCAGCATATGGAAAGCCTGGTCGCCTCCTCCCTGGCTGCACAACCAGGACTGCCTGGGGCTCTGCTTGAGGCAGGTGCTGTGCAAGGGGCAGAAAAATCTCCTGAAAGGCCAAGGAAAGCCCCCAGCCTGGTGATCAACCTCTCCCCACTCACAATGGAGTGATGTGGCCCCATGGATACAGCTCCCAGTCATGCCATGCCCAGTGGAACACTTCTAAAGCTTGCCAGAGCCCAGCTCTCAAGTGGGGATTTGCAGTGCTCTGATTCAGCTCCGGTGTGTCAGGTGCTGTGTGGGCAGGGAGGCAGACTCAGCGCAAGGAAAACCCCCACTCAGAGAGGGGCAGTGCTGGGGGTTTCCTGCTGGCAGGGAAACACTGAGCACACACACAGGGGGCTGGGGGAGAGGAAGAGCCATTCCTTCTCCATCTCCATCTGAACACTCCAGGGAAACCCGACTGACAAGGGCACAGTGGCTTTGCACTCCTCAGGAACAGTTTTCATGCTTGAAGGTGGCAGGATGATTTGAGAGAGAGAGCTGCAAATGGATGAATTGCTGTGAGGGAAGAGACTGCTGAGTGACAAAGTAGGGCAGAACTGAAGATTTGTGGAGAGCCTCGAGATGAGGCTCCCCTTGACTCTGCACCCCAGTCCTGGCGTTTCTCCTCCTGGGTGACATCCCACTTTTTTCTAGCATGTTCCTGCACCTCTTGCTCAAATGCCTGCAGGTCAAACAGAAAAGCCCCACAGGCCTCTTTTCGAGGACCAGCTGATGATGCTCAGCAGTTCCCAAACTCTTGCAGCTCCAGCACATTTCAGCCATTTGCTCTACAAATCACTGTGGTTTAGGGTTACTGACTTCCAGCCCTCCCTGATGCAGCACAGGAGGTCTCCTGGGCAGCCTGGCCCTGGTTCTGCCTCTCCCCAGTCAGCCAAAAGCTGCAGCAGCAGCAGCCACTGCTGCCACCGTCCCTCTGCCGGCAGTGCCCGCCTCCTCCCCTGCTGCCTGCAAAGGTTTGCTCTAAAAAGAACAAATCTTGAGAGTAATTGCCTGCCTCCAGACAGGAGCGAGCTCTTCTGAGCGCCCCAGTTAGCAGGCAGTGCCCTGCGAGCAGCTACATTTGTTTTTACTGTGTGGAACACAAATTTATTCAATGTAAATTTGATCTTTTAGCCAAGAAAAGGAGACAAAAAAATCATGGATTCACTCACTCTCCACTGCCCAGCTGAGCAAGTAACTGACAAATACACTTGCCTGTGCTGCCTCCTGCCTGCTTGTCACACAATGCTGGGGACACTAGAAGACAGCCAGGCCTGGCTCAGGGGAGAAGAAGGGTCTTGAGCCCTGCATCCAGAGGCAGCACAAGCACTGCTGCTCCCTGCCCTGGAAGTGGCACTCACAGAGGCCAAACTCCACCTCTTTGCTTTCTAACTCAGCACAGAAAGCAAGCCAACAGAGGGAGGAACCAAGGGCTGACACTGGGGACCCTGGAGGGATGCAGCACTGGAGCAATTAGATGTAGGAAAAAAAGTTATTATTAAGGACAAGTCATTCCATAAGAGCACACAGTCCATATGTGCAAGTACAGCTTTTTAAAAAAGAGGGTATATGGGAAATTCTTCCAGCAATGCTCAGCTTTCAAACTCTCAGATGAAGCAGAGCCTGGACAGGAGAGCAGAGGAGGCCAGGCACACACAAGCCCTTGGTTTAGAAGCAGGAAGGTGATGAACACCATGTTGAGCTGCAGGCTCTGGAGGGACTGGTTTTGGACATGAGACACAAGCCTGTCGTTCTGGTCCAGCTGCCCTGGAGGACTCTAAGTCTTCACTTCAGGCACTGAGGTTCCAGTCTCAGCTCTGCCAGGAGCTGCCTCTGGCACATTCTTAGTTATTCTGCATTTACATGCAAATTAGCTCCCTGATGTCCAGGGTGGCACCCTAGACTCAAACATTCAGTGGTAACAAGCAGCCAAGGGAGTTGTCAAAGCCCAAGAGCTGTTGGCTCGTGGCTCTCCCATCGTACAGAGCAGAAAGGGACACGGATGACCTGGGGGCAGAGTGGCAGCTCACTGCCACCCCCTGATCCATCATGATGCTGGGATGCCATGGCTTGTGCTCAAAGCTAAGCAGAATTGCCAGTCTCCATTCCTGTCTGTCCTTCACAGAGCACCTGATGGCGTTAAGCATCCAGATGCTCTTTTCGCTCCCCAAATTTAGCTCTTTTCATGGGTTGGTGTCCATCTGAACCCTGCCCAAATGGCAGAGTGCTTGGGCATTAACTGTCTGTCACCGACTGGCTCTTTGCTCCCAGCGCCAGCTGCACGGCGCCGTTTAACTGCCGAGCTCAGCCGTGCGCAGACACCAGGCACTCCCAAGCCAAGCTGCCGACGGACATCAGGCTTTGCTTGTTTATAGCCCAACTGCAGATTGAGGAGCACTGAGCTCGCCGTTAGCTGCTCAGCCTTTCCACACCCGTCTGTATTTTGACATTACAAAGCATGTTTAACTCCATGAATACTCCCAGAATATTCCTGCTGGCAATTCTCCACTCCTGCCCACCCATGCTGGACACTCACGCTGCAGTCGCATTTTCCAGCTGGTGGGTTGTTTTTACTTATAGACTCCTACCAGTTTTCCAGCTGAGCGCTTGTTCCAGGTAGGGAGTTTAAGCTTAATAAAACAAGTCTGGCTTTTCTCAGTTGTCTTTTGCAAAACCACAGCCATACTTTCAAAGTCTTGGGCCTATCTTCCACAGCACTCTTGCTGCAAATGGTGCAAAGGCACCAATGTTTTCCTGGTGCTCAGCGAATCCCCAAAGGGCTGGAGCTCAGAGGTCATACCCAGAGGGGATAAGCAAACCTGACAGTGTTTTACATCACCACATGCCTCTCTGTTGCTCACACTCCACACAGCCATGGATGTGCACATGCAAGAGGGCTTCCACCCCAAGCCACCTGCTCTTCAGGATGCAACACCTCCTGGTGGAAATACTGCTCTCCTTTGTCCTCTTCTCCTGCCATGGCACAACCTGGGCTTGCCACAAGAAGTGTAATCAAAATATTCCCACGCATAATCTCTGATAGCATTATTGAGGGATATTTTTCAAATCTCAATTAGAAACAAACTATTCTGTAGTCCTAGTTCTGCTTCAGTCTCAGATCAGCAGGGATGTGGCATTTTAATTTCTATAAAAGAAAGTATAGATCTCAATACAAAGAGAAAGGAATAAAGCAGACATTCTGAAAAACAAGAGGATAAAAGGAAGAAAATCCAGCACAACTGCCCTGAACAGAACTAGCAGAGCACAAGGAGAAAAAAATAGCAGCAATCATTTTTCTTGGTAATTTACTTAAGAGATTGAGAGCACAGCCCTAAAACTGCAACAACCATTCTTTCTTAGAGGACAAGGAAACCTCTGGGCACAGCTGCCTGGAGAAAAGCAAACCTCATTCTTTCTACTAATACTGCAGTGGGTTTGTGCTGTGACAGCCCCCAGAATAGAGCTCTGCTGTGCCAGGCAGTGTTCATGCACATCCAAATACACACACATGCCCCTAGGAGAGAGTTCCCAGCCTAGAGACCTTACAGCCTTTCAGACAAAGGAAAGTCTGGGACTGCCATCCACTGGAGACATCACTGGGTCTTAATTGGGAAACAATAAAGCTGGAATTCTTCAAGGCAAACATCCCACTGCAGAGAAGGGGTCTGTCCTCACCCTCCTCTTCTTTCAAACACATTTTTTAGTGAAATGGATGGATGCACTAAATGGACAATTTCAATCACCTGCAGTCACATAGAGACAAAGGGAAAACCAACAGTCAGAGTTAGAGATTCCGACTCATCCTTTCCTTCTCTCACAGCACCTATACATGGGGGAACGCCACATCCAGGTGGGACTCTACATGCAACAACCTCAGTACTGTGGAAGAGAAATGACAAATCCCCTTTCTGCTTTCATAGATGTAAGTCAGTGATTTAAAAGCACTCCCTTCATTTTCACCTTTCTGACTGAGCACAGATCCAGTGAAACACCTGGGAAAGCAGGAGGCTCCATCCACCCCACGGGCAGGGCAGCACGCAGCAATCCCACCAGGCATCCCTGTACCACTGCAGGATTGCTGGGGAGGGGAAAACAGGGTGCCCCATCTCCCCGCTGATGGGTGCCAGGTACTGCCAGCCCAACAGTGTCATAACCTAGAGGGTAAAGAAGTTATTTCATTTGACTTCAAGATTTTGTGTCCATGGACTGCTGGGCTAGTAGCCAAGGCATCATTTTAAGGGTGCAGGAACTGCCTCCAAGGTGAGGAATACTATACTGGAAAACTACACGGAGGGCTCAGAAAAGTGTGGACACCAACTCCAAGACAGTCCAAGGCAGCAGGAATGTTTCCATGCTGCCTGACCAGGATCAGAGTATGCTGCATGTTCTTATCAGAGGGGAAATGGATCACAAAATCTGTCCTGGCAAAGGCCAAGAGCAATGTCTCTGGGACACACTGCTCAGGAGCAGGTGCCAGGCTAGCAGATTACCTCACTTTTTTTGGAGGTTGTCAAAAGACCTGTTTCCATCTCCATTACATCCAACAGGAATGTCAGATTGTTAGTTAGCAGCAGTGAAGATTGGTGCAGTCCAGTAGACAGCAAGTGAAAGGTGCAACTTTATTGACTTCTAGGGTGGATTTACTAAAATGCAAATAATGTTCTCAGCACTAAAGCCTCACCCCTTTCAGAGATCTCTCAGCTTTGGTGCTTGCTCAACAGCATCAGGGGTCTCAGCTCTACGACATTCCCATGGGCCAGCATTTGAAAAGATGATTTGTAAAACTCTCTGGATTCTACCAAAATCTAAAGAGTTGTTTCCCCTTCTCTCTGTCTGCCTCTGATAACAAATTATTATACTTCACATAGCACTTTACGTTCAAATCACCCAAACATCACAATCAGGCTTAAATGCAGGCAATCAAAGAGAATATGCATTTCATAGACACTGATTTCCACACACTGACTACCAAATTGGCACTACTTACTACTTTTATCCTGAAAGATGGAAATGAAGGGGTCAAGATCTTTTAATAGACAGAATGGGTAAAATTCATGAAAAACTATAGGCCTGCTGAAGAAACCGATTCATTTTTAAAGGAGAAGGCTTAGAAAGCAATAACAATTGGAGGGAGAGAACCACAAACACATCTCTTAAAGCTAATATCCCATTAGAGTAACAGGTTTATTCTCATTTTTCCTGTTCATCTTTCCTCTTGTAATTAAAAAAAATTATGTTTTATATCCAACAGTTATAGAGTTAAAAAAGTAGGGTATTGTCTGGCATAGTCACTAAGGAAGGTGTAATAAAAGATACTCCTTCCTACCACTCAGAATTCATAGATACAAAGCAGTTTGGGGCTCTGTAAAGCAGGAGATGCCAGTTGGGGTGGCTCTCTAGAGAGAGTCACTGCCAAGAGTCACCACAGACAGGTCTCAGTCTGTGGTGGGGCTTGTAAAGCATGAACTGGAAAGTTTATTGCATCTTTCAGGAAAAGCACAGAGACTACTGTAGTGGAAGTAGCCTGAAGTCCCATCAAATTTCATGCCCTACAAATGGTCTGGAGAAAGACCCAACACTCCTCAGCATGGAAGACTTTAGCTACATATCGTACAGAATACACCTGCAAGAAAAGAAATAATTTTTCTGGCTTCACTAATTATTGCCTTAAATCTTCCTAAAGCAAGAAAGACAACAGCCTTGGTCATTTATCTTCTCCTCAGCTCAATTTGCATCAATTCACATTGATCTTGAAAGCCTCCATCACTCAAGTAAACCACCGTTAGAACAGCGAGCGAGGATTGTCACAACCACCACAGAATTGAAGCTACTACTCTCACTCAGAACAAGCTTCCCCTTGTTTCCCTGTCTTGCTGAATTTCTTGCTCTGACAGCATCTTTGAGCAACAAGTTCCATCAGTGAGCTACAAAGCTGCATTAAAAAGCGTTTAACTTGCAGCAGACCAGTTGCCTTTTAATTACACCGGGTGCCCTCTGCTTCTGCTTTCAGAACAGGCTGATGGGAGCAGGCCAACAGTCTATTTTAACAGGCAAACAGCACATTAATGGTTCTACCTTATTGTCTCTTTGATTTTCAGAACTCAATAATCTTAATCTGTTTCATCTACATTTTAAAACTGGAAGAAGTGTGATCTGGGGAATTAGACTAATTTCAAGCCTTACTGAAATAGTGGAACAAACATTAAGAGAAAAGCCTAAAAGGATAATAGAATTGAACAATAAGCACCAATATAATGAGACAAACTAAATTGCTTTCTTTTATAAAATTACAAAATCAGTGATCAGAGGAGAGAGGTACATGCTACATTCAGTTTTTTGTGGAGCTTTGATACAGCACCTCAAAACCTTGTTCTCAAGAATAAATTACTGTTGTTTTCAGTAAGAGTGCTGTTTCTTTAGCTGAAGGAGCAGAAACAAAGAGCACTGGGTCACTGTTTAGAGCAGAATTCTATTAATTAACCCTTTATAAATAATTAGCAGAGGTTACGAGCACGCTGCAGAAATGAGCAGTATGTGTTACAGATGGTTAACAATCCCTCAACAGTCTAAATTCCAGATGATAATAAGATATCGCTGTCAGAGACCCACTGACCCTTCCACTGTGAGACACCAGTGAATCATTCATCCTCCCTTTACAACAACAGAACCACAACACAAAATTGTGTTCAAAAGACCAAATCAGAGAGGAATGCAGTGACTGTGTGCCTGTGCTGAGCTACTGCTTCTCCATGACTTGCCCAGGAAGAGAGGGAGGAGGGGAACCCACCACCTGTGAGACCAGTGCTCCTGACACACAAGTTACTTGGCACGTCAGAAAAGCTGAAGCTGTAGAAAAAAAGAAAATCTTAATTTGAAATTTGCTTAAGTAGGTAAAGTAGATGGAAAAGGGTATCTAATGGGACTCACCACAATTTAATGCTTAGAGCGATTGAGGAGTGAATGTAAAAAAACCAATTAGGAGATTACAATAAGGAAAGACAGCAAAAAGCCCACTTCAGCTGCAGACTGAGTGTGCAAAGGAGACCTGTTAGGGAATAGAAAATTTCCTCTTTACTGTGGATCAGGTGTGGCTGCTTCTTGTATATTCCATATTCTGCAGTTTTACAACTTTTTTTTCCCCCCATGTTTTTAGTTCCCTTCTTCACTACAACAGAAGCTCTGGATTTAGCAAAGCACTAAAGGAAATCTTAAACAAACCTAGAGAGCAGACTCCCTGCCAGAATTCACTGGGGAAAATACTCTAAGCTCATCAGATGCCTCACCTGAAAGGTCAGGTGAATCCCACACTGGTGTGACTCCTGTGGCCTGGAGGCATCTGCTGAATTTACTGGAAAAGTCAGTCAGGCCGATTCTTTCACTTCTCTAACACGTTGCCCTACACATGCTGTCACCACTTTGGCTGTCCTCTTGCTGCTGTTTAGTTTCCCTGCCCTCCCTCTTTGGCTGCTCTGTGAGTGAGGTCCAGCATGGGGTAGTTTTACCACTTCAAATCCTTTGTTTCCAGCAGCCTGCTCAGAAAAAGCATCTCGACAGCAGCCAGCACAGCCCACCCTGCCAGCGCTGATCGGTGCTCGCTGCTGCTCTGCCTGAATGGCTGGGCTCTTTCCTACAACTGTGAAAAAAGCCAGTTTAACAAATCATGTATTATTTTAGCTCTGGCACATGAAATCTTCACAAGACCTACAAAGTAAATCGGAGACGTGCTGTTCTCCTGATGATTTCAACAAAGTCATCTGTAAGACTCCCTCCTCCAGCTCAGCTTGGCTGGAAGTCAGGAGCAGGTGTCCTACATACCACTCTCAGCTTGTCTTCTACCACTCCTGCACCATCAACCACCCTCCCTCCTCAGTTCTGAACCCATTTTAGCTCTTACAGACTAAAAAACCCTAATATGTCCAGTCCAATTCTCAGCCCCCATTCAGAAGAGGCCATTGAGTACTGGTCCTGGACTGTGCCCAGTTGAGTTCTGAGTACCCACAAGGATGGAGTCTCCACTACTCATCTGTTCCGGTGTTCCACCACCTGGTACCCAACACTGGGCAGTGGGACTGCTCAAGGACAGTCACACCAACTTCCCTGATGACAAGGCACCACCAGAGCAGACAGGAGGGTCTCTCCATGGCATCAGCACCTCTACTTGCCTGGCCCGAGTCCCTGGTGGCATCCAGCTCCCTATTACAATCCATGGCTATAGGCTGGGCTATTATTCACATAATTTTTTTCCCGAATGAATGGAGGTTGAAAAATAATCTCTTAGGAACAGGAGCACTGCAATGACATGGGGCATCACCTAAACCACAGGCTCTGTATGCAGGGCATGTCAGAAATGGAAGTCTGTGGTAGAGGGTTACACTGGCTAACTGTTCAAATCCATATATTTAAAGGGAAAAGGAGGCAAAGAACAAAGGAAGAAAGAGGCACCAAGGAAGAGATCACCCAAGGGAAAGTCTCTAGACAGAACAGACAGGCTCACAGGGGCTTTAACACCACCCACTCCTGCAAGGGCAATAAGCAGTTCAACGTTCCTCTAGAGGATACTGAAACCAAACTCTTCTGGAGATGCACAGGGATAGAATGAGAAGCAGCTGACAAAACAGAGCAAATCCTGTAAAAAATCCTGTAAGGTTGGTCAACACTGAAACAGGGACCCAGAGTGAAGGAGCTTCCCCCTTGGAGATCTCCAAAAGCCAACAGACAAGGCCCTGACCAACACATCTAACCATCCCTGCTTCATGCAGCAAGTTAGGCTAGAATCCTACTCTATTGCCCAGGATTTTAAGAACAGTTTTCCTAGCACTGTTCTAACAAGAATTTCATGCAACTGTGAGTAGAGATGTTGTATCAGCAAAACCAGCCTTGGTGTGTGATCTCAGAAGTGAGGAATGCACCACTAGCTCCGTCATTAGTTCCTCCTCTTAATGAGGCAACCCACAAGCATCAAAATATTTGCTAAGCAGCTAACCCAGAGCAGCAGCACCAGCACAAAGGAGGTTCAGGTCCAGACTGCCAGAAGGTTTTGCCTGCAGAGCTGCTCCATGACACCAAGTTGTTCTCATCCCAATCATCAGTCACAGTGGAAAGCAGAAGGCATGAAGAAAGGATTCAGGGACAAACTCCCAGCACTCAAGCTGTTTCAAGCAGTGCAGCAAAAGTTGGTTTGTTCTGTTTTTCACCATGTTCCTCTTTTTCATCAGGTGCAGGAGAAGCTGTGACAAGGATCAACTGAGCAATATTTAAAGAACAGATTCATACAATGGGTCCTAAACAACCCACTTCCCACCCACCAAGAAGCACAGTGAGATCCTTTGCAAGAGGGAATCAGATTTGGGCTGTAAAAGCCTTCCAGTTCCACAGCAGAGACAACACACTGCAGACTCTGGATGGTCTGCAAAATGTCTCTATCTTAACAGAGAATGGGTCCTCAAGGTGTTTTCCTGCCAATTAGTATTCTTAGAAGCCTACCAATGGTGTCTTTCTTGATAGGATGTCCCTGGAGATGAATCCTTATGCTATCTGCCCTCACTAGGGAGAGAGGGAAGAAATAAACAGAAAATAAAGCAAAATGTGACATTACAAATTCTTTTGCACCCCAAGTAGGAGTGTAAACCACCAATCCATAGAGCAGAAGAGCTCATCTCTCTCTCTCTTGGCCACACTCCCCCCTTTCTCCACCAGTGTCAATCGCAGCTGCAGCAGAAAGGAGAGCCGGCACTCCTGCATTTGGACTTGGCACTGTGGATTAGGTAAATCAGCTGCAGCTTTCTGCAGTACCGCAGCCGACCAGTCCCAGCTCCCGCCTGTCAGCCACAGCCTTCGAGAGGGAGCCTCATCCAGGAGAAGGTCTGCAGGTTGTGGATAGCTGGAGTTCAAAAGCAAGCACCTTGCAGTCATTATGTCCTCCCAAGGAAAGGGTATGGCTGAACCCCTGCCATGAAAGATTCATCAGATATTTAAGACGTTCCCCAGCTGGCTGGGACAGAGTCACCACAGTGGAATGCTCGTTTCACATGCAGGCAAACAAGGACGTGTCTTGGACAATTATCACCTAATATTTTCAGAAAACCTTGTGGCTGTAGCTGTAAGACTACTCTGTGGGCAAACCAGGATGGAGCACGTGCTTCTGGGAGGCTGACCTTCAGCAGAGCAGTAGAGGAAGATCACTTCCCAAGAGTTATTGTCACAAAGGATCTCGGTAGAAAGGTGACTTCTGCTGGTGACCAGAAGGCCAAGGACTCTACAAACACCATTTACTGCACCTTTTCCCTCTCATTCCATGTTTTCCACTCATTCATGTAGAACAACATCCAACAGTAAAGGAGCTGTTCAGAGTAAAAGACAAATCTCTCTGATGCATTTATATTCTGATCTTAAAGCCTTAAAGTCTGACAGATCTTGGTGACACTGATTCCTCAATGGGAAGACAGCACCAGTGCAACCAGGAGCTCTTGAAAAGATGAGTAAGCACACATATGTGCCTGGCAGCCTCAAGGCCTTCTTCACCTTCTCACCATCATGCCAGGCACATCACCCCAACTACCTGCATCCACCTTCCAGACAGCACAGCCCAGTCACTGCTCAGGACTTACCCTCCCCATCTGTAAAAGTAGGACAATGACAGCAATGACTCCCTAGAAACAACCAAGTTCCTGGGTAAGCTGCTTCAGCTCACTCTCCTTTAGCCAGGGGTTCAAGGTGATGATCTGCAAAGGTCCCTGCCAGCCCTAATGACCTGACTGACTTGTATTGGTGCTCCGGGCTGTGGCACCCCAAACGTGTGCCCTCTGGGATTCACTGGTACAATGCCATGTGAATGTGCTGCCTGTAGTGCCTGTGAGGAACCGAGCACACAGGACATGGCTGATTGCTCCAGCCTTGTCAGTACAGAACCACCAAAAATACAGTGACACTCTGACCCAGCCCAGCTGCAATGCACTTACCTGCTAAACCCAGCATGCCCTGCCATCATTTTCAGCTCAAGATTGGAGCAGCAGACTCTATTCACCTTCACTGAGGATGAATTTTAGGTAAAATTCAAACTGATTAATGAAGAGGAGGTTAAGCACTTCCAATCAGAGTAGCAAGAAAGGTGCTAGAACAGTAAAATTGAATCCCAGACTGTCTCTCTGCACTTTTTAAAGGTTGATAATGTGGGAGGACTCATCTGTTTCCTCACATCTCTTTTACTATGGATGGATGAGACCAGCTGATGGTTCACAGCACACTGGGGTTCCACCATAAACAGTGTCACAACATGTTTCCCTTTGGCATGCCAAATGCGAAAAATACATATCACTGATAACGCAAAGCAAGAGTTCCCTTTCAAATTATTTCCATTTATAGTTCTCATTCTGAAAATTTTGTGTTCACCTCTCAGGAGCTGTGACAGCACAGCGCTCTGCCCTTTCTGGACCATGAGAGGGAATCAGCAATGGACCCTCTGGCTCCCAGCCCACCCACGCTGGGGAGCAGAGAAGGGACGTTTCCTCCTGGCAGCTCTTTCACACTTCCAGTGGAACAGGACAAAGGTGACTTCAGCTCTCTGTGGAGATTAGGGAGCCTTTGAATTAACTCTAGAGAAGATGCACTTCTCTGTTTCTCCTGTGGGATACCCAACATCCACACCTGCATAAACGAGCAGACACAGCCTTTCCTCTCATTGCTCTGACAGTACCAAAGACAGACCAACTATCTGGATTTGAACCAAAATCTTCCCATTCCCACCACAGTCAGCTTCACCCAGAACTCTAATAGGTTAGGGTGGGATTGTCTTATTGCACTCAAATTTCTCCACAAAGTGACAGAGTTGTCAAGCCTGTTCTAGAGTGAGCAAGAGGCAGCAGGAGGAGCTGAGGTTCGTCTTCCTTAGCACGTGGCTCAGGGCCCATTTCTCTGGAGCAAACTCAATTTTATCCTTCAATGTTTCCAAATCATAGCTGTGACTCCTGTACCCAGAAGATATCCAGATCTTGAGTGTCCTTCAAACTCAGCAAGTCAGTGATGTTTTTTTCAAATCAGGTCCCACATTTGCACTCAGCAAAGAGGCAGAGTTGAAATAGAAATAATGTACCTTAATTCAAGACCAGGCAGACTGATGTGGATCTTCCCCAACATCCCCTGACTGCTCTGATGTTGGATCAAGAAGCCTGTGTCCTCTTTGTTAAGAGATATAATAAAGCAAAATTGCTGTCCCAAATATTACTAAAGCACTGGCTGGCATGTTTAATAAACCTTTCCATTTGGGTAAATTAGCACTCATCTGGACAAGTGCTGAAGTGCTGTTACTTGAAGAAAAAAATTCAATGCTCAGAGTCTAATTTAAATAATTATCAGCATATTTCTGCTCTGCCTGTTTTGCTGAAATTACCAGGAGACTTGATGCAGTCTGAGTGTAAGTGCCTTTTGTCTGCATGTAATTTATTGACCCCATTTCAGTCAAGTTTTTGGCCCACTCACTGCTGTGCTGGAGCACTTCATACCATAACCAAAAAGGACGTTATGGCCAGAGTAAAATCAATAACAACTGATCTACTTCTATATATCTTGAAAGGGATTTTGATAAGTTACCTCCTTGCATTCTCCAGATCTGTGATAATCCTCTGCTGTTCAGGGACAATGGGCATCCATGGGGAAGACCCACATGCTGGTCAGGGATAATGGTCATCCCATTCCTGCAAGCCAGGCTTTGGGTGTAGACAATAACTTCCTTGCAAAAAACCTGCACAGTCCTGGGATATGTGTTGAAATACTTTCAGATCTCCTCCCAAAGCCACAGTGTGAATCACAGGTCTTCAGCACTGAGTGCTTCATCCTACAGACCTACAGCCATCCCACGGACTGCGCTCCATGAGGGATGGAGCCTGCAGCACTGAGCAGCCACAAGCTTGGCTCCTGAGAACAGAACAGCCCTGGGGACACAACACTGACCTACAGCCACACTCATAACAGAAGGCCTTCGCACCCACCACATCACCCACAGGATTTTATTTCTAGCAAGAAAAACACAGAGAAAACTCTTAGATCCTTTTTCTCCCCCCACTTTTTTTTTTGATTGAAAACCAGCACCAGTACTTGTGCCTTTTCCTCTGCCCTACCTCCAAGACTTTCAGCTGAAAGCATCACAGGCTTACTTGAAGCACTTCCTTCCCTGGGAGCAGCTCCAACCAGGCCACCAGCACCCCTGGTTTGGGGCTCAGAGCCATCCTGCACAGAGTGCTGTGCAGCCCTCGGCATGGGACAGTGCTGGAAGGGCAGGAGCAAGGTCTGCCTTGAAGAGATAAAGGTGCTGCTCCCCCTCACTCGCACTTCCCAGGCTGTGTCTGCATTCCGGCAGCGATCCCACCATCTGCACCTTATGGCTGCAGTGACGAGGGAAGCTTCCCTGCAGGGCACGTTCTGCAAACCTCGCATCCACCACCCCATCAATCCCTGGCTCTCATCAAAAGATAAACTTATAAACAGGCCCAGACGCTTCTCCCACGTTTAATGGAGGCAGCCACGAAGCTGTGATCGCTCGATGTTTTCCAATGATAGTGGTGATGCCCGAGGCCAGCTATAATATTACCATGAAATAAATCTGCAGTGATATAATTAGCAGGGATGCTATTACACTCAGTTTTAGGGATGTTCAGTACAGAGGGAGAAAAGCAGCTCCTCTGAACAGGTCTTGCAGAGGTTCTGGGTTAGAGATGGGGGTGGGGTGGGAGAGACAGAAAAACTCCAACATAAAGGTAGTGGTCTGCACTGGTCTGTATGCAAAATAAATCTAGTTTTTTAATGGCCAGAGGTTATGTTAACTCAAGTCTGCCTAATTTTCGGGTCAAATACAACTTTCTTCTCACCACTCCAGCTACCTCCACCCTACAAAGGGCTACAGAGTTCAGATGGTGCTTGCAAAGCTGCTGCTTCTTCCAGTATCTAGTTTGTGATGTGCTTTGTGGTTCCCTAAACTGAGGTGGGAGATGGAGCAGGGAGATGGAAAACAGTACAACTCTGAAGCCTAAGTCTGATGGGAGGAGATGACTGCTGTTTTTTCCAACATGCTGCACCAAGAGAACAGCATCCGGCTAACTTTGTCACTGTTACATATAAAAGGTAGACAAATATCACTAGAAACAATTAGGAGGAAAAGAGAGAAGAGGCTGGGTTAGAAAGGGAATGCTACTGGTATCTGCAAGGAATAGCTAAGAAAAGAGCTGGTGCCTACCCAGAGTTTTTTGGTGTTTGTATATGTAGCAGTACAAGTAAGAGAACAGAAAAAGCAAACAACAGGAACAAAATGTTTTAGGAGCAATGGCCAGGGGGGAGAGGAAGGGAAAGAAGAAAGTCAACACATGCCAGGACTGATACTCAGTTTTGACACAAAATCCTTAGGGCAGTAGTTTTAGAACCACATTGAGGGAACAGGGTTCTCCTCAGGGCTCCCAGCTGGGGCAGAGGCCTGGGAAACATTTCTGCCCCATATGCAGGACACGGACTCATAAGCTGGAGCTCCTGTGCCCATGTCTGCATAGTACATCATTGCTTGATTATAAAAGGTGACATGCTAGGGCAGAGTTTGCATCAAAATCGGGAGATCATCCTTTAAATGTGCTGGGCAGGAGATACCCTGCAGGAAAACCCTGAAGCAGACAGTCTGCCCTCAGCTAAGGTTCAAAAACTCTTCATAAGTTTTAGAGTGTTTCTGAATCTGCAGTCAAATCCTACACCTTCCCTCTTTTTTGCAACAATAAACTTTATCTCAGAATGTAATCTAGTAATAAAAATGGTTTTAAAATGATCTGACAAGCACTAGAAACCCCATTTCTTTTAGAGTGACAACTCTATTTACAGCCACACATCCGTATACTCTGGTTTATATTCTACATGCACACCAGGCCCTCAAGATTTGGGATATATCCTTTCCATCCACTTGCAAGAATCAATTTCAGTCATGAAAAGAAGTTCTAAGTAGGCAGAAGGCAGGAAGAAAGATTGCCTCTAATGCTGGGGTCTCTGCACATCTCCCAGGACAAAGGCGGATGGGCAGCCTCGCTCTCCATTTTGGGGCTGTCTTGCTGCATTTGAACAAGCCTTACAAACTTCAGTGGACGTCACTCCAAGATCCACATGCCCACCCTGAAGGGTCCAGTGGGCTGCTTTAGTTTGAGGGGAGGTGCAAAACAGCTGGGCAAGATCATGCAGGCAAATTTAGGATGCTGTTTCAGCAGGGTGCAAAAATTGCTGTTAAAAACATTCACATTCAAAGCCTAAAGTGGCCAGGGAACTATAGCACCAAACCCGAGCAGAGAGAAGGAGCTTTGAGCTCCAGGGAGATGTTATTGTCGTAATCAGGCATGAAGGACACCTTGCAGCTAAAACTTCCAAAACTTAATTAGGACACACAGCTCTTATTCCTGGGTGTATCAAAGACAAAGAATGATCTGGTCAGGCCTCAGTTTCCCCGTGAATAAAGCTGAAGTGGTCAAATACATCTGTCTTAAGGGCATAAATCACTTGCTGGAATGCACTTGGGAAGCCAAACTACCACCACCTTAAAGTTTCTGTCTAACTTTCATGCTCACCCAACCTCACAGTTGCTTCCCTTCCCTTCCCCATCATGGTTTCCCCCTGCCCCTCAATGTTACAAAGCTCAACATCTTCCATATCTTCTCTGACTTCCTCATTTACAGGCACACCAGAAGACACATCTTCATCGGTGTGAGTGGAGAGCAACTCGTGGCTAAGATTAGCAATGGGAACAGCAGGGACCAGCGTTTGCTCCCTATATAATGAGCTGATATAAAAGCTGTGCCATCTACTGGCATCCAGCTGAAACACTGCTCCCAGCACTACTCCCATCAAGTTGTTGCTCCAGCACTTGAGTAGAGCTGAGCTGGGATTTTAACTCAGACCTTGTACAAGTAGCAGCACACAAACAGCACACACGGGGCAACCAAAGATGATGGTTCATTTTGCAGTCCCAAAACCGGAGCCCTGTGTTCACATCCCCATGTAGAAGGGTTGTTCACTCCCAGGCCTAATAATCCCCCACTTGCTAGGGAATTACCAGCTTTACTTAAAGGATTTTTAAAAAAATTTTCATGCCTGCAGAAAAAAAGCCCCCACATTTAACTTTAACTCCCATTACTATGCTTAAAATTTTGGGAAGACATTTTAGCAGGCACAAACACCGACCTACAGCCAGCAGTCCTGCACAGAAAATTGGAGTTACCATTTCCATCAAACCTGTAAGGTACTTCCAACAGCTTTTATTGCCATATTACCCAGCAACTTTCAGGGATGTAGCATATCCTAAGCAGAGGAGAGACAGAAACCAAGGACATAAAGCAGAACCACCAGCACAGGAAACAGGTGACTGGCAGGCACAGGCAAGCAGAGCACAAAGCCGGACTGGGTTAAGGATGAGCTCCCATGCCCTCATGTGCACTATTGCAGCCCAGCCCTGTGCCTGTGGAGCTGCTTTAGCTCTCCCAGTTAAACCCAGTTACAGTCCCACACATCCCAGTTCACCTGGGGGCTTTACAAGCACCACCAAGCAAGGCAGGCACACGGTTAAATATTTTTGCTTGCAACCTTTTCATCTTGCTTTCAGTTCAGATGGTGCCTCTGAACGCTGACAGATTTCCCATTGCAAGGCTGTATTAAGCTGCTTTTTAATTGCATTTTGAGGGACCCAAAGGCCAGCAAGCAGAAGGGCACTTTATTTTTCCCAAGGAACATTATTTTTATTGTAGAGGCAGGAAAGGTTTCCATTAATCCCCAGCAAGCAGACAGCTTCCACACAGCACATTGGCTGCAGGGACAGCCGCTCCAGAGGACTGGGATGATTCGAGCACTATCTGCTGGAATACCAAAGCTCTCAACAACTACTCTTCAAAGAGCAGATGACAGGCTTTGGCACGAAACTTGCATTAAATTGATACAATCTCTTTAATGTTATCTTTGGCTCTTTATCACACTTGTATGTGCAATTTACATTCTTGTCGCCTTTTAAATTTTTTTTATTAAGATTTGCTAGATCCTTATCACTGATATTTTACACATTGTTGTAGTGTCACTCAAACGTTTAATGGACATCAGCTGCTCTGGGAATATATAATAGCTCCTTGCTATGGGGTAGGGAGGGATGCTGATGGATTTCAGACTCACTCCGTGAAAGCTTCAATGGATGCAAAGCAAATCCCTGGGGGACAGAAAGCACAGTCCTGCCAGGCACATAGTACAGGGCAGGGAGCCTGTGTGCCAGCCCCTGGGTACCAGCACAGCACCGCCAGCCCAGAGCCAAGCTAAATACTCATCATGCAAGGCCTCTTCAGGGCTGCCTCCCGTCCCTCACCTGCAGCCAGCCCTGCTATTCAAGTCACAGGACTCTTGTGCAGAGACCTACTGAGATAAACTGCCAAAGCTGATCTGGGTTTTGTGGGCTGCAGAAATGAGACTTGCTAAATCCACTTTCTTTAGGAAAAGAAGGTGGGATTTGAAGAGGGCTTTCGAGACAAAAAGCCTTCATGCAAGTCCATTAACCTCCAGGACCAAACCTCCACCCCCTCAATCATTTAGAGGCTTTAACTTCACTACCTATCTGTAAACAGAGCTATACAAATAACTGAATTTTAGTTCAGCCTGAGAATGAAAGCCTTAAAATTCTCATTACACCTGAAATGAATTAAAAGTGATTCACTGTTTCTTCCCAGGTCAATTACCCCCATTCAGTATAAGAGCCTTCCACCCCAGATGATGCATTTGAAACATTCAGGGGGAAAAACATGAAAAAAACCTAAATTAGTTGGAGTTTTTTCTGCCCAAGATCTTGGGCTTTGGAGAGCATTTTGACAATGTACAGTGTCATGGAGGGCAGGGGCTGAACTCCCAGGGAGTGAGAGCAGAAGCACATGATCCCTGCAAACCTACAGGCAATCCTGTTAGAATAAAGATCCTCCTCTCACCCTCTTCCACCATGCACAGATTACAATGTCACAGGACAATGCGCAGAAGCAACTCCAGCTACCAAACTGCCATGGAAATGCATTTTCTCATGCCAAAATTAACCAAGAAAATTCAAATAAATCCCTTTTTCAGTGACATGGTTTCTTTTATTTTGCTATCATTGCAAGCATATCTTCCCAATCATGTTTAAAGGTTATTCTATAAAGAATTAAATGGCAATTCTCTTTCCTAACACTAATTCCCTCATGGAGCCCCTCCTCTACTGCATCACTGATCACTTTATACCTGTATCTACCTATCCAGATGGATCAGTAAGTCACACCCACCTGCCTTTACCCTTTCTACCACCCCCAAACACATGCCCCGAGTGCACAGAACAAGCCAGGCCCCAGCACCTCGAGGGGGTCAGGACCAAACTGAGGGATCTGAGCTTTGAGACAGCCAAGCCCTACAGCTACAGCAAATCCCCTGCCCGCACTAATGGCTTTAGTTACCTTCCCCTCTGCTAAGAGTGCTGCTCCTGTGCTGGAAAAACCAGGAAAAACAAAAACAACATGCAAACTGCTGCCAAATACACAACACGGTTTGAGGAAGGGAAGTAAACACCTTTAAGGACTATTTCATCCTCCTCTTCTCTTGGTCTCAGAGGTGTCTTTGTTCCTCACAGCATAATGTGCAGAGCACAGGAAGACAAAGCACGCACAGCTATTAAACCCTCAAAGAAAGGTTAGTTCCCATCCCAGGGAGTTCACAGTCCTCCTCCCTGTGCGTGCAAACCAGCCCGGCAGCGCTCAGAGAGGGGGCAGGAGGGCAGGCTTTGCTCAGGCTAAAAGCCCAGCTAAAGCTCCCAGCACGGCTGTGTGACCCGAGAGCAGGAACCTCGGCCTTGGATGCTACGCAGGCACTGGCAGGGAGCAGCAGTTCCCCCCCTGCAGCATTCCTGCCTCAGGGATGAGGACAGCCCACAGTGTCCACCAAGGGAAGGTGCTCTGGGGCAGGGAGGAATCCATTAGCCTAAAATAAATCCCTGGAAGCACAGAGCTAAGTGATACAGACCTGGAGCATGAGAACCAGTTCACCTCCTGGCTGACAGGGTAAAGGGCCAGATGGGTATTTCAGTCTTAGGGAAGAGGAAAGTCAGGCAACTATTTATTTGCACAGTGAAAGTGATTCTACTCTGGGTTGGAGAGCTATACTAAAAGACACCAGCTTGTTTGTAGATCTGTTTTTTTTTCTCCTCTTTTGCTCTAGGCCCTGAGAGGGCATCCCAAAAAAAAATCCAGATAGGTATTTTGTTTAAACAGCAGCTGTCCAGACTTTTTACAGTGAGAAACAACAGCCTCAGACTGCCAAGGGCAAGAAGAGGACAAAGGTTTCTTCATCTGTTCTTTACCAACAGCCAAGCACGGGGATGGGAACTGCTGTGGAGACTTATTGAATATTTTATCAGATCAGAACCATTGCTTTTCACTCCCCCAACCTGTCACTCCAGAGGCACTGGAGCTACTGAGTCCATACCTTGCATGTGTGTCCCAAAACAGGATTATCCCAGCACTCTCCCAGCCTCCAGAGTGTGATGGTGCTGGGGAGGCAGCAGCAGGAGCCCCTGTTTCTTCACAAACCTCCAGTGCTGCAAAGTGCACCAAGAAGCTTATGAAGTTGAAAAGCCCATCGGGCTGGACTGCTGCCAAGTGTTCATGGGAGAAGAAAGGGAAACGTTCAACATAATCTGCATGAAAGTGCAGGAAGCCCTAAATCGTGTTAGTGCTATTAAGCAAGCTGGTTACATTGCTCGGCAAACTGGCCCAATACAGGTTTGATAGACTTGTTACAAACATCTGATTGTCCTTGATTAGATTAGACAATCAGCCCCCATCCTGGTGTGTGGGCATTGTTCAACTCCCCTCTGCAATCTGTAAATTAGAATTCCAGACCTGGGAGATTGGATTCAAATTGGATTGCTGGAGCAGGTCCAGCGCAAGAACAATCGTGAGGCAGGAGAAGACACACACACACATGACCGAATAAATAAATAAATAAATAAACAAATGCACAGGGACTGTCAGCCAGGATTTGATTAGGAATGAATTAAAAATAGAATTAGAAACAAAAGCCACCAACCAGCAATTAGCAAAGAAGCGGGAAGAGGGATGGATTTGTCACTATGAAATAGGAAAGCACAGAGATCATGCCTTTAAATGGTTTGTCCTTCAGCATGCACAAGTTTGATGTTGGTTGTGGTCCCTCCTCCACCAGCTCGAGAGTTCCTGTCCGTGGCCATGTGGCTGGAATGGGGCAGGTGTGCACAGGGCTGTAAAGCCCCCCATCCCACCAAAACCACAGGCTGTGTTGGAGCTCACCTGAACTATGTTTACTCCCTCTCTCCTACCCCATTTTGCTGTCCAGGCAAGACAGGCAGTGTGCCCCTTAACCTGGACAATGAATGGTCTGGGACCCAGCAGGTCATGGTGTGACCACTGGTGGCCTTCTGACATGCCCAGAAGTCCCCATACAGCTTAAACTGGGGCTGTACCACCCTGCAGCAGAAAATCCATCAGGGCTGCACATGCAGCACCTCATGCTGCCACCCAACCCAGACTCTCAATGTACTGCAGCTCAGGAGGGTCTCTCTCTCTCTCTAGTTAACACACCAATGACTTGGCCAAGGAACACCTGAAAGAGCATCCTTCAGACAGATCAGCAGGGCAGCAGGATGGCAATGGGACCTTGTGCTGCCAGTAGTGGAAGAGAAATCCAGTACAACCCTAGGGCTCTCCTGCTCAATGCTGACCCCCTTCACTGCCTGCCACCAAGACCACAAGACAGCAATAACCCCGACAGCGAAGGAGGGAAGATTCCCTGGTGATTTCCTATCAGCTTGTGCCATGACAGAGGTCAGTGCCTCTGCTGCTGAGAGAGGAGGGAGTGGGGAGATGCTCTGAACTGGGCTGAGAGATGCTTTGCTGCATGCCAATTTTTGCAGCTCCTCAGACAAGTGACACCTTTTATTGTCCCTATCAGGGAGCAGAGGAGCTGATAAAGACTCCCTTCACCACACACCTGCAAGGGAAATCTCAGGCCTATCAGAACTGTTAAAGGGATAAACCTGTCCAATTAAATCCCCTCTGCACTCTTGATATATGCTTGTGCCAGATGCAAATGGAGCTTGGAACTAGTCCCAGCTGAACAGTAATGCACTGAGCATTCAACCAGGACTAAAAGCACAACGAGGCTCAGCTCTACCTCCCGTGATGCCCCTGCTGACCAGCTTCATCCCAAGAAGCCGGTTGGGGAAGTACTTTGTGGTAACACACCAAACTCCCACTTTCCCCTCCGTCAGAGGACCCTAAAGCACAGTCAAGTACTAACTGCACCATCCCATCAGAAGGAATGTGCAAGAAAAAGTGACAATAAGTGGGAAAGCTCAAGACTGAGGGATGGAAATCAGAGTCAAAATACCAAAATTTGGTGAAGGCAGTACAAAACTCATCTCCAGAACAACCATCTTTGCCATGCACAAAATTCTAGCTTTTCTAGCCACCTTTCCCATAGTAAAGGAAGAGATGAGAACACCACAAACTCCTAAAGCCATGTCCACCCAGGCTTTGTAGGCACAAGAAACCCTGCCAGACTTCCCTGCGGGATGCCTTCACAGCACAGAAAATCCCCAGTCCTGTCCTTTGTACTCACTTCCAAAAAACAAACAAGTCTAATGTTGGTTTTCATACTCTTTTTGCAGGAAAATTTGATTGTCTTCCGTGAAATATGTCATGAGCTCCTACACCTTAGCTGAAGGAACAGCACCCCTGAACACTTGCAGCAAACACCTCCTTGCCCCCAGATGCTCATTCCATACTTGAGCGAAATACTCAGCAACAAAAATAAGCTGTTAAATTTCACGGCAGAATATAAAAAACAAAAACCAAAACCTCACAAAGTTTTCTCCTACTGCTGGTAAGTGCTGTTAGTGCTCTCACCAGCAGAGCCACACAGGGTGCACCAAACCTGCTGCATATACATATATCTGTAAATACATATCATACAAAAATAAAATACACACAGACAAAAAATATACATTATAAATTCTCCAATACACAAAATGCCACTTTGCTGCACTTCTGCTCAACACATCATATTTTATACTGCACAGAGCTGAGGTTCATGGAAAACACAATACATTTCACCTTAACTCAAAAGACTTCCCAGTGATGTACAACATCCAAAACTAAACCAGCTCTTTGGAAAAAATACCAGCCCAGCCATGGCAGCAGCGTCTCATCTGGGCAGTGCCAGAGCCTGCAGGCATTCAGACCATGTTTTGTGGAACAGGAGGCCCTTTTTAGAGAGGGGAAGACCACCAGTACAGAGAGACAATAATCTTTAGGCAGGTTACAGTGTATGAATAGCTCCCTTCAGGGCATAACCCACTCAGTAAACTGTGGGATGTGCCACTCTCAGGAGGCAAAGCAAATTGTCTGTGGTTAAATATGTGAAGGATGAAGCAGTCAGCATCCAAAAGCAGCCTTCAAAAGAACTCCATAAAAAGTAGAAACAAGCTTAAAACATACTCTAGGATCTAAAATTTCCATCTCTCAGCCTCCTCCCCCACTGAATCCCAACTCCCCTCTTCCCCAGTCTGCAGAGCTTCAGGAAAGGATAGACCTGGAGGCATCACTCATGCACTCAACCCACTATTATAAAAGAATCAGACCTGGGGTGTCTGTAGACCTGAAGACGAGGGGAGGTACCCTCCTAAATCCTTCACCACATGGACTGATCTCTTCTTGTTCCCCCACCACCTCTGCACTGCAGAAACACTTTGTGGCAATAGAAGAATTTCCAAAGGTGCTGGGCTTGGGTGGCAGAAGTGATGCAGCAACCCCTCAGCCACTTGCACCGATGGTTTCCCCACGTCCATCATCACCTCAGCAGCTCCCTCGCTCTGATCCACACTGTTTGCCAGTGCCAGCACAGCTGATGAACTGGGGCTGGGCTGCCAAGATCTACTCAGTCACCAGCAACAGTAGACAGAGCTGGGTCATCCAGGAAGGGGGCATGGCAGGAAAGAGGAGAAAGAAGGAATGGGAAATAGCACAGGGAAGGGAGAAGAGATGCCCTGGTGGGCTTAAAGGAGAAACCAAGGGGCTGGACTTGATGGCAAGGGAGGTTCCTTCCAGCACCCTTTATCTTTGCCACTTCCTTTCCTTTCTACAGAGAACAGGCTTATCTTCAACAACCTCACCAACATGGCCATTGAGGCTTTGGAGAAAGACAACTAACTATGGGTGAATTGGGGAATCTTTGAAAGGCCTCACAAAGAAAGAAAAAGGGGGAAGAGAGAAAAACGTCCCTTGGGTTTGGCAATCTGGACATGGCAGCCATCCCATGCACACCCTCGGGTAATGGCTTTGCCCTGGCTCACTCAGTGCTCCACCAGCAGCAAACTCCAACACCTGGGCTCCTAAACAAGCTCCCAAAGGAGCCCCACCCTGTACTTGTCTCTCTGGGCACATACACAGGCAAGGAGGGGTCTGAACACACTGAAAGACTGAAGAGGAGATAGGAAACTCGAAAAAGCGGCAAAGAATCTGCTTGGCAAAAACCCCCAACCTATGGGTTCTAGTCTCAGATATGTCAAGTCATGAGCCAGCCAGCTGTGACTCCCAGCACAAGGAAAACCCAGTGGGTATTTGAAGTCATTTGGCAACCTGCCACTTTGTTCCTTTCCACATGTTAAGAAAGATGTCTTTCTTAGCCTGAACACAGACAAGCCCATGAGTGTGGACTAAAGCAGCCCATTAAACTTCCACTTGCTTGAAAACACACCTATCACTTCCTTACACCTCACCTGTAGCCTTGGAGCTCCCCCACAATGCAATACACCAAATTAAATAAATTTAATGTCATCTCCTTCAGGAGTCACTCCACTTTAGCAGCATCTTTTAGTTCCAATTCAAAGGAAACTAGCTGCACTTCTGGTATTGAAGACCATCACTGTTACCTCCCCTCCTGTTAAAGCTTGGGAATAAAAGGCAGCTGGAACTACAGAGCCCAAAGGAGACTGTGAGGCCAGGATTGAAGCAATGAAATCATCATGGAGAAAGGACACTGGGTGATGCAGAGAAAAAGGGCAGTTAGTGCTGATGCAAATCTACGTCAAACAGAAGCTGTTGTGTGGGACAAAGGGTATAACTCCCCCAGGACCCAGCTGTAGATGATCTTCTCTACTACCAGGTGGAATAGGTAGGGATTACAAACAGATCTTCCTAGGAATTGTTTTGTCCTATGTGGAGACTGTCATCAAATATGATGCTCTGGAACAAAATGGGAAAGACAGCATTCAAATAAGCAGCCCCTTGTAGATGCCTTATTTTAGGAAGCAATTACCCTCTGCCATGCACCCCTGTCTCCAGCACTTCTCCAAAATGCACATGGGAAATCAGTGTCCTGCAAGTGCCAGACCTGTGTCACAGTGCTGCCCCATGACTGTCAGGGCCAGACAGATGAGCTTGGCTTCTTTGTGCTTGATTTCTGCTTCTTAGAAATGCATCACATGAGGTAAGAAACTATGTATTATTAATAAATGCTCTGCACATAATTTAACTTTAATAAAAGACACATTAATATTTTCACTTAAAGAAAACAGGTTCTTTGATGACTGGACTGAATCACCACCTAATCAGAACAGCACTCAGCCATGCACCCACGATGTGTGCCTGGAGGCCTGATAGCACCTTCCTACAGAGCACCACCAATGCACAGGCAATGTCCCTTCTCACTCCTGCAGCAAAGGAGACAGGGATGCATTTTTTCAGTAGAGTAAGCACACGTGTGACATGGCAAATCATAGATCAAGGAGAGGCTCCATTTCTCCCTCCTCACCTGCCCTCACTGCTACATGGAATCCTACCTGATTCAGATGCTGAAAACTGTGTTTCAAGAAATCATCATCACTCTCATGAGTCATGAGAGAAGGGAAGAAAATTACTCCAGGAGAGATGATTCAACTAAGGAGAGAGTTGAGACAGAAGAAAACACAGGCAAGAGAGTGGAAGGAGCTGCAGGAGCCCCACTGCTTCAAAGGAGCTTAGCACAACATGGTAGCAATTCAGAAGAATCAATTTCTCTTCCTCCATCAACTTCCTTGTTTCTAGATTTTGTTGCCAGTAGCACCAATCCAAAACATCAAGAATTCACATGGAAGCTGGATGTAAAAGACTGCTCCATTCAAGAGCTGCTCTGAAGGAGTCCTCTTGAAAGGACTAAATCAGGTCAATGGATCATTGTTCCCACTGTAAGGCAGCACCAAGTGCTGTTTTCTAACCAGCACTGCCAGAATCACTCCTGTGTCAGGTCCAGCTCAAGGAGAGCCCCTCACAGCACACCAGCCAGTCCTGCCCCAAAACAGGAAGGCAGATCAGAAAACAAACAAGGTTATTTGCACCACGGACACAGTTCAGTCCTTGATCCACCACCAGCAGATGCACAAACCCTCAAGTCTGTGTGACTCAGAGCAAAGGGCAAGGAGAAACAGAGTGACTGATGAGCTGCAATTCAAATGTCACAGTGGAACCACCAGCACAGTCTTGATGTGTAACTCTGGGTTTTTACCCTGCACAACCCACAGGAGCCATGTGTTGTCCATGTGTGTATCAAGTTTGCAGCTAACTTCTGTCACCTGTGTCTTCCTCCAGCATCCAGAGGTGCTGCATATCTCTGGAACATTTATTATGATAAATGCTGAAGCATGCACACGAACAATATGAACAGAAGGATGTGAGTTCATGCTAAGAAAAAGACTGATCTCCCTGGTTTTCACTTCCACAATCCCAAACGCAGTCCTGTCAGTGTCCACCTATTTAGTCCCTCTTCAGCTCCCTCTGTTCAAGCTAAAACACTTAGTGTATGTCTCCCAAGTAGGATCATTCTTCACTCCCCAAAGTTAAGAATTGAATAAGCAACATTCTTCACCCAGATTTCTTTTCTGAGCTACTTCTTACCCAGCCATTGAGATAGGACATTTCCCAACTCTTGCAGCCTTAGTTACACCTCAGTTACTGCAAAACCCCTTCCCTCATCACAGCACTTTCTCCCATCCTCCCATTCCTGCCTATCAGTTGAAGGATGACCAAGACTTTTTGGCTACAGCCCCTATATGAACACAACAGCTATGTTATCTGCTCCAAGCCCTCCCCATCACCCTGCAGATGCCCTTTCAGCAAATCGAGCTACAGCCTGTATCCTGTTGGCCACACTGCCAGGTGCCCATTGCACAATTTCATGCCACTCAATACAATCATGTTTTTGAGAGGACACCTCAGCTCCTGGAGATGAAGTACCCATATCCCTCTGCAGTGGAGAGGGTTCTCCATCTCTCCAAGATAGCAATTAGCTGTCTCTTCACCAGAAGCAGAGAATGCTGGAGCAGAGCATGGCCCTGGCTGCTGCCTTCTTACAGCCACCGCCAGGTTTTACTGAGCCAGCACCATGATCAGGTCACCTTGCTCCACTACAGATAAAATGAGTTCATTTTAAAAGGAGTGTTACAAAATAGGACAATAAATTGGAAATGTATGCAGACACCCATGGGGCCAACCCACACGTGCAGTCAAGTGACAGGACTCAAGTACCAGACACAACACAAACACTTCAGTGCATCCTCTCCTAAGCAGGAAAGACCCCACTTGTCTGAAACTTCCATGAGTTATTGCAGGGACACTGCAGTACCTTTGCTCCCAGTACACCCCCAGTTAAATGACTGGGTCAACTCTGCTGCTGGGCTTGGCTGTCACTTTTATTCTTGTGGCAGCACCTTCAAGTGTTTGCATGACTGAGGGAGGAGATAAAAGGCAAGAAGATACCTATAGTAGAGCCTCACATACTCCATATAAATCTGTCCAGCAGCAGGATGCAGTTCCCAGAAAGGGCCACAACCATAGAGATCACTTTGAAGCTGAGATCACATTGCTACATCAGCATCCAGCCTCTTCCTTAAACCAAACATCTCCAACAAAGCACTGGCACACAGGCCCATCTCCTTACCTTTAGAGCACGGACTTTCTTGGCCAAGAGGCTCTCAATGTCCCCTGCAACCTTCTCCACCAATTTCCTGGGCACGTTCTCCTTGACTTCAAACAGGTTTCTATTCTCATTGTAGATCTAAGAAGGGAAGCAAGAGAAAGAAAGATAGTCAATATTACAGAGAAGTACTGCAGTCTTCCCGCAGAAAAGCTGATCTTCTAAAAGAGAATGTGGATTAGGTAATAATATAAGCTTTGGAAGTGAGGGGAGCAAAGGAAGAAAAGCTTTGCAACTGGAAAAAAGAAATGCATTCGACCTGCTACCCACACCACTGGCTTTAGAGCCGCCTGCCTTCATGCTTGAAGCGATGAGCATCCCACCCTCTCACTCAAAAGCTAAGCTGCCCACAGCACTGCCCAATCCCCGCCTCTGCTGAGCCAGTCCTGCAGCACAGGCAGAGCCACCATGCTCCCTGCTGTGCTCTCCCTCACCCAAACACATCCCTAAATCCCACTGGCTGCTTCCCCAAAGCCACCAGCTGAACCTGGCATGTACAAGCCCAACTGCCCTCCTGCCCCCAGCCCTCTGTGTGCTGCCCACGGGGTTGTTGCCTGGTACAACTGCTGCAGGAATGGGAGCAAGGAGGATCACATGAATTAGGACAAAACCCACATCTCTAAACAAGCTACAGTAACTTGGCATCCTCAGGAAATGAGGATTTCTGCAACCAGTCCAGGACTCAGCCAGACTGTGGTGGAGAGAGGCACAAATCTATACCAGGATTATCCTGCAGGCCAGATGTAATTACCTGGATTTGAATGTTTGCACACAAAACAGCAACAGTGACCCACAGGCTTGCCCTTCCAAGCCACATCAGAGAAGTGAAGGGGACAATGCCTAAGGGAAGTGCTATTGGCATGAGCACTGCCCCAACTAGAAGCAATCAGTTCCACCACAAGACATCACAACCACAAACCTCTCAGCCACCTCCTGAGATAATTTTGTGACTTGTTAAGTCCACGTTTCTGCAAACTCAGGTGCAGCCAACACAGGGTCAAAGGGAAGAGCTTAATGCAATCATTTGAGATTAGGCAAAAAAAAAATCTTTCATGCTTTATATTTTCTTAGTCAAGTACATGAAGGAAACTACAAAGCAAGTAGGATTCTGCTTTCCTCTGTATCCTTGGGCTATGTGCAAATACCTGCAACTCCAGACATGAAGACATTTGGGAGCAAAAAACCCTCCAAGGAGAGCTGGACCTCCCCAAGGAGGTAGCTGACTCCACGCTTAACTGCAAATTCCATGCTAAGCATGTCTGGCACCTACCCAAGCTTACATGATCCCTGAGAGCTGAACCACACTTTCTCATAAGACAAAACTCCCTCTTTGCTGGAGCTTCATTACAAGTGAAAGACTCTGCCTGTAACTGCTGGTCTTTTTCACCCTCCTCTGGACCTGCTCCAACAGGTTCATATTCTCCTTATGCTGAGGGCTCCAGAGCTGGACAGAGCACTCCAGATGAGGTCTCACCATATGTGAGGGGGAGAATCACCTCCCTTGACCTGCTGGTCACATTACTCTTGCTGCAGCTCAAGACACAATTTCTAGATATTCTTCACTTCAGAGCTCCACCATACTCTGAGTTTCACATCAAAAAGCCAGTAGAGAAACACCTTGCTCTAGGTAAAAACACCCCACAACGGCACAGAAAGGGTTGAAGCAAGGGATGCTTGATACAAAGCAATACTGTCTCATATTCCTTTTTCCCCCTTTAGTAAGTAACAGCATAACAGAGTCATGTGCTTGGAAGACGCAGGATACCTCCAGCTGAGCAGCAGCAATTAGGAAAGCAAAGAGGAGCAATCTTCAAGGAGAAAGCTTTGGGTACAGAGAGAGTCCTGACGTTAGTATTTTCCTATTATGAAACAGAAAATGGGCTCCTATGGGTTATGGACAGAAATGGTGCCTGTCCACAAGGGAGGACAGAACAGAAAAAGAAACCAGGAGCTGTTGCTCCAGCTGTCTCTGCAGCAGCAGAGATCTGCAGTCTTCTTGGCTGAACAGTTCCTCGGCATTAATTAGAACAATCGAAGACAAATTAACAGTGACCATACGTGCATGAGAACGTCCCAGACAGGCAGGGGAATGAATTGTAGGGCTCCAGTGCTCCAGGCAATTCAGAGAACTTCACGCTCTCCACTGTAGCGTTTTGCTTTGGGTTGTTCAGAACATGGCCAGGTTTTATCTAAGGTGACATTTTCCATATTGGGTCTTAATTTGAGCTGAACTGAACAGTCTTTTCTGGCCCAAGACATCCAGAACTTTCCTCAGTGATGGCAAAAGCCCTTAGTTTTGTCCAGATTAGAAACCATTCTCATTGAAATTCTCCTGTGATCCAGTGCTCTGGGACCTGGGCTTGAAATTTTCAACAGTGGTGACCTCGGAGTCAAGGAATCGCTGCTTCTGATTCCATGGATGCCCCCTCACACCCAGCTGTGCCAGCACCCTTGGGCAGACGGGGGTGCAGGCTGTGTGCTCTTAGTAGACTGGGTTTTATTTTGTAATCCCTTAAGGAACAGGCCCCAACCCCTCACAGCCCCTCCAACACACAAGGCAGGTGGGTGGCAATGCAGGAACATGAGAGCAAAGTCTAATCCTGCACTGCTACAGCCACGCTGAAACAAGAAGCAACACCCTTGTTTTAGCCCTGCTCAGTGTGACTGGCAAACCTGAAGTTATTGGACAGGAGAAGGGCTGCACAGAGCCCCTGAATTCCAAGTAGAGGTATTAACCCTCAGGCAGCACAGAGCGGGAAGCTGCTGTACTCAGGGGACGGAGACTGAGACCAAATTATAAACTGCAAGTCTCAATAAAAAGTCTGGGAAGGGCTGAAACTGGATGCAGTAGCAGAAGATTGAGCAATGGCAGCAGAAAGGAGTCCAGCAGTGGTTTGCTGAGAGTGAACTAGGAAGGGGCAATAGAGGGTGGGGGAATATTAACACTGGCAAAACAACAGAAAGTTCAGAGCTGAAACAGAAAAATAAAAACAAATGAAAAAAAACCCAAATCCAAACAGTGGCAGGTGGGGGGAGAAAAATCAAACAGTTCAAGAGAACCTGCAACATGAAAAGTTTAATCCCAAATATTCCTAAGCATAGTGCAATTACAAACAACCACGAGGATGATTCTAAACCAGCCCAGAAGTGCTAAGTGGCCTCACTAAAAAGCAGAGCTGGTAACACAAGCAATTGCCAACATATGTTCCCAGCAGCACCTGTACAGGAGGCAGATCTGATACTGCCTTAGAACATCCATTCTCTAAATTCACTTGTTTGCCTTGTTCCTAATGCACAACAAATGATGCTCATCTCTGCCATTAATTCCCTCTGTGCCTATATATCCAGGGAGCTGTCAAGGTTCAAGAGAAAGCATTTCCCTCTCCCCAGTTTCCTATGAGCACACCCAGCACCATGAAACTTGGCAGGCTGAGAAGGAAACAGGTGCAGAAATACTCCCTCAAGTGCAGAAATCACCACTTGATGAGCTGCCACAAGAGGACCCAACACCTCCCATTGGTCAGGGTATCTGACAATAAAACATAAAGAAGCCTTTGGGAACCACTAGAAAGTAAAAACTGTCCCCTCAGCCTTGCTGTCCTCTATGTGCATTGGCCTCCCCTGCCAACTGTCCTCAGCCTCTTTAGCCAGGACATGAGGGAGAACACTGATGAGAGGGCTGGGATGTTGCGGTACACCTGAAATCCAAAACAGACACCACCCCCTTCATTCTCCCTCCCCCCAGCTCCATTTCACATCCCCCAAGAAGCAGCCCCCACCCCAAATCAGAGGGCAGCACTCCATGGTGCTCACACAGCATCACCTCCCTGCCAAGATTCCCCCTTCACCTCACTCAAGAACAACAGCAACCAAAAAGTTGCCCCCTAACATGGCAGCTGGTAACCCCAGCAGCTCTCCACCCCTCTGGGCCAGGATACAGCTGCACCCCTAGCTCAAATCCCAGCTGGGGTGTGTTCAGGGCCAAGGAGGTATGGTGCTCCAGCTCCTGCTGGAAAGGCATCTGATTCTGGGTAACAGTCATCTTCCAGAAATTAAATTTTTCTCCCCACCCCTGTATGAATCCAATATACCAGGTTTGGACAGCTGCAGTCTAAACAGCGACATTTAATCACACAGCAAACCTGGCATGTTTGCAAAGAAGCAAAGTACTACGTGCAGCAACAGAGTGTCTGCCTTGCTGCTCCCAGAGCATCCCACCTTAAAGTCAGGTTGCTCCCAGGGAGGGAGGCCAAAGACCAAACCATAACTCTGCAGGTACAACAGCTGTGCATACCTGATATAAGCCCTCATGCCCCAGAAATGGGACTGTGCCATAACATACCCCACAAAGGCCAGCAAACAGGAAAACAAGTGGTTTCCAACCTGGCATTGTTACATGGCAGGGAAGGTCTCTGTTCAGGGGTATCCTTCAAGCTCCTGCAGCTAGGCCTGTGCCCAGGTTCAGCTTTGTACAGAGACCCAGATATGGCCTCTGCAAAGGGAATTAGTTGGTACAACCACTACTGCAGCAGGATACCTGCCCTTAGAGGCGCTGCTGGTTCAGATGCTCATCTAGTGCTTTTAGGGGCTTTAGGATCTGTTGATCTCCACCCTGACAACCATGAGTCTGGCCCCACTGAATTCTCATCTCACCTACAGTGGGATCCTGCCCTTTCCCCGTGGCTCAGAGTATGAGTGAAGAGGAATGGGGAGAACCCTTGAGTGGACTTGCTCATGCCCTCTGTACACAGAGCAGACCCATCTGGTGAAGAGGCAGCCTAGAGGAGAATTGCCCAGTAATATAAACGACCAGCAAGAGCATCATGAGATGGTCCAGGCTGAGCATGAAGTTCTGTGACTGGGTAACAGGGAGGAAAAGGAGTGTCAAACCCCAGAGATCCTGTTGAAAGATGGAGACTGATTGGGGCCATAGGCAGAGAGCAGAGACAGCACGATTCCTATCTCGCCCCTCATCCCTGCTGCACCTACTGTTGTTAAATTTCATCGTCTGGTGCTTATAGTTCTTGCGATGATGGTAATCATTGTGGTGTCTGTATTACATTAGGAGGATGTCAGCCCCGGCGCAGCGTCAGGGATAATCAAGCAGGCAGTGATAAGTGCGATAGCGGCCTCGCTGACAGCCCGCCAGGACAGGCAGCGCTGCCCGCGCCTCCGTGAGCGGAGCGATCACACACCACTGCAGGGACGGCGGGGATGGACACCCGCCCCGGGCGCGGGGATGGCTTCCTGGTGAAGCAGCCGGGAAGTCGCTAGATCCGAGTTCTCCCTGTCAAGGGAGGGGGGAAGGCAAATGAAAGCAGCTGCAGGTGAGCACTGGTGCCATAGTTCAGAGAGGGCTTTGCAAATCTACCCCACAGCAGCTCCCAGAGCTGGTGCTCCAGACACCACCAGCCCCAAGGACAGATCTGTGAGCTCAGCCCCAGCTCAGGCACCTGCCAGGCTGCCCCGTTGGGAGCAGCATGGGCAGCGTCTCCCACAGAGCCCAACCTGCCCTGTGCCCCCAGGTCTGCCCTGGCCCCTGCAGCCTGCAGACGTGCTCCAGTGTGCAGGAGGTGAACAGCTTGACATTTCCTAAGCCCATCTCCCTCTCCCCTTGCACTGTGCCATTTCCCTGCTGTGCTCCATCCTTCCACCTGCCCCCAGTAAAAAGCCAGCACCCTCTGGAGCAGCTCTTCACAGCTCTCCCATAGAAGCAGGACAGGGAAATGTGCAGTTTCGTTGCTCCTCAGGGATGGTCAGCTATAATTGAAGCAAACAAACCATAGAACTAAGGTCTCCCCAGTTCACTAAAGAGCCTGCTAAAAGCCAGCAGTACCACAGAGGATGTGAGGGAAGAGAGAAAGGCACCCCACACCACTAGGGATGGAGAGGTGGAACTGTTCCAGTGCTCCCTGTCATGCCTTGGCAGCCACATCCACCATCCTCTGTGGCACTGGCTGGACTTCTGATCTCTCAGCCCAGAATCACCAGCCTCTACATCTGAGACTTCAGCTCTGCCAGCCCCGCAGCAGACTCGAGACTGCTATACATAATTTAGCAACTAGACAGGGATAAAGGGCTACACACAGTTAGCCTGGATTATAGAAAACCTCTCCTGGCCTGGAAAGCTGCTTTTAGTTTTCATCAGCCCAAACCCTTGTACAGGAAGCTCTCAGAGCAACAGACCTGCCTGCGTGTTTGCACAGAGTGAATCTTCTGCAAGGAAATTCAGCACCACACAACTTCAAACTCAGTCTTCTCTTTTCAGATAAAGTGCTGTAAAAATAAATCACTGCAGAGTTGAAAACAGAAGGCCTCAACCAGGCTGGAAAAGCTGCCCAGGCACTCCTCTGCACACTCACAGCCACTTGGATGAAGTGGGTCTTGCTGCCAGGTCAGGGCACAAGCCCACCAGAGCCCCTGTGGTAATGTATGAGAGAGAGAGAACAGCTATGGCTTCTCAGACAAACACCCAAACACATTCAGAGATCACATAATCTCTAAAAATGCAAGCTTGTACAGTAAAACAGAAACAAACAAAACCCACCAAGCTGGATCCTTGACTCTGGCTGCTCTCTTGGTTATATAGGATATAAGAACAGCTTTTGTAAGGAAAACACAGTATTTTTAAGTGTACCTCATCTACTTTTCTTCAGGATATATGCTAGAGAGTTAATCAGTTTGATTAAGTTATGTCTACACAGAACACACCTACTTCAGAACAACAGCATTACAATTGCACCTAGAATACCCTGGGTGCATCCTAGGGGAGATGCTGTCACAGCAAAAGATGTTCTATTTTGCTGATTTCAGGTTGGGTATTATGAAGAAATTCTTTACTCAGATGGTGGTGGGGCCCTGGTACAGGTTGCCCAGAGGAGCTGTGGCTGCCCCATCCCTGGCAGTGTCCAAGGCCAGGTTGGATGGGACTTGGAACAACCTGGGCTAGTGGACGGTGTTCCTGCCTATGGCAGGGGGTTGGAACAAGATGGTCCCTTCCAACCCAACCCATACCAGAATCAGCATCCCCATGTGATGGATCATAATGGGTTGTCCCCAGATCAGAAGGTGCATTGATACGGCTGTGCAAATCCTTAGATGTGAAGCTCTTTCAGAAACACATGCTTGATTTATATTGGTTGAAAATAACTCAATTTCTCTCTGATTTACCTATAAGTATGTATTTAAATCAATTATGTAATGGATCCTCAGTTTGACCAGAAGTAGTTAAAGTGTTTCCCCGGGTAGACAGGCCCATGCCCTGCAGAAGTGCCACCATGGACCCACCAGGACAAACACAGAGGTTGGGAGGAAGGTTCGGAGGACAGATTTTGGAGCAGGAAGTCCAGGGAGGGAGACACCATGTTGTGACTGACGGCTTCAGAGAGCATGTGAATGAAATGAACAGGAGATGATGATGCTGGAAATTGTTAGGGAAAGATAAAGCAAGAAACACCTCTGCTTCTCAGATCCCTCCTGCACTGTGTGGCTGCAGTTCTGCCTTTTGCACAGCTGCTGGGCAGCTTAAAACTATTTTCTTTTATCGTGCTGCTTGTTTACCAAGGCTAAATGTTTAGGACACTGAAATTACAAAAGCTCATACAGACTCAAAATGGGATCCCACTGGACTCCATTTCCCTGGCAGTGAGGAGGATGAGGAAGGGACCACTACTGCTATGAGACGTGGAAAGTATTTCACCAGGCTCTTCTGCCAAAGCCCCCTGGCAGCAGCAGAGCCTGGGGCAGGGCTGCTGCAGGTGGGCAAAGGCTGTTCCCCATTCCCTGTGAGTGTAGCCCAAGCATGCACAGCTCCCCTACTCGCTCTGCACTGAGCCAGGCAAGACTCTCAGATCCTCAAAGACTTGACTTTACGTAAATAACCAGACCTCTTTCCCAAAACAACTTTATCTTCTCTGCCAGAAAAGCTGCTGCTTCTTGTAGGAAGGGCTGTGGAAAAAGGCTGTGCTGTGCAGCCTCTAACGCTAAAGCTCCCAGATGTATTTTGTAGGTTTCCTTTTAACAACAACAACAGAAAAAGAGTAACAATTACCTCACACTGCCTTTTATTTTTACTGATGGCTACCACTGCCCAAATTCAGCTCTCAGCTGCAGTGATGCAAATTTGGGATAACTTCACTGACATGGATTTAAACTAAATCTCTTATTAGAGCTAAAGCAATTGAAATCTAGGCCAGCATAAGTCAGCACTGTCAACATTTACCCCCACAGTTTTCTGCAGAGTAATGATCTATTTTAAAGAAATTGAACTTTCAGAAACAGCAACTTTGCATTTCTCTTGATTTACCTTCTGATGTGGGGCTTTCTCTGCACTTTAGGGATTCACATTTACAAGCTTTTCTCCCTAATCTCAAGCAATGGAAGCACTTCTGCAAAGGCATAGGCTCAATGAAAACAAAGATGGAAGAGACCCACTTGTCCAACCCATCCCCTCTGGCTCACTGAGGGCCCACCTAACCTTTGCTGTTCACAAGCCCTGCTCTAATCCACTGGTGATGGAGACCCCAGGCTTCCCTGGCTGATGTCCTCCAGTGTTTTCATAGAATCACAGCATGGTTTGGGTTGGAAGGGACTTAAAGCCCATCTCATTCCAGCCCCTGCCATGGGCAGGGACACGGTCCACTAGACCAGGTTGCTCCAAGCCCCATCCATCCCAGCCTTGAACACTTCCAAGGATGGGGCACCCACAGGTTCTCTGGGCAACCTGTGTCAGGGCCCCACCACCCTCCCAGGGAAGAATTTCTTCCTATTATCTAATGTAACCCTGTCCTCTGTCAGTTTAAAGGCATTCCCTCTTGTCCTGTCACTCCATGCTGTTGTCCAAAGTCCCTCTCTGGCTCTCCTGGAGGCTCTTTAGGCACTAAAAGGTCAGCCTGTGAGAAAGTCATTACTTTATTCCCTGGTCAGAGGAAGCCAGAGCAAGTCAGCTTCAGCCCTTGGAAAGGTGATCCTCAACAGGAGAGACTGAGGCAGATACAGCTGATCCATAAAACTGATGTGACTCGCTGAGAGTTGTTACCGGTTCAGGGCAGGGAACACAGAGCAGGCTGTTTCTTTCCCATATGGGGCCAGACATACCAGATTCTGCAAACCCTGGATACAGGGGTTGTGACTTTCTGCTGTCCATATGGCCCAAGAGGAGTTAGCACAATGCTCTGCAATCCTGGCATCACTCCTACTGGCCAACAAACTCTGCCTACGTACACTGCAAAGATTGCAGGAGAGCTGTCCCACAGTGGGGAAGAACTCAATCCCCAGAAATAACAGGGTGCAGGAAGCACCCACAGTGTGAAAGCCAGAGCTGGGCCAGGGGAGCCAGAACTCCCAGAGCAGCCAGAAGTACTCACTCAGATCTGCTCAACCACCATCACACACATCTACGGACACCCTTGAATCCCCACTTGCCTTGTCCTCTCCTCCAGTTCCTTCCCAATACTTGAGGGCTCTAGTCCCAGCCCCTTCCCCCTGCACACAAGCACACACTCACAAACACAGGCCGAGCTCCAGACCCATCTGTCTGTACAGGCACAGCTCCCCACACAGCTCTGCCTCAGCACTGGCTGTAGGCACAAAGCGCTATTTGGGCTCCACACCTGCACTCTCCCTATGACAGCCATGATCTTAATTAAGCTTCAGGCAGGGAGCAATTGTCTGGCACTCATGGCTGAGAGAGGGGACTCAGTCTGTATTCCCCCTTTGCCACAGGCACAGCACTGAGCTGCCTGCGTGACTGTTGGCAAATCACCTTCCTGTGTCTGCATGGTCTCACTGACCTCCCACTTTGAAAGAATTTATCGTTAATTTTTGCAAAGTGTTGTGGAATCCTCAGAGGAAAGGTAGCACAGGAGTGGAGAATATTAATATTCCACCAAGAATCTCTAGGGACTGACCGTCACATTAAAGCGTCTACACGCAGAAACAAAACTCTTGCAAGGGCTCAAGCCAGACCCCACAAAGCAATGGCAGATTTTTTTCAGTACTTTCCATCAGCATTAGAAAACATGTATGGGACCTGTCATTATGCATCCAGAGCAACAGCCCTGCCACATGTGAGAAAATACAAGGGTAACGCAGGACCAGGGATGGATCCGTATGCACTTGGAGTAAGAAAAGGTTGCATCAGGCAGCGTGTATGGTGAAGCATTAGTCTCCTGCTGTTCCAGCATAAAGTTAATCAGGGACAGAAATTAATCCCTCCTGACAGCATGTTGCCAATTTCTGATTTCATCCCCATTTCCTCGTAGCTTATCATCAAGGGAAGAGGGGAACTTGTAGCACGGACAAGCCTGTCACATGCCTCTTCCTTTGGAAAAGGCTCACACGCAGCAGCCACGGGCTCCTGTACACTCCGAGCAGCACGTCCGTGCTCTGCACGCACACAGGTCCCCTCACATCCATACAGATTCACCCACCATTACACAGGTACACACAGTGGAAAGTTATGCATATGCTTAAAGCAAAATATGTGCCCAACCATCAGCTTTACTCCAAGACTGTGGAGGGGAAGACAAGAATAAGACAGAAAAAAATTCTCTCTCCTGAGGGACAGTGCCAGAAGAGCAAAGTGGCATTTACAAATCATAAGCATTTCCCTTCCCTGCTCCTTTGCCCAGAATGTTAATTAGCATTGCTCTAAACAGCAGCAGCAAAAGCTGAAACCCAAGCAGCCTCAATTGCTTGAAAGGAAACCTGGTTGGGAACCTTTTCAGATGAGACATTTAAACTCAAATGGTGAGATGTGATGGTGATGCAGCAGGTGCTTTTTAATGCCACTTTATAACTTCCCTCCTAAAACTAGGGTGTGAGTTCTAAAAAGAAAACTATCTTTTCTGGAGGCTGCAGAATTCTGCCTCATGTTCTGAATGTTATGGGTGTATTCTATAGCTTATTCTCCCGAGCCCAGCACATCATGGATGGAGCCCCACAGTGTGGCAGCAGTACCCTGCTCACTCCCACAGCCCTCAAACGTGTCACTTCACTCCAGGCTGGGCAACCCCCAAGGCTGCTTTGCAGTGCAGTTTGGTTGATCACATAATAGAAAAGTGGATTTGCAATTATATTCATAAATAATAGTGCTGACTTGGGTTTGTGCCATAAATAAAACTTACATGATTATATAGACCACATATATCTGTGTGTGTTTGGACAATCAATATACATCTTGAAGTATCACTAAATTTCAGCTACAAAAAGTGTAGCAGGAAACTGGCTTCACAATTTGCTTCTCCTTTTAGTGCCATTCCCTTTCCTATTGTATATGTCTCCTCATCCAACTTACCAGAACTACCAACAGCATCAGAAAACCCCCTGCCCCGAGTGATTGATGACATGTTTCTGGCACACCAGGTGCCACAGCTCACACTGCCAGGAGGGACCTATACCCCATCTCCTGGGCAATGCAGGCAACAGGACTGCTGGAATTCATTCTCCCTGAAATAAGAAACTCAACAACATCCCATGGACCAAAATAGGTGGTCTTATACACAGAGAGCAGTTCTCAATACCAAACCCACGCTCAGCTCCACACCTGAGCAAGGCACCCAGACCCCATGGTGAGGGGCTCACCCTGAGCACCTGCACAGGCAGTCAGGGAATGTGCAGTCACCTCACAGGGGTCTGATACAGCCCCCTACCAGAAGCAAAACAAACCAACTCCCAGCGTTTCCTCCTGAGAGAGTAGAGTGTGCACAGCACAGGAACATCCTCCACCACGCACTGCAGGAGGATTCAGCCCCATTACCCCAGGAGCTGCAGAGCTGTTGTGAAGTACAAGGGGAATTGGGGAGGGAAGCAAACTCAGGGCCATAAAACCATCAAAAGAGCTGCCAGCCACTTGCTGAGCTCACGGGAGAACAGCTCCCCTCCCTCTCTGTGACAGACCCAGGCTGCAGATCACAGACCTCCACATCACCAGCCCCTGCAACCCATCCCCCTGCTCAGGAGATAGACAAGTCCATAGCAAGCAGGCATTTTGCACATCTGCAAGTGGAGGGTTCTGCCCTCCTTCCACTTTATTTTCCCAGGTATCAGGCTGAGGAATTTCACAAGTAAGTGGTTCTGCATGGGGCTTACTCAATAGGACATAATTGACTCTTGTTGCAAAGAATTAAGTGCTCTCAATAGAGATGTCCATTTTTAATGTCTTTTTTTATTCTTACTAATGAATTAAGCCAAGATAACACCAAGTAGTTCCCAGATGGGCGTGATTGTCAAGAAGATGAGGATTTTATCAACAAATTTTTTTTTGTTAAGCTCAACTCAGGAAAATCATAGGAAAAAAAAAAGAGTAACTAGAAATGCCTTTCCCCCCTTGAAAAAGCATAGAGTGATCTCCCCAGGAGATTCCTTTCCAAGCTATATTAGTTATTACGACCTCTGCATGGTTTCTAGTTGTGTGCTTTTGAAGAAGGAGGAAAAAATGTCTGAGCTCACAAACCTCCTTTATCTGAACCTTAAAATGCTTTGGTGAATATTTTGAATTAAATGACCCATAAAGTGATTAACGGTTTATTAACTTGAAGGGCAAGTCACAACACCACAACAGGAAAGCAACAGGATGTTTCTAGACTCCCTGGGGAGTTTGCTCATGGACACTAATGTCCTCACTGGTGGGTTTTTTCCCCCCCTCCCCTCCTGTTTTAAATAAAGGCTTGCTCCCATTTTCTCCTACCCCTCTCGTATTTCCACGTGCCTACTACCCTTCCAATTCATTGACCAGTATTCAAACCTGCCACAGACTGCTTCCTGAAGATCCCTTCTCCAAATTGCAGAAAACACGTACCGTCTATCTTGGCTTGCTCCAAAAATTCCTCACACACAGCCTGGAAATGTCAAGCACTGTGGCTCCTGTCATCTGTTCACTAGATCTCAAATGCTTTTTCAGATTTTCCTGTGCCCTGATCCTCAGGGTCCCTGTTCTTGTATTTTCACGTTGCTTAAGGTGCATAAAGAGGTCCACCAGCCCTCACCCCTTTTCCAAGCATCTCAGGGCTCCCAGAAGAAGGAGGCCACAGTTCCTGCAGGGGAGACTAACCTGGTTATGCAAGACCTCTGTCTGATCTGCATCTCCAGTTGCAGTTCCCCATGTGAGAAAAGGACCTGATTTACTGCGCTGGTTTGCACCCTTTATGACTGACTGACCAGGCTCAGCTCACTTTCTGGAGAAGGGAAGAAGGGCAAGGTATGAGGATCACTCCGGAAGCATTTCATATGCCCAAGTTCTGCAGCACGTGGGTAACAAAAGGACAGAACAAAGCACAGCAGAAGAAACTGTGCCTGGGAAGCTGGGCTGATCTGCTCAGGAATTCAGCACAGTCTGCATGGCCAGGCTGGACAGATGCTGGGGTTGAGCTGAGGAGTTTCACACAGCAGATGGTCAAGGAGCTGTGATTTGCAGGTAATCTAATAATCAAGTAGTCATATCAGTGAGAATATGAGCTACGGGGTCACGAGGGGTTGGCACACTTCCCCTGTTTCTGTAGAAGTCATTGGACAGTATAAAGCAAGGATATTAACTGTTTAGCTCTCAGCTACAGCCAGCAGCAGCTTCCTTCAGAAGAAATCCCTGTAGGGCTCAACCTGGGGCCAAAGCTATGCCAACACCATTACCCCAGTCTCCACAATCAAGGGGCTATCACCTCCTTCCCTTCTCCCTTCCCACAGCCCAGGTGCCAACAAAAGCAACTCTGCAGCAAGTCCGCTCAAGTCACTGACTCAAACTCACTCTCCCAAAATTTCCAGTTGGAAATAAGGCATATCAAACTCTGAGCACACTGTGCCACTTTTAACCTCTTAGGAATGCCAGGGCTAATTTCCTCACCCTGTGCTGCTGCATCAGATAGAGGATACCTGTGGTATGATCAAGGGGGGAGGAGACAGAAAAATCCCAGGACAAAGTCCTCCAGTGAAAATAAAAACCACATGTCTAGAAGTGATGAAATGCCAGCACTCACTCTCTACAGCCTCAAACAACAAAAAACCCTGTTCAGATATTTTTTTATTAACTGTCACAAAATGATGCAATGCATATAGTGTAATTATGCTTAAGTGCTTTCCATGTTAAATGTCATTTCAGTTATCACTTTTTAAATGCAATTTTTATTGAGTGCACAATAATAATTTAGCAAGTAAACAGGCAAGTTACAAGAAAGAGTGGAAGTGCAGGGGGAGGTGGGAAAGCCTCAAGTGTGACAATGAAATGCACTGGGGTACATGGAGCTGTTACTTCTGAAAGCTTGGAAAGAATTATAAAAAAGCCATAAATTACAAGGTTGCAAAATGCAATAAATTACAGCCTCTACAAAAGGCAGATAATGGAAATGAGAAAGGAGAGAGGGAAGGGGGAGGAATCTACATAATTTGTCACCACTGACCCCAGACATCTGCACAGCCTGCAAAGAGCACTGGAAATATTTGGGTGTTTCAGTCTCCTCACAAAAAAACCAGCACTCAGAGGCCAGTGAGGGGAGTGAGCTTTAGGGGTGCTTCCCTTCTATTGGCACAAACACAGAATAATCCCCCAAATGGGCAGCTTTCCCTGCATCAAACATACCTTGGGGAACACAGGGAACTCCAGGCCGAAGGCCAACAGCCCCATGCTTTATGGAGCTAAAACCCTTCAGTCTACCAAGCCAATGGGAAGAGGGTACAGTCAAGCACTGGCACACTCCGAAGGGAGGGGTATGAATCTATTAATTCCACCATTAATCATAGAATCACAGAATGGTTTGGATTGGAAGGGACCTTAAAGATCACCTCATTCCAACCTCCACCCACGGACAAGGACACCTCTCTATAAACCAGGTTGCTCAGAGCCTCATTCAACCTGGCCTTGAACACTTCCAGGGACAGGAGATCCACAGCTTCTCTGGGCAACCTGTGGCAGTGACTTAAATACAGGCTTTCAAAGACACACCCTTTACTCATTTCTTTGCAGAAGACAGTTCTGGGGGCCTTTGCACACAGCAAGTTGACAATGAGGCAGCAATGTGCCCCTGCAGCAAAGACAGCCAATGGTACCCAGGGCTGCCTAAGGAAGATCTGCCAGCACATCAAGGGAGGTGATCCCTGGAGTGCTGGGTCCAGGTCTGGGATCCCCAGTACAAGGGAGATAGGGAACTACAGCAGAAAGTCCAGAAAGGGACCACTAAGATGTTTAAGGGTCTGAAGCATCTCACATGCAAGGCAAGACTGAGGAGGCTGAGACAGCTCAGCCTTGAGAAGAGAGGGCTAGGAGGGATCTTAGCAGAGTCTACAAACACCTGAAGGAAGGGTGTAAAGAAGACAGAACCAGGCTCCTCTCAGTGCTGCCCAGAGATTCTTGCCCAGGCAAGAAGCAACAGACACAAACTGAAACACAAGAGGACTCATCAAAGCATAAGGAAACACTTGATTTCCTCCCTCCACACACACACACTCCCTCCCACTTGAGAGGGTGACCAAGTACTGGTAGAGTTTGCCCAGAGATTGTGGGACCTCTCTCCTTGGAGATATTCAAAAGCCACCTGAACACAGGCATGAGGGACTCACTCTGGAGTCTTTAGCACAAGAGGGCGAAACTTTTACTGCCATTAAGGCAACATGTGGATGCTGAACCAAAGATGGCAGCAAAGCCAGACAACCTTCTATAGAGCAAGTGGAGTGGGCAGCCAGGAGACAGCCCCCCGCTATGGGAAAAAATATTCACATCAGAAATGCTCTTCAGGAGCAATGCCAAAGCCCTTTGGAGGAAGACAACAACCTCCAGTCCAGGAGGGAAATGCAAAAGCAGGCGAGATGGTGCCAGGTGGGGGAAGGCACAGCTCCCTCTCGATTTCACAGCCCGCTGCATCCCCAGGAATTGGCGCCTTTGGGGTTTTAGGGCTTGCAAAACAAAGCCACCGCGAAAGGAAAAACCCACCAGAGTAAAACCAACCAACAAAACAGAGGCAGCCAAGTACTGAGAGTGGAGATGAGCAGGATCTTAATCTCTGGAAAATTAAATCAGAAGAAAATGGAACAGGCACAGATTTTGGCTGACAGAGAGTATCCTCCTTTCAGGGGCATGTGTGCCAGGTTTATTTGATTAAAACTTTTCAGGATGGAGAGAGAAGGGAGTGTTTCATTATTGAAGTGGGAGTGAGGAGGAGGTGGCCTATAGTTGCCACAGGACCTATTTTAGCACTAATAGTAGCAAATAGTCCCAGTGGATGAGAGTAAATGATTGTACAGATTAATATCTCAAGCCCTGAGGACAGAACTTTTTTGCAGGACTGGGATGCAGGCTTCCTGGTGTCCATCGGAGCTCTGGGCTTACACTGCAAACTCTGAAATAGTCTGGCAGTTGCTTTTACTGCCTCCAGACTTCAGGGAAGAAAAAAACAGCTTTGGTTGACTGGGAGCCCAAGATGAGGTTTTACTACTGCAGTGGCAAGTCCTGGATGTTCCTCAGCCAACGCCGAAGGGGTAGGACAGGCTGGACATTGCCAATAGCACCTCGAGGGCCTTCATGAAATGAGTTTGGCAGGGTTCAGCTTTGTTCCCAATCTGTCCACTCTTTTCCCTCTGTCTAATCCAAGCCCCACCTTCTGAACACCATCAGGAGAAATGCCTGGGCAACATCCCAAGCATTACCTGAGGGAAGAAACCAGTTTCTCAGCCTATGTGGGAGACAGGCAGAGGGCAGGGGAAACCTGTGTTCATGCCTCCATTACAGGAAGAGAGGCTAAAGAAACTCAGGCAGCAGAACTAGCTGGGAAAGGTAGGTCAGGCCAAGGCAAACCAGCAGGGCACAGGCAGGCAGCACACATGGCAGAGCCAGCAGCATGCAGTGCAGCCCCAATGCCCTGCCAGCACTGCCAAACCAGGCAGCAAAGGCTGCTCAAAGAGAGGACTGAAATCTCCATGGTCCCCTCCCTCTCTCCATTGCTTCCTCAGCAGCCCAGCCCCCTGTGCTGATGTGCTCCAGCACAAGCTGCTAATCAGGGCACAGCACGAGCAGGGACCAGCAGGCCCTGGGCTCCAGCACTTTTTTTCCCAGCAGGAGCTGAATGCTAGCACTTCCCCTGAATTAAAATAAAACAAAAAAACCCAACCAAGAAACAGCATCTCTGTTTCACAGAACTGGGGAGAAAAGGTTTCCAAAAAAAACAAAAGCAGAAGGTTAAAGGGAATGCAGTTTCCAAGGGAAGAGTTATCCCCAGGGTCTGAGTGGTCCTGCCCCCCCTCTCCTCCATACTTCACTCCATGGCCCCAAATGGCACTCAAGCATCACAACTATCTGCCTGCACCAGCTCCTGTGCCCACAGACCCCCAGTTTAGCCCCATCCCAGGAGACCTCTGCCACCTACATCCCTGCTCTGCCATGCTATGGGTGCTCTGCTCCTTTTTCCCCAGCTCTTCCTTGGCTCTGCTTCCAGAGGAGACCAGATAACAAGGACAGTGCTTTTAGAGCCTCCAAGCTTGTTAAGCTATTCCGTTCTGTGACACCAAGTGGAACAGAGTCACTGAACTTCACTAGAGACACCCAGAGGTGTTGCCAGCCCTGGCAGCTCACACCGGCCTCTCCTGCAGACTCTGTTCACACTGGTGGTTCCCAGCTCAGGATGCTCCTCTGCTCCCAAGTCACTGTCCCCCATACATGGGGAAGAGGCAGAAGTAACCCACCCACTGGTGACTGCCTTGAGGCAAGCAGAAACCAAAACACAAGCAGGATCCTTCCATAAAGATCACTATCCAAACCCTCTCCAGTCCCTTCAAGCCCCCACATCTCCCTGCTGTCCTTGCCTTCAACCTCATGTGCCAAACAACACGAAATATTCTGCAATTCTCCTCACAGCAATCGATTCCAATGCTGCTGAAGATGGTTTCTCCCATGTCTAATGGGCCAGGATAAAGTCTGTCCTTACGCTCCCTTTTCTCCTGCCCTGCTCTCTGTCTCTGCAGCACAAAGATGCCGCTCTGCTCATGGCCAGAAGATTGTAACCCTGTTGAAAAAGCCAGTTCTGTAACACCTCAGCATCCAATCTATATGGACAAGAGCTAGAAAAGCAATTTACCATCTCATTTCAGGATTCTGCCAGCAGCTACAACATGGAAATGAGGGAGCCTGCTCTCTGCTGCAGCCTTTAAATACTTTGTCTCTCTCTGGTCAGGCTTGACATTGCTGCCAGCACCACACTGCCCTTACCTAAAGTACCCTGACACCCACAAGGACGGGTTTCTGACGGTTTGGTACCTGGGATAGGATTTTTACAGGATTCCCACATGGGTAATGAATAGTTTGAGCACAGGAATCTGGAAAATCCATCACCTGCCAGATAATCCTAAATCTGGTCCCTACCTCATCATGATTCTGACCATGACTTGTTCCCACAGTGCTATACCAGCTAGAAACCATGTCCCCTTGGTCTTCTTGGTCATCCCTCAGAGCTGCTAAATTCCTCTCCTGTCTCCTCTCCTGCCCTTGTCCAATTCTCACTGAAACATCAAGGAGACAGAATCATTGTACCAGCTCTTGATTTTGGGAGACAGCGAATGATCGCCCCAAAGCATTCAAATCAGAGGGCACCGCACAGGAGAGCAGGGGAACTGGAGTCAGGCTAAATAAGGGGTGCACCCTTCCAAACAGCCCCTCCTGGCACAGGCTAGCAGTGACTGTGTCCCCTCTCAGCACTCTGGAACTAGGGGGTATAGATCAGGACTGCTCAATGTCCCCATGAAAGTGAGCAGAAATCAATGATGTGCCATTCAAGCCCTTGAGATAATCCTATCTAATCAAACAGACCCAGAGAAAACAGCATCTTATGGGCCATAAAACACCAGAGGCTTATTCCCCTCATAAATACTGAGCTGACACCACCACTGCTACAGCCCCTTTGGCTCTTCCTTCCTCCTCTCCCATCCTTCCACTTGAACGCTCGGCTGCTGACAGCTCCTAATAACTTGGACTCTGATGCGGTCCCTGACTGCCTAATCAGGGTTACATTAATGAAGCGGTTATCTCATCCAGCCTGGCCCCCAAACATCCTCCACAGAGCAGTGCCCGTGCCCAGCACACCAGGGAAACAAGTACTTTCGGCAGCAGCCCTTGGCTGGTGGGGTCCAACTCCCACAGCACAAAGCACAGCCCAGACAGCCCAAGGGAAATCCTGGCTCTGCTAAGCCCAAAGCAGAGCTCTTTTCACACCAGAAAGGCCCAATGTTTCAGTCTCATTTCAACATTCAGGGTCATAGCAGCCTGTACCCTGTCCCTATCCCTTTTCCCACCAAGCCTTCCTCTCCCAGGGCCAGCAGGAGTTACCCAGCCACATGACCATAGAAAGGGAATCTTCTCACACCTTCTAGTTCAGGGTGAGGACAAAGCACACCTGAGCCTTGTGAACATGATGAGCATCAGGAGTTTCAGCTGGACCCCTCATAGAACAGAATATTCAGCCCTTTTCCTCTGATAGTGGGACTTTGATTGCTGTCCCCATTATTGCCTTAGAATTGTGGGCAAGGAACTCCTAGCGAGCCCTGAATACTTGGCTGCACACTCAAAGGAGACCAGTGACATGCAGACACAGTCAAATGATGTTCTGAGGGGGGACAAGGCCTAACACTTTCCTGCTGCCACCCACCATAACTGAGGTCACCTGCCATTACCTGCAACACAGGTGATGCAAATCATAGGGAGCTGCTGAGTTCCAGGACATTTCTGCAGACAAGCTCACCAAGGAAGGTGACATGTCCTAGAGCTGAAGGAAACGCTGATGATCCTCCAACCTGTGGGCATGGATGTTCCTCAGAGACACAGCAGCTCTGGAGCTGCCCAAAACCAGTCCTTCCTCTATTTTGCCTAAGGAGAGGACTACTAGTAGGACTGTACCCATGAAGACTCCTCTGAGATGTTACCCTGCCTGGAATAGCCTCCTGTAGGGTTTAGTCTTGTTCCTCAACTTCACCAGTTTTGGCTTCCAAATTCTCAGGAGCCTCCCAATGGGCATAGTCCTTACCATGAGGAAAGCTCTCCATAATGAGGAATCCATTTGCTTCCCTGAAAAGCAGGATGCAGCATGCAGATGGGAAAGATTTTGGGGATCTTTCCCTCTTCCTGCAGGGTAATGGGGTTTACCATTGCTACCCCAGCACTGCCAGCCTCCCTGGCACCCCCTGTGCCTCAGGGCGATGCAGCAGAGCCCTTTCCCCCCCTCTTACCAGACAGGGCAAGGAAAGTGGGAATAGGAAAGCCAAGGGAAAAAACAAAACAACAAAGCAGCGTATAATCTGCACATTTCACCATTTGGCAGAGGGGATTTTTTAATCATTTAATAGTTTTAATCCTTTATCAGATGCTCATCTAAGAGGATTTTGCTGCACATACAAGATTTGGTACAAATTCATCTGCAGTAAATATACTCATTTAGCAAGTTTATTTCTTGCCTGGGCACTGAGAAAGGTAAGTTGGCTGCTACTTGACAAAGGTGGTGAGACCTTGCTGGAGCTCCTCCACGCTGCATTTCTCCTGAGTTTTGCCAGGCAGCATCTCAGTCACTGGAGAAAAATGATACTGGGCATCCTGACAGCACAAGGTCCCCACAGATGGTGGGACACACCTTTGGCAGCCCTGCGTGCCAGCCACAAGGGCGTCTTCTCCCACTGATGTGCAGATGCCCACCCTGCCCTACCAACTCAGCACCACTGGAGACTTGGTGGCTCTTTCTACACCAGTAGCCAAAAGGGACCACAGCACTGCCCCACCACCATCCGCAGCAGAGCTGACCAACAGTCATGGTGCAGACTGGCCAGGGTATTTTGACAGAGACAGCCCAGGTGAAATTATAGTTGCTTTTGGGGAAATGGCATACAAGCTACAAGGACATGAGCCATGCTATGCCACTGTCTTCAGAGCCAGGGAACGGGCACAAGCTTATTTTACTTATTAGGAAAGATAAAATGTCTAATGAACACTCATAGGTTTGGGGCAGCAGAGAAGCAGGCTGGCAGGACAGGCTGCTGCAGAGGGAGAGGCTGCAGCTCAGGGGAGATGGGTTTTGTTCAGTCCTGTTGCATTACTGACCCAGCCACCTCTTCTGATGGTCAGTCAAGGCCAGCAGAGCCCTACTCATTGTGCCAGGTGGCTGCAACATATCTTGGGAAGGGCTGTGACACCCAATAGCACAGCTGAGCCACAGCTGCCCTCTCCCCTCCACAGTCCCTCCATGCAGCTGAAATCTCCAATTATCAAGATATTTTGGGGGGAGGAAATAGGAATGAACACTACAGTGAATTTACAGCTTTCTGAGGCTCTGTTAATTTAAAAGTAGCCAGAAGATATTATCTATATTATAAGGGCAATGTACTCTGTATGCATGCAAGGTAACTGCTGAGGCACTGCAAAGGTTTTCTAACTGGAACACAATTCATAGGATATAATGATATTTCTTTAGATGGCTCAAAGTTAAGGCAAGAGCCTGCTGCAGGGCTGATCATTTCTCATGTTTTTGTGTGCTTCAGTTTCTTTATGTGTTTGCTTTTGGCTAAATACCTAGAAATAACCTGGAGGAACTGAAGCTGGATCCCCCAAATGCCAGCTCAACGATTAACCTGTGGGTTGTTCCACTGCCAGCTTCTCTCATCTCACAACCTCTGATCTCCATCTAGAGAATGGAATGAAAAGTTTCTGCTTCTCCACAGCTGTCAGGGAATGCACAAATCCCTCTTACCTATCTTCAAGGCCAGTACAAAGGCCCCATTTAAAAGGAAAGGGCACATAGTATTTCCCTGACACTTCATACCCTCTTAGGGCAAACCCCAAGAGCCAATGTTCTTGTGTTAGCAGAGCACAGAAAGGCACAAGCAGCATCAGTGACAGCACAACGCTAGTTTTTATGGGTTGTAACAGCCTACCACCTGAGCATCTTGACCAGACAAGGAGTAAGAGGTCAGGGATGAAGGGGTTGTCTTCACCTCTGTGGAGTAACTAACAAAACAAGTCATGCTGATGTATGGCTTTTGGATGGAAGTTTTGATTAAAATACAGGAGAGAGCTTAGTTGGATTTACACCAGAAGCTTCCAGCCAGCAAGCTACCTTCCCTTCTCTGGGACACCACTGATGCCATGGCCAGCTTTTTAGAAAACATCAAAGCAGCTTTCTGGCTCCTCAGTATGTAATTCCTGTTGCAAGCACTGTGGGGCAGAGAGCACACCCCATGTGCTGCAACTAGGCATAAATTCTACTGGAGCATAAATAAGTCATAAAAATATTGTGCCCGGCTCAAGCCATGGTTAATTCAAACAAGCCCACCAGTTTTTGACAGCTTGGTTTGAACGCTCTGGTGCTTAAAATGCAAAATACAACATAGCCCATTACCCCGCGTCTGCAGAGAATTATATCTTATTTTTCGTAGTTTATTCAACAAATCCAATAGACTGATCCTATCCTATTCCCTCTGCCTTTAAGACAATCCAAGAATCTATTTACTTTCCTCTTTCCACATGGATGGCAGCAGTGATAGGTGCTTTGGGAGAGAGAGTGCCCACTAACATTTATTTATGGTCCAGCAGTGGCGTGCGAGTGCTGCCTCTGTGCACAGCCAGATACACTCCCTGCCCCATGGCCTTATGGTTCATAACAGTCCCTTAGCTTTATTTTTTTGAATAACAGGAGCCTAAAAAAAGAATTCCTGGTGTAAACTGCCTTCTGCACCCCTCCAGAGTACTTTGTGTTGGCACCGCCAAAGCCCAGACACCAACCCAGGCTGCACCCCCTGCTGTAGATAATCCAAGGCATAAAGGCAAAGGGCTTCAAGCCTGACAAGCAGCATGAGTCTTTAGCATGAGGCCAACAACATTTTGGGTCTCCACATCTGCATCTGGCAGCAATGACCATGAGATTAGCTCAGCTGGTTAGAATATGGTGCTAATAACACCAGTCTCCAGGTTCAATCTCCATATGGGCCATTCACTTAAGAGCTGGACTCTATGATCCTTGTGGGTCTCTTCTAACTCAGAGTATTTTGTGAAATCTATGAGGAAGCTGCCCCAGGAACTCATTTGAGAGTCACAACCAAGGCAGCATCCTGCTCTTTCAAAAAGCCAAACACTGAACCCCTCAAAGGGCCAAACAACCCTCAACTAAATGGGGTCTCCTTAATCCAGGGCCAGATCCAGATCAAAATTTAGCAAACAGCTGCTGTTTGGTACAACAGCCAGCCCAAGCACCAGCCCAGAATGCAGCTCTGTCATATTTCTGCAGGTCCAGGAGACTGACTCAAAAATCTGCAGTTTAGGGCTTTTAACTCCCTGCACAGATATATCTGATGCATTCAGGTACCAGAATGTATGTGCCACCTCCAGGGAATTTATTCCCCCCCTATTTGCCAAGATAAACAGCATACCAAGCAAGAAGGGGGGTGAGGAGACAAGGCTGATTTAAGTGATTTCACTTTGCGATTTTCTGTGTTCTTTTTAAGTCGCTTATCCATTTCAGTGCTCAATATTCGGCTCTTTCCCTAATTAGAAAATCGCTAATCTGCTCTGAAAAATGTAAAAGTGAGTCTTGCTTATGTGCATTGCTTAGAATATGCAAGTGTGTTGGGTTTTGTGTTGCTTTCAAGCTCTTTTTAAAAAGCTTCTGGTGTCTCCAGCTGGCATTACTCGCTCTCAATGATCCCTCCCCCTGTCCACGTTGGACTCCTGTGTGCACAGCAGTGCAATGCATACCTAGTGCTTCCAAGAAATTATTTCTGCTCTATTCCCAGCACACACATTAAATCTTTGGCACCCCTTTAAATAACACCCTCAACCCTTTCTTTGCCTGGGCAACACTTCTCAACCAGAACAGGACAACCTCTCCATACCACACTGCAAGCACCGGCTGCCCAGAAACCCTGTGAAGGGACAAAGGAGAGCTCTGAAGGTGGAAGCTCGAGAACAGTGAATTTTCAAATCAGACCAAGGGATTGCTTAAAGGTTCAACAGCAGCACTGAGTCAGCCTAATGTTACACCCACAACACTATAGCTGGTGCCAGGGAGCACTGAGAGTGGGGCTCCTCTATGCAGGGGACAAGCCAGGAACCATGGGAGACCACAGGGCAGTCCTCACCCATCCAACACAGTCCCAACAGGTCTGAGCAGGGTTGAGTGGTGATAGGTCCTTGGACAGCCCCAGGCAAGGTGAAGTGACAAGGCAAGGGCAAGGTCCACCCTTGCAGCTCAGGTGAAAGCAAGAAAGAGCTAGAAATAGAGCTCTAAAGGTTACCTGCAGTGTAGGTCCAAAGTCCATTTGGGAGACAAGGGACAGAGACAAGGATGCTGTCACTCCAAGGTCCATCCAGGAAAAGTAGCCAGAGACAGAGCTGCAGTTCTGAAACTTGGGTCTGGGGCACACCCAGGAGGCAATAACAGGGACAACGCTCCAACACAACTCAGGAAGTCACAGAGACCTGAGCTCAAATGAAGCTCCTGAAGCTGGGCGAGTGGGAATGAGTCCCAGGTGAGACTGATTAAGGCAAGCAGGCTCATTAACACACTGAGAGCCTCAGCCAGCCCTCTCCTGCTATGTGCTGCTGCTGGAGATCCCAACCTGGGTAAGAGCAGGGGAGGCAGGGACAGCTCAGTAATTCAGCCTAGTGTAGGATGGACAGCAGACCAGACCAACAGCTCCCAGCTCCGCACTGCTCCATGCATCAGGAATTCAAGACCTGCTCCTAGATATAAATACAACTGTCCTGAAGACCAGCAGCTGGTGGCTTTAGACAGCACTGTCTAGCCTAGGTGATCCATCACTACCCTTTTGTGGAAGAAATCCCATTAAGCAGGCACCAGTATAAGCCCACAGGGTGCGGGGTTGATCCTGAACAGCTCACCCCAAGAAGGCAGTGCAGAGATCAAGCTCCTCTGCAACAGGTGAGTGCACCTGCAGAACAGGACTGCTCCCCAGGAACATGCCTGGTCCTCCTGGGCAGAGCTGGCTGCACCCCCACGGGAGCACATAATCCTTCCACAAACCCCAGCACTGCTCACCCAGCAGTTGACATTGTACTAAGAAAAAAACAACCCACCCACACGCTGCGTAACCAGCAATCAGGGGAAAAAAGAGATCAGGAGCAGCTGGCCTGCAGTGCTCCAAGCCTCACCTCTAACAAGGCACCCACCACCTCGGAGGAACACCTCAGAAACCTCTTGGCTAGCTGTGTACTATGAATATTGCCTGTTTAAGCACCATTATCCTATGTCTCTGCCCCAGACAAGAGAGATCTCTTGCCTAGGTATCTACACAACACAGAAGTGAGATTAAAGACAGCCAGGTACTGTCCTGCCAGGACACCTGCACACTACTCAGCCAGGACAGCCTACTGCTCAGGCTGTGCACCTCTCTCCCAAGTGTTATGGCCATGATCTGTCACACTTGGCTACCTGCACATTAAGATAAGGAACTGCTTGCCCTGCCCCAGCATCCTGCTGTCAGCAGCAGCTCTGCACTGAGCAACATCCTCAGCTTTTTGTAAAATTAACCTCTCAGTGCTCTTGTACCCAAACGTCACCCCACACTGGAAGAGCCATCCTGGTGCCCTTGCTCACACCTTTCTCCTTTGGCTCAACGAGGGGCAGCATCACATCACCTTGCTGTTCTGGAAGGACTCTGTTTGGCCATGAGCTGCCCAGTGTTCTGTCTCTGCAGGAACCTGTTTTGTGTCATGCCCACTGCCCTGTGCCCAATGCCCCACTGGGTTGTGGCAGACACGTGCTGGCTGTGCCTGTCCTGCAGGAACAGAACCAAAGCAGGAGAAAGAAACTGTGAAGCTATAATGAGCAACAGTGCAGCTAAATAACTGAGAGCCCTCACATTATACCATTTTCCAGGGGTGCTATTTGCTCACAAGCTTTTCACAATCAAACACTTTGCTAGGAAGAGTAGTACAACCAAAATGGCAATTAGTCACCCATCCTGCCTTGTTCCCAAAGGATCTCCAGCAACATTTTGGGGAAAAGACTGTGAAAGTTAATCTAAGGCTGACATAGAAGCGACATTGCATTGCAGCGACATGGACAGTTTTCCATGCATCCTCTCCTGCCCAGATTGCTCACAGGAGAGGAAGGGAACACAGCTGCTATCATAAACCTTTCCAGCCAAACTGCCCTGCTTCATTATAGTTTGTCACCTGCTCAGGGAAATCACTTGTCACAAAAATTTTCTTTTCCACTTAATGATTTCAAACTCAATTTGAGGACTGGCTCAGCAGACTGCAGCTGAGGTGCCTTTCAACTGGAGTGGGCACCTTCCCTGGGTATGAGCTGAGGGTTGGAGGGATGACAGGGGCATCTTTCATTTGGGATGCAGAGCTGTCATAAGCTTGGCATAATTAAAGGCCTGACTCAGCAAAGCACATCAACATACTGATAGTAAGCCCACGCTTATGGTTTAATAAGGCTGAAATTTGTTGAACGAGGGCTGATGAGACACTGGCCTAAGTGAGGGCTAGGTCAGGAGTTGGAGGTCATGACAAGTGCAGAAAAAAGAAGAAAAGGAGGCAGAGGCCACTCTGTGTCCACACTCAGAGCATTTATATAACAAATCATGTGGCCAGTTGGTGGTTGGGCCAGGATCAGCCCTAAAGTGCAGAATTTGCTCAACAAAGGTTGTTTATTGTCACAGACTGGTATTCTGACCTGTGCAGCCCTTCATGGCTTGTGTTGCCACCACATACTCAGGTTACTACAAGATAGCATCAGTGGACAGAGCAGGCTAAAGCTCCTAGCCATTGTAACTACACAAAAAATGCAAACACTGCACTTAATAGAAGTCACAAATGAAAAAAGAAATATCATGCCTTGAGAGGAACCAGGAAAACAGAGGCTCTGACAAGCTGAGTGTCTTTCCTACAGTCACAAGCAAGTTTCAGAGCCAAAACTAGAAGCTGGTGCACCCAGCATCCTTCTCTCTACCATAAAGTGTCTTTTCAACATTTTATGCTGTAAAGACAAAGTCTCACTACCACAGACCTATTCTAAAATTATTCCTGCTTGCTAGAATTGCAAAAAAGGGCTAGGAACAGCTACCTTGGTTGGCCTAGAATGATCTGTTAAAATTCTGCACGTGAATGCTGTTAAATGCAAGCATAAAGTAAGTGAACGCTGTGTCCCACATTCCCAGTGAAATTAAGAGGCCCCAAGTTACGACAGAGCAGACACAAAATCATTGCTGGGACTGAAGCAAAGCCATGATTTATTTAGTTTGTACTGTTCCTAAGTAGCTGCACACAGTATAATAGGTAAACTTAAACATACATCTTGTAACGTTAGCAGCCCAACGATGGCAATCACACCTCCCTAAAAGAGTATCTTGAACAGGGAACCAATGGCTCAGCTTAAGCATCTCCTCACCAAAGCACTTCCTTCCTTGCTGCTGGGTCAGCCACCCCACCCCATCCCTGCAGATCTTTGACAGGGTGGCTGGACAGAGCACGGGGCTGTGCCGAAAATCCACGCTCCTGCCCCAGGGTAACAGGCTGAGGTCAGCCCCCTGCTCCATTTGGCTCGGCAGCCAACAGACCGAGCGTGTTCTCAGGAGAGAGCAGCTCAAATTAGCACATTAGCAGAACTGCCAAGAATTGAAAGCCCGATGCAACCAGCTAAACACTCGAGATTTGCTCCAGTGGCTGCTGGAGTAGCCCCTGCAGAAGCCACAGATAACACAGCATGCCGTCTCAGTGACACGGGCCCCACCTACAGCCAGCAATCCCGCCCCACAACAGCACAGACCCAGCGCTATGCAAAAGCATCAGCCCAGCTCCTGAAAACAGCCCCATCCTGCAAACAAGCTAAAGAAGGTGCTGCACTAATGGAGAGTGCACCAAATCCTGCTTCAGGGTTAGCTGGACCTCAGTGACCCCATTCCTCTGCACGCACAGAACAGCCTGCAGCGCTGTCTCACCTCTCATACCCAGCCTCAGAGGGGGTCTCCAGCAGCTACACCCCCCCATGCATCCTCCTCCTCATCTCCACCTCTGCCCGGAAACACAGTGAGGATTTAAGAAAAAGAACTAATTTTAAAAACACTTCATCATCAAGAGTTAAAAATACTTTCTTCAGCCGACTGCAAGGCAATCAGAGGGGACAGTGTTTACTGCAACGTACGGCTGCAAATTGAGATTCCTGTTTTAGAGGAAGATCTGGTGCTCTGGAGGTTTCAACATGTTCTTTAAAGCCCTGTAACAGAGACTTATTTCTGCTCCTCTCTCCACAAGGAGCCTTTAACTTAACTAGCAGCCCCACTACATTAGTTACACAAGCAACCAGTTCCCGTCTAATTGGTTTGTAAGACAGCAGGTCTTCCTTTTTAATGGCTGATTAATTGCCACACTGCCCAATGCAAGGCTGTGATTCACTTGTCTCTGCAGAAATTTAGCAGGGAAGCCTGAGGCTTCCATGTTTCAAAGGATTGACACCTAAAAAAATGTGGTGATCCAGCCAAAATTAAACCAGCCAGCAGCCTCTCCCAAGTAACCTTCCCACCACCTCCACCCTGCAAAAGTCAAGGGAATCCATTTTTAAGGCAAAATTCAATGTTCATCAGGGAGATAAGGCTCATTTAGTTTTTAATTTTTCATTTACCTCCAGGTTAAATTCAGGCAGGGAGCCTGATGTTGAAATGGATTGAAACAACTGTTTTAACACAATCCAGCTTCCTTTCCAAAACTCTTCCATCTCCCCATCCACTGCCAAGAGAAGGACCAAAGTGGACAAGAATAGGGAGATTAAACAGAAACAAAAGTCGGAGTCAGCACCAGGCCGGGCTAATGCGGGCACGGCTTTGTCATCGGCATTTTGCTGTTTGTTGTCTGCAATCCTTTTAAGGTGGCTGCAGCTTGCAGCCAGCATAATCCTGATTTTGTAAGGGTTTGGGTTTTTTCCCTCCCCCTTCCTTTTTTCCCATTGCCAGCAATTGATTTCATTTAACATTTTCATTCCTCTGCCCGCTGTAAATAACCACTTGGCAGTTGAATTTCTCAAGTAGAACAGGCAGCGGCTGCTTACTCTCTTCCTGGCAGCTGGGGGGGAATCTGGCAAGCACTAAAGCAAGAAGCTGTTTCAAGTAGCTCTGAAATGTGCAGGAGATTACATGGGTAGCACTTGGAGTGGA